>NC_056729.1:998306115-998601115 GCF_019279795.1 Protopterus annectens
CATAGGACATGAACGATATAGGAAGTGGAAAGGAAGTGAAAAGTCAGCTGGTTCCTGAATCAGCAGGAATCAGCTGCTCTTAAAGTGGCAACCACCTTCATTCATTACCTAAAGTATGTAGCTTAAACAACTCTCATCTACACATTGTTTCAAAACAATATTTTAAAATAACAGATAAATAGTATAAAAAGATCTAAAACCAGTAATTATCTATTATGAAATATGAATGCAGTTAAAATTAAAATTAACGGTATATATATATATATATATATATATATATATATATATATATATATATATTTATATATTTATTATTTTTATGTTCGAGTAAAATAAGCCTTAAAAGCATGTGAATGTGAATAAAAAACAGCAAAACCTGACTTGAGAAGCTGAAAGTCAAATACACTCTAAGACAATAGTATGCATAGACCATTTTAAACACAGCATAATAGTCAACTCCTAACCAAATTTTTAAGTTGTAGTATGCACTTAATTGAATACATTTCATTAATGCCCAGAGGGTAACATGCAAAAGTACGTAATTGCCAACTCAATTCTAATTTTTCTCAGAGCAAAGAAAGAGGCCATCTTCTAGGGTCGTAGGCAATACAATCTATAGCCCTAAAAGTAAAACCATGGGAGGGTGCTTTCATAATATGCCTGGCCAATTCGTTCTCTGATTTGTTAGACCTAATAGCGTATGTGTGTTCATAGACCCTGTCCCTAAGCCTTCTGTCAGTTTTTCCGATATAGAAGGCAGGACAGGTATGACACTTAGCCAGGTGTACCACTCCCTTGGAGTTGCAATCAAATGTGTACTTAGTATTGTATTCAAAACCTCTTATACTAAATTTTGTTCCCTGCTCCATATATTTACAGTGAGAGCATGACAAACACTTATTCATACCTGCATGGTTAAATGTAGCAGAGTTTGAGTACCGAGTTTCCACTAGATTCTTTAAGTTTTTTTCCTTTTCTATAAAATATTTTAGGGAAAGCAATAGGGTCTCTTAGTAAATGTGTATCCATGTTTATCAAGTCCCAATTTTTCCTTAAAATATTTATAAAATCATAACTGTCTATACAATATGTAATAATATGTCTGTTTTCATTTTCGTTTATCACATCCTGTGATGTACAACTGTTTGTTTGTAAACTCTGTTTACTTGATAGTATTGCTTTCTACAAGCCCACTTCTCTTTTATTTTTCATTTCCTGACAAATTTCTTGTAGGAGTGAAATAGGATAACCTCTCTTTTTAAACATGTCCATAAGTGTTGAGCATTCTTCAATAAACTGGTTGACATCCGTAACCATTCGAGCTGCCCTTACAAATTGCTGTCAGAGGATACCAGACTTCCTGTGGAAGGAGGGCTGGGAAAAGCCACAAAGGAAGAGTTGAGACAGACTCAGCTCTCTGACTCTACAGTAAGAGGCTTGAGGGAGGAAGCTAGAGAGGCACCTGATTCTCAAGGAAAAGGGGATTTTGTATACTGGAACAAAGGATTACTGCATAGAGAGTGGACCCCTTAGGGAGGGCTAGAGGGTGAAATAATACAGCAGTTGGTAGTGCCTAGAGCCTACCATCTGGCACTTCTAGCCATAGCCCATCTGCTCTGCAAATATATAGAGAACAGTATATATATTATGGCTTTATAATTTGCACATTCCTCACATCTGTGTTGAAACTGTTTTTCCCCACTCCCCCTCATTTCCTGCCTTGTTTTCAGCTGATATAATTGAGCTAGTGTTGTGTGTCCTGTTAATTAACAATCTGCATTCAAACTGGAACCTTAGTTTGAGAGACAGCCTTACAGAACTATCTGCAAATATATAGAGCTGAGTATATTTGTCTGCATTATTCTGTATTATATAGCTAAATTGTTTGCTTATATATCTGTTGTCTTACTGCTCTGCAAATATATAGAGAACAGTATATATTTTTTGGCTTTATAATTTGCACATTCCTCACATCTGTGTTGAAACTGTTCTCCCCCCCTCATTTCCTGCCTTGTTTTCAGCTGATATAATTGAGCTAATGTTGTGTGTCCTGTTAATTAACAATCTGCATTCAAACTGGAACCTTAGTTTGAGAGACAGCCTTACAGAACTATCTGCAAATATATAGAGCTGAGTATATTTTTCTGTATTATTCTGTATTATAGAGCTAAATTGTTTGCTTAGATATCTGTTGTCTTACAGCTCTGCAAATATATAGAGAACAGTATATATTTTTTGGCTTTATAATTTGCACATTCCTCACATCTGTGTTGAAACTGTTTTTCCCCACTCCCCCTCATTTCCTGCCTTGTTTTCAGCTGATATAATTGAGCTAGTGTTGTGTGTCCTGTTAATTAACAATCTGCATTCAAACTGGAACCTTAGTTTGAGAGACAGCCTTACAGAACTATCTGCAAATATATAGAGCTGAGTATATTTGTCTGTATTATTCTGTATTATATAGCTAAATTGTTTGCTTATATATCTGTTGTCTTACTGCTCTGCAAATATATAGAGAACAGTATATATTTTTTGGCTTTATAATTTGCACATTCCTCACATCTGTGTTGAAACTGTTCCCCCCCCCTCATTTCCTGCCTTGTTTTCAGCTGATATAATTGAGCTAGTGTTGTGTGTCCTGTTAATTAACAATCTACATTCAAACTGGAACCTTAGTTTGAGAGACAGCCTTACAGAACTATCTGCAAATATATAGAGCTGAGTATATTTGTCTGTATTATTCTGTATTATAGAGCTAAATTGTTTGCTTAGATAGCTGTTGTCTTACTGCTCTGCAAATATATAGAGAACAGTATATATTTTTTGGCTTTATACATTGCACATTCCTCACATCTGTGTTGAAACTGTTTTTCCCCACCCCCCCCTCATTTCCTGCCTTGTTTTCAGCTGATATAATCGAGCTAGTGTTGTGTGTCCTGTTAATTAACAATCTGCATTCAAACTGGAACCTTAGTTTGAGAGACAGCCTTACAGAACTATCTGCAAATATATAGAGCTGAGTATATTTGTCTGTATTATTCTGTATTATAGAGCTAAATTGTTTGCTTAGATATCTGTTGTCTTACAGCTCTGCAAATATATAGAGAACAGTATATATTTTTTGGCTTTATAATTTGCACATTCCTCACATCTGTGTTGAAACTGTTTTTCCCCACCCCCTCCTCCCTGTTTTTGGCTGTAATTTAAATTTGGTGGCTTTTGCAGTGCCCGCCCCACAGTAGATTTGATCTAAGACACTCACCCAGACCCATTTCTTTACTGCATTCTACCTAATAAACCCTTTCTGCACTTGCTTTTAGCCCTTTTTAATTTAATTACATTTTTTCAAACTGTGTGTGGACTAATATTGCTACATATTCAAGTGTGCCAGCTTGCACTGCATGAGAATTGTATTTACTACTGCTTTTGCTACTTTTCTGAAAAAAAAAATTCATCTGCTTTTACTGTACTTGTGTTTCTTCCTACTTTATTTTGCTTTTGCATCATCTTAAAAGTACTCAATTGTATTTATTACTGCTTAGTGTAACTCAAGCTAAGCCTTTTAGTTTAAACACTTGGGCTTCAGACCAGTTGTTTTACATTAAGAGGGTTTGTGGTCTGCACTGTAGTGGCAGAACAGGTAGCTTACATCCTTCTAAGTTGGGAACTGCTGATTGAGGGCTCAGTGTCTGTTATTATAAAAGTGTATTAATTCTGGTTTAAGCACTTGGGCTTTCAGGCCAGGTTTTTACATTAAGAGGGTTTGCGGTCTACACTCTTGTGGGAGGAGAGGCTAGACTCTGCCCTTCTGAGCTGGGAATTTCTGGTTAAAGGCTTATAATGCATGCATATCTGAACTGCTTCTTCTGAAATTGGTACACCTTGTTTGTTGTAGCATAGACTAGATCCAGGCCTGCTGAATCTAGCTTTGTTTGTATAACTTGAGCACTAATCCAGGCATTCTTTAAAGTATTCAATTGTATTTATTACTGCTTGGTAGTAACTTGATTAAAGTGTAGCTATCATTCTAAGTCTTTTGGATTAAGCACTTGGGCTTCAGACCAGTTGTTTTATATTAGGCAGGTTTGTGGCATGCACTGTGGTGGCAGGACTGGTAGCTTTCATCCTTCTAAGTTGGGAACTGCTGATTGAGAACTCAGTGTCTGCTATTCTTAAAGTGTATTAGTTCTGGTTTAAGCACTTGGGCTTCAGGCCAGTTATTTTACATTAAGAAGGTTCGTGGTCTGCACTCTTGTGAGAGGAGAAGCTGGACTCTGCCCTTCTGAGCTGGGAATTTCTGGTTAAAGTTTTATAGTGCCTGCATATTTGAACTGTTTCTTACTGAAATTGGTACACCTTGTTTGCTGTAGCATAGACTAGATCCAGGCCCGCTGAATCTAGCTTTGCTTTTATGCTTGTTGTTTGTTTGCTTGTTATTTCCCTGGAATGCTAATTCCACCTAAACGCGGCTTGTCAGTGCTTCTGTGGATCCCTACTGATATCTGCATTGCTTACCGTACTTATTTCCTTGTTTCACTTGAAAGAAAGTTACTGTTTGTCATTTTTGCATTTAAGTTACCTGTAACACATTGCACTTAAGTTACCTGGCACTTGCTCACTAAAGCAATTATATAAGTCAGAACTAAAAATTAAAAGCACTACACCCTCACTCCCCATTGGCCCTTGTTTTCAATTATAAAGGAATTCTCAATATTATTCTAGCATGTCCAAAGGTCAGTTGTCAATCTCCTCTCCATTCCAGCTGGTGAATCTGGGAATCTTGAGGCAATGTTACAACTGCCTCATGTACACAGACAACCCTCTCCTCCTCCCAACAAATTCCAACACATGTGAGAGATGCAACCATATAGCCAAACTGGAGGCTAAGCTCTCTCAACTCAGTACTGGCATAACCAGTCAGGAGGAGAAGGAAACCACACTCACTACAATTCCAGTCTCACATAGACCTACCACGACAGCAAACCAAACACATAATCACACAAAAACATACTCGGAGGCTCTAAATAAAGATCTGCCTAAGCAGCAGAGACCTCCAAAGCAGACACCCAAGCAACCGCTACCCCAAAACAAAACACGTGCAACACATATCTCACAAAGCCAGTGTGCCGAACAGTCACAGCCCTTAAGGCTAAACAACACACCTGATACACTTGTAATAGGTGACTCTATCATCAGGCACACTGACGTCCCGCTCACCAGGCTGAACAAGGAGAAGGTCAGGGTGAGCAGCCTGTCGGGTGCTAAGATCCGCCACATAACGCAAGCACTCAGGTCACTCCAAGGCAAGTACAAATATGACTCAGTCATTGTCCATGCTGGTGTGAATGACCTGAGACGTACCTCCCTGGAATACATGAAATGAGACATAGAGGAGCTCTCTGAGCATGTAGCCCAGGCCGGTATGATCCTGGCCTTGAGTAGCATCTTATCCTCACCAAGAATGTTGCCACAATATGAAGACAAGATGATCAATTTCAACAATTGGCTTAAGTATTGGTGTCATTCAAAATGGGTCCAATGCCTGTCAGCCTGGGATGATATGCTCGACAAGCCACGATGCTTCGCTAGGGACGGCTTGCACCTGTCACCCCTGGGCTTTCAGATATTGGCAAAGGCTCTTGCTACCCCCATAGTGCCTTTTTTAGGCAGGGCTCAAAAGACAAACCCACTTCTATAGGTATCACAAGGGATAAGAAACGAAGAGTAATGCTACTCAACGCCAGAAGTCTAAACCTCAAGATGCATGCACTCAAAACTCTCCTTAGCATGGAGAACATCGATATCTGTGCAGTAACAGAAACCTGGTTCAGGGCTCCCGAGAGCACCCCAGCACTACCAGGTTATACCTCATACCATGGGTTTCGGCCCCAAAACTTGGACCGAACCACAAAAGAGGGGGAGTATCGATATCCATCAAAGATACCCACACCTCCAGGTTGGTGGCAAAGCACGAAGCATTAGAGACTATCCATGTGCAACTAACAGTGGGTAAAACTGCCTTCCAGTTTATAGCCTGCTACAGACCACCCTCCCAAACCCAGGAACCCCACTCAGCCTTCCTGAGAACACTGGAAAATATGAAAGTCTCTCCAAACACCATTATATTGGGCGACATCAACTACCCAAACATAGACTGGGAGCATTACTCTAGCTCCAAAACCCTAGCCCAAAGGTTCCTAGAATTCATAAACTCAAATGCTATGGAATAACTTGTTACCACTCCCACAAGAGGGGAAAACATACTGGACCTGATCATCACCAACATGGGAACTCTATGCTCCAGACCTGAAGTGTATCCCTCACTGGTAAGATCAGACCATAAACTGATCTCACTGGATATTTACATCCCGACCCCACCCCCTGCCCAGAAAACCACAGTGAAAAACTTCTCTAAAGCAAATTTCACACTCCTCAAAACCGAGGTGGAATCCTTCAAAGCCCCCGGGCCTGTGGAAAATACAGCCCAGACCGCAGAATCCTTTATAAATGCATTCTATGAACACCTTCAGGAATGCATGGATCATGCAATCCCAAATAAAACCAAGACCCAATCCTCCAATGGCAGACATCCTGTCTGGTGGACCCCAGCCATAAACAAACTATACAATAGAAGGAGGAAGCTGCTACATGATAGAGCAAAATCCCAAAAAGGGAAGGCATCTCTGATCAGTAATAGCAAAAAACTAAGGGCACTCATAAAATCGTCTAAGGCCAGCTTCGAGAGAAAAAATGCACAGGACACTAAGGATAATCACAAGGCTTTCTTTAGTTATGCTAGGAACCTGGGTGGGAATTCCCAGATATGCTCAGAATTAGTCCAAAATGACAAAAAACACACCGAACCCACAGACATTGCCAACATCCTAGCTGACAGGTTCAGCGGAAACTTCTCCCCCCCCTCCCCACCAAAAGGGCAAATATCTATCCCAGCAGAGTGCTGCCTCCCTGACATCTCAGATGCTCAGGTAAGAGCCACCCTCTCCAAAGCAAAAAACACAGCATCAATGGGACCAGACGGTGTCCCGGTCTGCGTCCTACATGAACTCCAAGAAGAGCTAAACCCAAACATAAAACTACTGTTCAGTCTCAGCCTTACTATAGGATATGTACCCAAAGAGTGAGGTACAGCAACAGTCGTCCCTCTCCACAAAGGTGGTGCCTCAACGGACCCTGGAAACTATCGCCCTATAAGCCTGACTAGCTTGGTCTGCAGAGCTATGGAAAGGATCATCATGGACCTCATAAATAAAGATATTGGGGACCTGCAGACACTGGATCCTACCCAGTTCAGCTTTGTTAAGGGAAGATCCTGCCTCTTAAACCTGGTTGACTTCTTTGAAACAGTCACCAAGGCCATTGACGAAGGGAAGGTGGTCCACACAGCCTGCCTGGACCTTGCAAAAGCCTTCAATACAATACCCCACTCGGGCATTATAGATAAGCTCACCAGCTTAAATATAAACCTCTATGTCACTAGATGGGTTGCAAACTGGCTCAAGGACAGAACCAACATGGTTAGAATTGCTGGAGCCATGTCAGACTCCAAACCAGTTACAAGTGGCGTCCCACAAGGCCCAGTCCTGGGACCACTCTTGTTCGGTATATATTTCTTGGAGGTACAGGCCAACACAGAAGGACTGTGGCTGACCAGGTTCGCAGATGACTGCAAACTGGGTGCCATAATCGACTCTCCAGCCGACACAAGCATCCTCCAAAAGGGCCTCATAGAAACAGACAACTGGTGCTAGAGCCATGGCCTCAAGTTAAACGCCAAAAAGTGTATAGTTATCCCCTTTGGCAAAAACAAAGTGCCCACAAATTACCACATAGGTGGTAATCCATTAAGTACAGAAGAAGTAATTTGGGACTTGTTCATAGCAATCTCTCATTTGACAGCCACGTGGCCAAAGTGGTTAGAAAAACATTTTATATAGCCCATCTAATCATGAAGGGATTCACATCTATATTAGGGGAGGTCATCGTGCCTCTTTACTCATCCCTCATCAGGTCCATAATCGAGTACAATGCTCCTTTTGGGATGTACCTTACCAAACACCTGCAGCAACTGGAAAGACCCCAAAAGTACCTCACCAAGAGGATCAAAGGGCTCAAACAGATGCCATATGCTGCCCGGTTAAAGAAACTCCAGCTCTACTCAGTGGCATACTGCCTGCTCAGAGGCAACCTGTGCCTGACATATAAAGCCATGTCCAACCTGGAATTAAGAGACATGCTGCACCTAACAAAATCCAAATCCCATCGAGCTACACGCTCGAGAGACTTGAACCTCAGCACTGAAATAAATAGGACATGCTCTAGGGACAGATTCATAACCCAGAGGCTCCCTTCACTCTGGAATAAAATCCCAGTCCAGGTTAGGCAGCGTCCCTCACTGACTCTCTTTAAGAGGAATCTTGATGAGTGGATGGGAGATTGTAGGTTTACCCCGGGTATCACTTCTGTGTCACTGTTAGACAGAGGCACAGTATACTAACCTCAAAAAAGGGCATAGCAAAATTAATTTAAAATGGGTGGCGAAAGCCATACATACTCTGGCTAGGCTTATAAATGCCCTAGGGCAGATAGCCTAGTATGAACCTATGAACCTATGAACCTGTGAACCCATGACATTCCATTTGCAGATCTTCTGGGCATAAAGTATACCAAGAGACATATTATACAGAACATTTACTGGCCTGGGATTGCAATGATGTTACAGGGTACTGCGGGACCTGTGAACAATGCCAAAAAGTAGACAAGGCAGGAGAGATGGTCAAGGATCCTTTGATGCTTTTGTCTGTGATTGAGGAGCTGTTTCAGAGAGTAGCTATGGATATTGTGGGTCCTTATACTCTATGTTCCAAAGGGAAGAAGTATAATCTGGTGGTAGTAGATTATGCTACTAGATATCCCAAGACTTTGTCTCTATCCTCCATTGAAGCAGAGTAGGTGGCAAATGCCTTGTTAGAAATTTTCAGTAGGGTAGGCTTCCTGAGAGAAATACTGACTTACAGAGGTGCCAATTTCATGTCAGACCTGCTGGCTTTTCTGTGGAAGTGCTATGGGGTGAAGCACCTAAAAATAACTCCTATCATCCTTAGACTAATGGTCTTGTGGAGGGGATAAATTCTACACTAAAGACTATGCTACGGGCATTTGCTGACCAGTTTAGGAGAGAGTGGGACAAATATTTGCCCCAACTGGTGTTTGCATACAGAGAGGTACCCCAGGAATCCACTGTTTTTTTTTTACCCTTTGACTTGCTCTATGGGCATAGGATGAGCGGGCTTTTAGATTTGATTCATGATGAGTTGGAGTGTGAGTGTGAATACCACAAGGAGTATATTGTGGCATTTGTCCTGAATCTCAGGACAAGGCTTAGGGAGCTCTTAGCTTGGCCCAGGAGAACCTGTCAGGAGCTCAACAGCAGAAAAGGTCTGGTATGACAGGAATGTTCGAGCTTGAGAGTATGTTGTGGGACAGCAGATCATAGTTCTCATTCTTGTCATACACAATAAGCTGCAGGCAGCTTGGGAGGGACTCTGCAAACTGGTAAGGAAGGTCAGTGATGTTAAATACTAGTAGAACTGCTAGGCAGGAGTCAGGGACACAAATTGTACCATATTAAAATGATGAAGCCTTACCAGGATAGGGAGGCCCTGGTGCTGAGTATTTGCAGTGGATGGCAGGAGGAGTCTGAGAGGGATCTGGTGACTGGAAATGTTGGAAATGGGGGGTAATTCAGGAACTCAACAGTTCCTGTGGCTCCCCAATGGTGCTGGTACCAAAGAAAGATGGCAGCACTAGGTTCTGTGTGGACTACAGGAAAGTAAATAGTCACACAGAGTCAGATGCTTAACCCATTCCTAGAACAGATGAAGTCTTAAGAGCAACTGGGTGGGGTTAAGTATCTCACCACTGTTGATCTGACCAAGGGCTACTGGCAGGTGCCCTTGACTCCTACCACTAGAGACAGAAGTCAGCCTTTGTGAAACCTTTCAGATTATATGAGTTCTTAAAGATGTCCTTTGGGATGAAAAATGCCCCAGTGACCTTTCAGAGACTGGTAGATTGTATCCTAGCAGGAGCAGGTGATTATGCCCTTGCTTACCTGGATGATATTGTCATTTACAGCCATTCTTTGCATAAACACCTTCAGCATATCAGGGAGTTCCTAGGTAGACTGCAAAGAAAAGGGTTGACCATTAAGCCCAGTAAGTGTCAAGTGAGTATGACAGAGGTCTCCTACCTGTAACATAGACTGGGGGAGTGGTAAGATCAGGCTAGAACTTAAAGAAGTGAAAGCCATTCGGGTGTGGCCTGCCCCTGTGACCAAAAAGCAGGTGAGGGCATTCTTAGGGACAGTGGCATACTACAGAAAATGTCTTCCCAATTACAATACAATAGCTGGTCCCCTCACAGACATGACAAAGAAGAAAAGACCAGACAAGATAGTGTGGACCCCAGCCTGTGAGCAAACATTCCAAAAACTTAAAGGGGCTTTGAGAGGACTCCCTGTGTTAGCCAGACCAGATGACAGTAAATAATTTGTTGTGCAGGTGGATGCTTCAAACCATGGGGTGGGCTGTACTCAGCCAGGTTTCCTCAGAGGGAGAAGAGCACCCAGTGGTATATCGCACCCATAGACTCCAACCTAGGGAGGAATGTTATGCATCTATAAAGAATGTTTAGCAATATAATGGGCACTGCAGACACTTCGACCATATCTGTGTGGAAGGAAATTCACTGTAGTTACAGACTACAATCCCTTAATTTGACTACATTGAGCCAGCCAGCAAAATGCCAAGTTACTAAGATGGACCCTAGCATTGAAGTATTATGATATGACAGTGCAGCACCATAGTACAGTCAGCAATGCCAATGCAGGTGGGTTCTCAAGACAGGGAATGGGTTAATGTATTCCCAGACATGCTAATTCCTCTCAAGCAAAGTTTTTCATTTGAAAAGCTAGCTTGAGTCTTCAAAGGTGGGAAAGAGGTGACAATGTGAGGTATAGCCAACTATGCCAGGAGAAGTAGGGCAGTGGATGTGTAACATATGCCACAGCTAGCTGGAATTTAGTAAAGAATTATATGTTATTTGGATATCAAACTGATTTGAACAGATGATTGTGTTGAAAATGTATTTGTAAAGTTGCTTGTGTTAAAAATGTACCAACAGTGAGCCTTGCTGGACAGAAAAAGAAATATACATGCATTATTGTAACTGTTTAAATGTATATATTGTAACAGATGATATTGTAAGAGTCTCAGTCCACCTGACTGGAAAATAGTAAGAAATTAAATTACTGGCCCTAGGCCATAAATATGTTATCTTACAGTGTTGAATAAAGCCAGAGATGCAATGTCTGTGAGAAGTATGGTTTATTAGTTCCTGTAGGAAGAATGGACATGTTTTATAATTCATACGTTCATAGGTGTGTACTAGGCTAATGGCCCAGGAGGCTTTACAAGCCTAGCCCATAGGATTACCCTGGCATCATGCCACCCGACCCTAGTCCCCAGTGCCTCTGTTGAGTAAAGCCCCTGGAGTGATCCCTGGGGTGAATTTTCTATTTCCCATCCACTCATCAAGATTTCTCCTAAAGAGAGCCAGTGAGGTGCTCTGTTTGACATGTATGAGAAGTCTATTCCATAGCATGGGCAGTTTCTGGGTTATGAACCTGCCCTTCCGGCATGGTTTGTTGATTGTGGCAATGAGGTTAAGGTCTCTGGAATGTGTGGTGCGGATGGATTGGGATTTCTTTAGATGTAGCATCTCTAACAAATCTGAGTCAGACATGGCTTTGTAAGTCAAGCAGAGATCGCCTCTTTGTAGGCGATATGAGACAGAGAATAGTTGGAGTTTTTTGAGTCTGTCCATATAGGACAAATGTTTAAGGCCTAGGATCCTCTTTGTGAGGTACTTTTGTGGCTTCTCCAGTTGTTGCAGGTGTTTAGTGAGGTACATGCCAAATGGGGCATTGTACTCAATGATTGGTCTAATGAGGGAAGAGTAGAGGGAGACAATGACCTCTTTGTTCCTGGATGCAAATCCCTTAGTAATGAGATGTGCCACATAGAAGGGCGTTCTGACCACAGTGGCAATGTGGTGGTCAAAAGAAAAGTTGCTGTCACCCTGTGTTCCCAGATCTCTTATAATGCCTTCTGTGTTCAGTGGACTACCATCGATGTGGTAATTTATGGGAACCATGTTTTTCTCAAAGGGGACGACAACACTTTTTTTGGCATTGAGCTTAAGGCCATGGTTCTGACACCAGTCATTGGTCTCAGTGAGGCCTTTCTGTAGGATGTCAACATCACTTGGGGTGTTATGAATAGCTCCCAACTTGCAGTCATCTGTGGACTTTGTCAGCCAGAGTCCCTTCATGTTGGCCTGGACTTCAGAGAAGTAGATACCAAACAGGAGAGGACCCAGGACCGAACCCTGTGGAACTCCACTCATGACTGGTCGACAGTCTGACTTGGAATCAATTACTTTCACACTGTGGGTTTTATATGTGACCCAGTTTGCAACCCACCTAGTGATATAGGGGATGAGCCTAACTTAGTGAGATTTTCTATGATTCTTGAGTGGGGAATGGTAGTAAAAGGCCTTGGTCAGATCAAAGTAGGCTGTATGAACCACCTTGCCTTCATCCACAGCTCAGGTGACTGACTCAAAGAAGTTGACCAAGTTGAGCAGGCATTATCTACCCTTTACAAAACCAGACTGTGTGGGATCCAAAGTTTGTAGATTCCCTATATCCATCTTTAACAGGTCCATGATGATACATTCCATAGCTTTGCATATCAAACTTATCAGCCTAATGGGGCGATAGTTCCCAGGGTCTGTAGTTGCTCCTCCTTTGTGGAGAAGGATGACTGTAGCAGTGCACCATACGGTAGAGGAAAAGCTTGAGGTGAGGATGTGATTGAACAGGGCACACAGGTGAGGTGGCAGTTCACTCTGTAGTTCATGTAGAACACAGCCAGGGATATTGTCCGGTCCCATAGAAGCTGTAGTCTTAACCTTAGACAGTGCTGTTTTAACCTGTGCAGCAGTAATACTGGGTGCCTGGAAATCTACTTGTATTATGATTGGTCCTTTGAGGAGAGGGCTAAAGTTGGCACTGAATCTGTCAGCCAGTATATTGACAATATCTGTTGGCTCGGTATAGGAGGTACCATTGTGCAGTAGCTCAGATCAAATCTGGGTATTGCCATGGAGAGTCTTTACATAACTATAGAAGTCCTTGTGGTTGTCTTTACTATCTACTGCAATTCTATTTTCATAGCTAGCTTTAGAGGATTTGATGAGGGATCTCAACATTTTGTTGAAGCTGATAAGGGAGTTTTTCCACTCTTGGGACTTCACCTTATTAGGCATCAGTTTCCTCCTTCTGTTGTAGAGTTTGTTAATGCCAGGGGAACAACAGATTGGCTTCCTTTTTTTGGAGGAGAGCGTCTTGGTTTTATTGGGTATGGCGAGATCCATGCATTTGTGTATGTGTTTGTACAGTGCACTGGTATATGATTTCACAGTCATGCAACTATTATCCATTTGCATGGGTGCCGTGAAGTTCGCCACCTCTGTTTTAAGAGCCGAAAGTTAACTTTACCTTTGTGGGGGGGGGGGGGTATGTGGATTTCCAAGGTGATTAGTTTGAGGTCAGATCTAACCAGGGAGAATTTGACTATTGGTGTAGAGCAACGGTTGCCCATTTTAGTAATGACCAGGTCAAGGATGTTGCTACCTTTAGTGGAAGTACAAATGAACTGGTACAGGGCATTTGAATTAATGAATACCAAGAAAGATTGGGCAAGTGTATTGTTACATGAGTAGTTTTCCCAGTTAATGGAGGAGTAGTTGAAGTTGCCCAGTATGTGTTAGGTTGGATTCTAATATTTTCCAGGGGGCTTAGGAACATGGAGTATGTTACCAGCCTGGAGGTGTGCTCATCCTTTATGAATATTGTAACACCACCGGCTTTGGAGCTATGGTCCAAGTTCTGGGGCCGAAAGGTGTGGAATGAGTTATAGCCTGGAAGAACAGGGGTGCTTTCTGCTGCCTTGAACCAGGTCTCTGTTACGACACAAATATCGAAGTTCTCCATTTTAAGGAGTACTTTGAGCAAGTGCATTTTGAGGTTTAGACTTCTAGAGTTGAGCAGCATGACCCTCTGATTGCATTTGTTTGTAGCTGTTATGGTGGTAATTTGATCTTTGGAACACCGCTTAAAAAAGGCACTATGGGGTGGTAAGAGCCTTGGCCAATATTCGGAAGTCCATGGTTTTATTACTTCCAGGATCTGCAGCAGATCTTAGCAAGGCTCTGTGTGTGTGTATTATTGATACATATTCACTAAATCCTGACAGCTTATAGCCAAGGGGGTGCATGGGAATTGGAGGAACCAGATGTATGTGATGTCATTCTGTAATCCATCAGTAAAACTAATGTTTGATACTAGGTGAGACTGAAGTCTCGGGACAGTCTGTTTTTGGAACCTGACATTGAAGGATCACTCACCTACTTCATCTTGACTTGCTGTAGTAAGTGACCAAGGAATAGTAACTCTTGAGATCAGTCAGGAAAATATAGTGAGATTAGTTAAGTACTGTTTTTCTGTATCCTTGTGAATCTATTCATCTCTGTTATTTCAATTTTTCCTATGGCTGAAACTCTGGTGTTTATTGTAAATTGATATTCAGTATTTTCACGTTCTTTTATTATTTAATATTAAATATATTTAAACTTTTCATTGTGGCTTGTCCTTTAGAGAATATTTTAACCCTTGAGAGTACTTGTATCTGTTTTGTGACTCTGTGGTCACTCCTGAAAGCCTTACTGCATTGGTCAAACTACCATTCATATCAATATTAATTTCACTCAGTATAATTGGGAACCCTTGTAAGAGCCTTAGAGTAGCTAGCTTGGGAGTGTCTGTGGCAGTACCTCCCTTGCAGTCTGGGCAGAAGGAGGCATAGCTACTAAACCTGTTCCAGATTTTCCCAGGAGTATGTGTACGTGTGTGTGCAAATCAAATCTCAAAGAGTGTGTGTGTGTGTGTGTGTGTGTGTGTGTGTGTGTGTGTGTGTGTGTGTGTGTGTGTGTGTGTGTGTGTGTGTGTGTGTGATTGTGTGTGTGTGTGTGTGTATGTCAGCTACTTTGAGTAGGGACATGAAGCACTGGTTTCACAGAGAGAGTGGTGGTGGACCTGCCTTGGACACTTGGTTGAGGACTTAAGTCTACAGCTGTACCAGTAGGAAGCCTTACTGGGAACCTGGGAGAGACAGACAGAAAAACCCAGATCCTGTGCTGAGTGTGTTGCCTATGTGCTCTTAAGGGAAACTGTGCTTGATGCAGAGAGCTGCATCTGGAAATACAGGGTGTATCCATTTTGTTCCAAGTGAATGTCCCTCTACAGTGTCAGTGTTGAAGATTTAGGCTTCTTGATTACTGCCATAGACAGGGGACCTCACACCATATATGTCCGGTTTGGAGGCCATGGACTCTCTCCAGAGCAACCATATGTTTTCTCCAATTGCTGCAGTTGTCTGGTGAGGTACAGACACAAGGGAGCATTGTAGTCAATCAGTAGTCTGATCAGGGTAGAGTGCAATAAAGGTATGACCACCCTGGTCTTGGATGTGATGTCAATATGTATCATGTATGCAATGCAGAATGTGTGTGTCACCACTATGGACACATAGTGATGAAAGTGTAGATTGCTATTGAGATGTGTTCCCAAATCTCACAACACTGTGTTTTAGCTAGAGGGGTGCTATGTATATTATAATTAACAGGGGTACTTCATTGCCAAAGGGGACAATGAGCCATTGTATGCTTTAAGGTTCAGTCCATGAGTCTGGCTCCAATCATTTGTGTGTGGCAGCTCCTTCCATAATATGTTACCATGATTGGGGGACTTCATATTAGTGCATCCAGTTACCAGTCATCTGCAAACTTGGTAAACCACAAGCCATTACCATTGCTTGTGCTTCAGGAACTAGTTTGCAAACATTTCAGGGACCAGTACAGATCCTTGTGGTATTCAAATAATAATTAGCTACTGGAGGAGGTGCAGTCCCCAACTTTGAGAGTGTGCATTATGTCAGTGAGTCAGTTGCCTACCCTTTTACTGCTGTATGGCTTAATTCCCACATGGGATATCTTCACTATGACACATGAATGGGTGATAGTGTCAAAGGCCTTCAATAAGTCAACATAGGTGTTATGTCCTGTTTTCCCTCATTCAAGTCTGTGGGGTCAGTATCCATGAAGTCCACAAGGTTCAATAAGCAAAATGCACCATTGACAAAAACAAAATGGGTAGGGTCAAGCATGTTGAAGGTCACCTATGTCCTTGTGGATATGATCCATGCTGATTCCTTCCCAAGCCTTGAAGATAAGTGTTTTAGGTGTATCATCAATAGCTGTAGTTCTATATATTGCCAGACTGATATGCACTGCATAGCACACAAGATTTGATACTACATTTTGTACTCTGGTTGATATATGTGTGGAAAAAGTACTGAGACACCAGGGTTGCAGTGCTTGGGGGTGGCAACAAAAGGATTTGCTGTAAAAATGTTATATATTGTTAGATTGGGCCCTCAGTTTGTAATGTTTACACATGTAAGTTAATGTTATATAAAGGCAATGTACAGTAAACAGCAGTAATACAACATAATATTTATTTTATTTATTTTTATTTATTTTATTTTATTTTACATTTGTTGACCGGGCTAGTCTAGCTGGATATATGTCCATTTTCAGTAGAGGCCCAGGGAGAAAAGCTCCACAAGTTGTGACAGGTTTAATCAGAAAATGGCAATACAAGATTAGAAACAAGAAAGGTTTTTTTTTTTTACTATAATCATATGAAAACATATATTTACAAAGTTTTCTGTACAGTGAAAGTTAACAAGGGAAAAGGAAAGGAAAAAACTAAGGTTAGTCTGGGTTAGTGCAGGAGCAAAGCCAGTGTTTATTGAGATACATTTTCAGTTGTCTTTTGAAAAATGGAAAAGAGGTCAAAGATGAGATATCAGAGGGTAGTTTGTTCCATATTTTTCCAACAGAGTTGGAGAATAGACAGTCACCTGCATAGTTTTTGGGTTTGGTAATATTAATCTGTAGTTTGTTTGAAGAACGTAGTTGCCTCAGATTATTATATGGTGAAATAAGGCTAGAGAGTATTGGTGTATTGGCTGGATGGTATAGTATCTTGTAAGCTATTAAGAGCTGTTGAAGTACAAGCTGGTTAGGAAGTTCAAGCCAGCCTAGTTCTCTTAGGTTCAAGCAGTGATAAGTACGAAAAGGAGATCCTACTGCGAATCGAGCAATGTTATAATAGGATATTGCTAGTTTTTTGAGGTTGTTTTTTGAGAGATTAGTGTAAATGGGGGAAGCATAGAGAAGAGTAGAGATTAGGTGAGATCTAGCTATGGTGGATCTTGCTGCAGGTGTAAGGAAAGGTTTGATTCTGTAAAGCGATCCTATTTTTTTATTAACTAGTTTTATTGTGTTGTTGATGTGAGAGTCAAAGTTGAGATTATTATCAATAGTTATTCCTAATAATTTTGTGGAAAGGTCAGGAGAAATGAGAGTACCGTCAGAGGAAGTAAGAGTAAAGTATAGTGGAGTAGACTTACGGGTAGGTGAAAAAAGTAGCAGTTTGGTTTTCTTGGGGTTAAGGAGTAGACAGCAGTGAGAGAACCATTGTTCTACAGTGTTAAAAGCTTTTTGGGTAAGAGATTGGAGTTCAGTTTGAGAGGTAGCAGTGCAGATTATAGTAGAGTCATCTGCATATTGTATGCAGGTAGTATATGGGATAGCAAATTGTAGGTCGTTAATAAAGACAGAAAATAGAAGAGGGCCTAGGATAGAGCCTTGCGATACACCTAAAGAGATAGGTAGAAGATTTGAAAGTGAATTTTTCCAGAGTACTGCCTGCTGACGGTTTTCTAGGTAAGATGTAAACCAAGTTAAGGAAGGAGGGTCAAGAGCAAGAGATTTAAGTAAGTGTAGAAGAAGTTTATGATTAACCATGTCGAAAGCTTTGGATAGGTCAATGAAGACTGAAGATGATAGATAGTTATTGTTACGGTTAGTGTTGATGGAGTTAGTAAAGGAGAGTAAAGCAGCAGTGGTACTGTAGGAAGGTCTGAATCCATGCTGACAGTTAGCAAGTAGGCTGTTGTTGAGAAGGTGGTTAAGTAGTTGTTTATGGATACATTTTTCCATGATTTTAGCTATTGGTGATAGAAGTGCTATTGGTCGAAAATTAGAGAACTCATTGGAGTTTCCCCCTTTATGTAGTGGGATGATATGGGATATCTTACAGATAGAGGGGAAGATTCCTTCAGTTATAGATCTATTAATCAGGATGGAAATAGGGGTAGGCTAAGGCTTTGGCTCCTATTTGCAGGAATTCTGCAGGTAGTTTGTCTGCAGAGGGAGTGGTAGGTTTTAACTTTTGGAGCAGTGATGAGATAAAGGAAGTAGGAACAGGTTGTAAGTGAAGGGTGGGAGGTGGATTTGATGTAGGTAGAATCAGGTTAGAGGTATCAGGAGATAGATGACTAGCAAGAGTTTGGATAGTATTAGTGAAGAATGAGTTAAAGTCATTTGCTATTTGTGTAGGATTCTCTGGGTTAGAGTCTTGAGGGTTAGGCATGCAACAGCAGTGTGGCACACAACTCTATGCACCAGGCCTGGCAATTCAGGACAGGTGATAAAATCATCACCTTCACCACTGCTCCCGGAAAGTGCCATTGGACCAGCCTCTGCAGCAGGACTACCTTAGGGGGTAGGTAGTGCAAGGGCATCAGAGGTGGTGCTACCAGGCTGGCTCCCTGACATATTGGGCAGCTGTGCTGGAGCCAGTGGATGGAGGGCAGGTGGATCCTGTGGGGCCAGCCTACCCAACTCTGCTGTGGAGTATTTAGTGATGTGGTACACATGTATGACGTAGACACATTTTGATGACACATAAGAAAAAAATAAATAAATAAAATAAAATTAAAAAAAAAGAGAAGAGAATGGTTGGGGTGAGAGAAAAAAGAGATAAGATTAGTACCGTCATGTGTGACATGCAATGCAGTAATACAATTAATTCACTCTGTTATCTTAACTTTTACCTTTAAGACTACCAACTCTTATCAGATAATGTTTACTTTTAAGACTATCAGCTCATAACAGATGCACACTATACTATAGATTGCAGCAAGAACTCCTTGACATGTGTATATATTACACATATGCATGTTCTAATTATACAGATTACAGTTTACAGCAGGGCATGTGTGCCACTGCTATAGAGCTTTTACTTTAAACCTTTAAATTACACACAATTGAACAATTAACAGTATTGTATAGTTATGAAGTGTGGTCTTTGAATCCACAACTTCCTACTAAAGTCTAATATTATACTCTTGGCCTGTGCTATGGACTAATACTTGCATACTTGCTTTTACAGTTGGAATATGCATGTTCAATCTGATATTGTAATATTGTACTCTTGATTGTGCTACAGACTAGTGCATGCATACTTGCTTTTACAGTTGAGATATGCATGCTCAGTTTGATACAAATCTATAAAATATCAAAAAAGCTAGCTTGAACTTGTAGTGCTAGAGTAATACTACTATTCTGCTGCATACATACCACATGTTTCCCTCATCCTCACCAATCTAGACCCATGGATTCATACATTGACCTTATGGTCCCTGGCAGCTGTGGAAAAAAGTAGAACAGAACAGAATGTTATTATGAATACAAGTGTTGCCTATGTTCAGCTTTTAAGTGATGCAAGTACTCTGTGTAGTTGGTACTTACATAGGTGTGGGGATATCCGCAGTCCTAAATTCTCCAAGACAATGTCGGTGGGTATCCCTCCTGTTCCTCTGGAGGTCATTATAGTGATGCTTAAATTGGTCACCAGTGAGGGGGATAACTGTAGTAGTGGTTACAGACCAGGCTAAACTATCCCAAGCTTCCAACTTATACTGGAAGCCAGAATAGTCCCCCCTGTGAAAGCCTGGCACTGTGATTCTTAACTGGGAGTCCAATAAAAATCTTGGATTCCTGGACACCCCACCTCTATGCCCAAAAGCTAACACCTTCCCCAAAAACATCTGTCATGTCTGCCACGGATCTAGAGCAATGGACTGATGCTTTCCCACCAGTCATCACGTTTACTGGGAGTGCGCACACTGCTTGAAAATGCTGTGCTTCGCTTACCATTGAGCAAATATGGTGTTTGGCATTGCACACCCCCAAGCACTGTGTTTGCATGATGGTGGATGGAGTGTAGCAGTAGTAAGCAAAGCAAGTTCAAGATTATTGGATGTAGAGGTAGTGGGTATGTGTGTCAGACAAATATGAAGGCCATGAGAGTCCAGATAGCAGAAATATATTTACAGGAATATAGTACACAATATACCCACAGTCACACGTTTGAGAATAAATATGATACTACATAGATAAATTAATACATAACTGACACAATACTAGTGCCACAGTCCTCATACATATAACTAATATCAGCTACACTGTGTCAAGTGTTATAAGTGAGAGTGACTAGGAACAGCAGTGTATAGAATATGCTGTATTTAAACCCAGGATCATGTGTATGGCAGTCCTACACTTACGTCTATTGCCACAAGAAGCTTGAGAAAACACTTGTCTATGTTGCAGTTCATTACTATAAACTGCAATGTCACAACAGTAAAACAAAAGTTTCACACCCTTTGCTAAAACCCAGAACCATCTGTACTCCATCCCTATACTTACATCTGCTGCCACAGAAAGAGGTTCATAGGTAGGTACTAGGCTATCTGCCCATGGGCATTTATAAGCCTAGCCAAAATGTGTTGGCTTTCACCTCTCTTTTAAATTAGTTTCCTGGGCCTCTGTCTAGCAGGGCCACTGAAGTGATCCCAGGGTAAACTTACGACTTCCCATCTAGTCATCAAGGTTCCTCTTGAAGAGAGTCAGCGAGAGGATCTGTCTAACATAAACTGGGATCCTATTCCAGAGTGAGGGAAGCCTCTGGGACAGGAATCTATCCCTCCAGCATGTCCTGTTTATTGTTGTGCTGAGGTTTAATTCACTGGAGCATGTGGCTCTAAGAGATTTGATTTTCTTGAGGTAGAGCATGTCAATTAATTCTGGGTTGGACATGGCCTTATACGTCAGGCAGAGATCACCTCTGAGCAGGCGGTAATCAACCGAGTAGAGCTGGAGTTTCTTTAGTCGAGCTGCATAGGGCATCTCTTTGAGGCCCATGATCCTCTTGGTGAGGTACTTCTGTGGTCTTTCCAGCTGTTGCAGGTGTCGAGTAAGGTACATACGAAATGGGGCATTGTACTCTATTATGGGCCTAATGAGTGATGAGTAGAGGGGCACAATGACCTCTTGATCTAGAGGTGAACCCTTTCTTGATTAGGTGGGCTACATAGAAGGAATTTCTAACCACTTTGGCAATGTGATTATCAAAGGAGAGGTTGCTATCTACCTGGGTCCCCAGGTCTCTAATTACATTTTCCGTACTTAGTGGATTACCACCTATGTGGTAATTCATGGGCACTTTGTTTTTCCCAAAGAGGATGACTATGCATTTTTTGGCATTCAGCTTGAAGCCATGGTTTTGACACCAGGTATCTGTCTCTGTAAGACCCTTCTGGAGCATGTCTGTGTCAGTCAGAGAGTCGATTATGGCCCTCAGTTTGCAGTCATCTGTGAACTTCGTCAGCCATAGTCCTCCCATGCTTGCTTGTACCTCAGAGAAGTATATACCAAACAGGTGGGTTCCCAGGACCAAGCCATGTGGGATGCCACTTGTAACTGGTTTAGAGTCGGACATGGCACCTGCAACTCTGACCATGTGTGTTCTATCTGTGAGCCAGTTGGCCACCCATCTCGTGACATAGGGGTTAATGTTCAAGCTGGTGAGTTTGTCTATGATGCCAGAGTGGGGAATGGTGTTGAAGGCCTTAGCGAGGTCCAGGTAGGCTGTGTGGTCTACCTTTCCTTCATCTATGGCCTTGATAACTGTTTCAAAGAAGTCAACTAGGTTTAGGAGGCAGGATCTGCCTTTAAAATAGCCGAATTGTGTAGGGTCCAGTGTCTAGAGGTTCCCAATGTCACTGTTTATGAGTTCCATGATGATTCACTCCATAGCTTTGCAGACCAGGCTAGTCAGGCTTATAGGGCGATAGTTCCCAGGTTCTGTTGTGGCACCACCTTTGTGGAGCAGGATGACTGTTGCTGTGCGCCATTCTTTGGGTACATAGCCTGTGGTAAGGCTGAGTCTGAATAGTGAATTTAGGTGAAGGTTTACTTCCTTTTGGAGCTCATGTAAGATGCAGCCTGGGACACCATCCGGTCCCATTGATGCTGTGTTCTAGGCTTTGGAGAGGACTGTTTTTACCTGCGTGTCCGTGATGTCTGGGGCTCTGCATTCTTCTGGGATGGACACGGGCCCTTTTTGGGGGTGGAGGGGTGAGGTTTGCACTGAACTTGTCAGCCAGGATGTTGGCAATGTCAGTTGGTTCAGTGTATTTTTTGCATTTTGCACTAGCTCAGAGCATATCTGAGAGTTGCCAGCCAGATTTTTGACATAGCTAAAGAAGGCCTTGTGGTTATCTTTAGAGTCCTTGGCAATTTTTATTTCAAAACTGGCCTTGGATGATTTTATGAGGGATCGTAGTTTCTTGCTAATATTGATCAGTGATGCCTTTCCCTTTTGGGATTTTGCTCTATCATGTAGTAGTTTCCTCCTTCTGTTGTATAGCTCGTTTATGGCTGGGGACCACCAGACTGGTTTCCTCTTTTTGGAGGAGTGAGTCTTGGTTTTACTTGGGATGGCTCAATCCATGCATCCCTGTAGATGCTCATAGAATGCACCTGTAAAGGATTCTGCGGTTTGGGTAGCATTATCCTTTAGCAACAGGGCTTTTAAACTTTCCACCTCAGTCCTAAGAAGTGTGAAGTTTGCTTTTGAAAAGTTTTTCACAGTGGTTTCCTTGACTGGGGGTGGGGTCAGGATGTGGATGTCCGGTGTTATTAGTTTATGATCTGATCTTACCAGCGAGGGGTTTACCTCTGGTGTGGAGCAGTGATTCCCCCATGTTGGTGATGATCAGGTCCAGTATGTTGTCACCTCTTCTGGGCATGGTGACCAGCTGTTCCAGGGCGTTTGAGTTTATAAACTCTAGGAAGCATTGGGCAAAGGAGTTTGTACTTGAGTAATTCTCCCAGTCAATGTTTGGGTATTTGAAATCTCCCAATATCATGGTGTTTGGTAGGACCTTTATATTTTCCATTGTTCTCAGGAATGCTGAGTGGGGGTCCTGAGACAAGGTAGGAGATCTGTAGCAGGCTACCATCTGAAAAGCAGCTTCCCAATGTTAGTTGCACATGGATGGTCTCTGAGGCTCCGTGCTGTGCTACTAACCTGGAGGTGTGGGTATCCTTTATGAAAATGGATACACCCCCTCCTTTTGTATTTCGGTCTGGGTTCTGGGGCCAAAAGTTATGGTATGAGTTGTAGCCTGGTAGTGCTGGGGTGCTCTCTGGAGCTTTGAACCAGGTTTCTGTTACTGCGCCAATATCAATTTTCTCCATGCTAAGGGCTAAGGAGTGCCTTGAGTGTGTGCATTTTGAGGTTTAGACTTCTGGCACTGAGTAGCATTACCCTCAGTTTCTGGTTTCTTGTGTTGTTTATGGAGGTGGGTTTGTCTTTTGAGCCTTGCCTAAAAAGCAAGAGCCTTGACTAGTATTTGAAAGCCTAAGGGCAACAGGTGCAAGCCATCTCTGGTGAAGCAGTGTGGCTTGTCGAGCATGTCATCCCAGGCTGACAGACACTGGATCCCCTTTGAATGACACCAGTAGCTTAGCCAATTGTTAAAACTGATAATTTTTTCCTTGTGCTGTGGCATCGTTCTTGGTGAGGGCAAGATGCTACTCAGGGTGAGGGTCATACCGGCCTGGGCTACAGGATCAGAGAGCTCCTCTATGTCTCTTTTCATGTAGTCCAGGGAGGTACATCTCAGGTCATTCACACCAACATGTACAATGACAGAGTCATATTTGTACTTGTTTTGGAGTGACCTGAGTGCTTGTGTTATATGGCGGATCCTGGCACCCGACAGGCAGCTCACAGTAACCTTTTCCTTGTTCAGTCTAGTGAGCGGGACGTCAGTGTGCCTGACAATAGAGTCACCTATTACTAGTGTATTGGGTGTGTTGTTGTGCCTTAAGGGCTGTGGTTGTGTGGCACACTGACTTTGTGAGGTATGTGATACGTGGTTTTTGTTTGAGGGTGGAGGTTGCTTGGATGTCTGCTTTGGAGGTCTCTGCTGCTTAGGCAGATTTTTATTTAGAGCCTCCGAGTATGTTTTTGTGTATTTATGTGTGTTGTTTGCTGGTGCACGTATCACTGTTTTATGTGAGACTGGAAGTGTGGTACAAGTGTTTCCCTTCTCCTCCTGACTGGCTGTTCCAGCCTTGGGTTGAGAGAGCTTGGCCTCCAGTTTTGCTGCACAGTTGCATCTCTCACATACATTTGTGTTTGTTGGAAGGAGGAGAGGGTTGTCCGTGTACATGAGGCAATTGTAACTCTGCCTCAAGATTCCCAAATTCACCAGCAGGACTGGAGAGTATACCTGAAACTGCCCTTTGGACATGCCTGTATGTATAACTGAATTGTTTTACTGATTGCCCGGTAGGGACAAAATAGGGAGCCTTGAACTATTGTATAGTAAAGGGGGAAGGGTTGTGTTAGCGTTTATTAGTGCTTACTGAGAGCTTGGAGCAAGTGCTGGGCTATAAATGGAAAGTTAGAGTGCTTAATTTGAGAGTTTGACTAGTTCTAAGGGAAAAATTGAAGAGCGGACTTCGTGGAGCCAGGAATAGTTTAACCCAAGCTAACCGGGGCTATGCGGTGTGCAAAACCAGGCAAAACCGAACAAATGTGGGTTTTAAGGCAGGGAGATGAAAGAGATAGGAATTAGCCCAAAATGGCCAATAAACTACAAGTTGTTGGGCTGTGACCACTCCTCTAGGGACAGATAGGCTGCTCAAAGCTCCCCACTCTCACTGGTGAACAGAGAAACTTCCTCTTATCCAAGTAAGGATATGGGCAACATAGAAACTTATACCACAGTCCTGAATTCAGCAGAACCTGAAAACTGGACTAGACTATCTTAGAAAAGACAGGAAACAAGAATTATTTTTGTTTTTTCTTTTTAGACAGAGATACAATGAAAATTCACAAAAACACTTTAAATGCTTATATCAGGCTAGAGCACTTTAATGTGTAGCCTACAACAATTAAACAGCACAAAAAATACTTTAAACAACTTATAAAAGTGCTAACAGCAAAAAACAGTTTTAGTATGCAGCAAAGAGTTTTTCAAAGCTCAGAAATGCTAGAAATCACTTTTCGGCGAGATTAGCAGTCGCAGGAGAAAATCCAGAGAAAAAAATACTTATATCAGTTGAAAGTCACTCTTTTGTCAATCTGCTGCTTGTAGTACTCTGCAGGACACCGCGAGGAGCTTGGCTGAGTAGTATACAAGCAAAAAACTGTGCAAATGCGGGTTTTAAGGCAGGGAGATGAAAGAGCTAGGAATTAGCCCAAAATGGCCAATAAACTACAAGTTGCTGGGCTTTGACCACTCCTGCAGGGACAGATAGGTTGCTCAAAGCTCTCCACTCTCACTGGTGAACAGAGAAACTTCCTCCTATCCAAGTAAGGATATGGGCAACACAGGAACTTATACCACAGTCCTAAATTCAGCAGAACCTGAAAACTGGACTAGACTAGCTTAGAAAAGGCAGGAAACAAGAATATATTTTTTTGTTTTTTTCTTTTTAGAAAGAGATACAATGAAAATTCACAAAAACACTTTAAATGCTTATAACAGGATAACGCACTTTAGTGTGTCACCTACAACAGTTAAACAGCACAAAAAATGATTTTAAATGACTTATAAAAGTGCTAACAGCAAAAAAACAGTTTTAGTATGCAGCAAAGAGATTTTTAAAGCTCAGAATTGCTAGAAATCGCTTTTTGGTGAGACTAGCAGTCGCAGGAGAAAATGCAGTGAGAAAAAGTAATACTTATATCAGTTGAAAGTCACTCATTTGTCACTCTGCTGCTTGTAGTACTCTGCAGGACACCACGAGGAGCTTGGATGAGTAGTACACAAGCAAAAAAGCACGCAAATGTGGGTTTTAAGGCAGGGAGATGAAAGAGATAGGAATTAGCCCAAAATGGCCAACAAACTACAAGTTGTTGGGCTGGGACCACTCCGCCAGGGACAGATAGGCTGCTCAAAGCTCCCCACTCTCACTGGTGAACAGAGAAACTTCCTCTTATCCAAGTAAGGATATAGGCAACACAGGAACTTATACCACAGTCCTGAATTCAGCAGAACCTGAAAACTGGACTAGACTAGCTTAGAAAAGACAGGAAACAAGAATTATTTTTGTTTTTTTCTTTTTAGACAGAGATACAATGAAAATTCACAAAAACACTTTAAATGCTTATATTAGGCTTGAGCACTTTTGTGTGTAGCCTACAACAGTTAAACAGCACAAAAAATGACTTTAAACAACTTATAAAAGTGCTAACAGCAAAGAAACAGTTTTAGTATGCAGCAAATAGTTTTTTAAAGCTCAGAATTGCTAGAAATCTCTTTTTGGCAAGACTAGCAGTCACAGGAGAAAATGCAGAGAAAAAAAATACTTATATCAGTTGAAAGTCACTCTTTTGTCAATCTGCTGCTTGTAGTACTCTGCAGGATACCACGAGGAGCTTGGTTGAGTAGTATACAAGCAAAAAACTGTGCAAATGCAGGTTTTAAGGCAGGGAGATGAAAGAGATAGGAATTAGCCCAAAATGGCCAATAAACTACAAGTTGCTGGGCTTTGACCACTCCTGCAGGGACAGATAGGTTGCTCAAAGCTCCCCACTCTCACTGGTGAACAGAGAAACTTCCTCCTATCCAAGTAAGGATATGGGCAACACAGGAACTTATACCACAGTCCTGAATTCAGCAGAACCTGAAAACTGGACTAGACTAGCTTAGAAAAGGCAGGAAACAAGAATATATTTTTTTGTTTTTTTCTTTTTAGAAAGAGATACAATGAAAATTCACAGAAACACTTTAAATGCTTATAACAGGATAGAGCACTTTAGTGTGTCACCTACAACAGTTAAACAGCACAAAAATGATTTCAAATGACTTATAAAAGTGCTAACAGCAAAAAAAAACAGTTTTAGTATGCAGCAAAGAGTTTTTTAAAGCTCAGAATTGCTAGAAATTGCTTTTTGGTGAGACTAGCAGTCGCAGGAAAAAATGCAGAGTGAAAAAGTAATACTTATATCAGTTGAAAGTCACTCTTTTGTCACTCTGCTGGTTGTAGTACTCTGCAGGACACCACGAGGAGCTTGGATGAGTAGTACACAAGCAAAAAAGCACGCAAATGTGGGTTTTAAGGCAGGGAGATGAAAGAGATAGGAGATAGCCCAAAATGGCCAACAAACTACAAGTTGTTGGGCTGTGACCACTTCTCCAGGTACAGATAGGCTGCTCAAAGCTCCCCACTCTCACTGGTGAACAGAGAAACTTCCTCTTATCCAAGTAAGGATATGGGCAACACAGGAACTTATACCACAGTCCTGAATTCAGCAGAACCTGAAAACTGGACTAGACTAGCTTAGAAAACACAGGAAACAAGAATATTTCTTTTTAGACAGAGATACAATGAAAATTCACAAAAACACTTTAAATGCTTATATCAGGCTAGCACACTTTAGTGTGTAGCCTACAACAGTTATGCAGCACAAAAAAAGACTTTAAATGACTTATAAAAGTGTTAACAGCAAAAAAGCAGTTTTAGTATGTAGCAAAGAGTTTTTTTAAGTTTAGAACTGCTAGAAATCACTTTTCAGCGAGACTAGCAATTGCAGGAGAAAATGCAGAGTAAAAAATAATACTTATATCAGTTGAAAGTCACTCTTTTGTCGCTCTGCTGCTTGTAGTACTCTGCAGGACACCACAATGAGCTTGGCTGATTAGTATACAAGCAAAAAGCCACGCAAATGCGGGTTTTAAGGCAGGGAGATGAAAGAGATAGGAATTAGCCCAAAACGGCCAATAAACTACAAGTTGCTGGGCTGTGACCACTCCTCCAGGGACAGATAGGATGCTCAAAGCTCCCCACTCTCACTGTTGAACAGAGAAACTTCCTCCAATACAAGTAAGGATATGGGCAACACAGGAACTTATACCACAGTCCTGAATTCAGCAGAACCTGAAAACTGGACTAGACTAGCTTAAAAAAGACAGGAAACAAGAATTATTTTTGTTTTTTTCTTTTTAGACAGAGATACAATGAAAATTCACAAAAACACTTTAAATGCTTATATCAGGCTAGAGCACTTTAGTGTGTAACCTACAACAGTTAAACAGCACAAAAATTACTTTAAACAACTTATAAAAGTGCTAACAGCAAAGAAACCATTTTAGTATGCAGCAAAGAGTTTTTTAAAGCTCAGAATTGCTAGAAATCTCTTTTTGGCGAGACTAGCAGTCACAGGAGAAAATACAGAGAAAAAAAATACTTATATCAGTTGAAAGTCACTCTTTTGTCAATCTGCTGCTTGTAGTACTCTGCAGGATACCACGAGGAGCTTGGTTGAGTAGTATACAAGCAAAAAACTGTGCAAATGCGGGTTTTAAGGCAGGGAGATGAAAGAGATAGGAATTAGCCCAAAATGGCCAATAAACTACAAGTTGCTGGGCTTTGACCACTCCTGCAGGGACAGATAGGTTGCTCAAAGCTCCCCACTCTCACTGGTGAACAGAGAAACTTCCTCCTATCCAAGTAAGGATATGGGCAACACAGGAACTTATACCACAGTCCTGAATTCAGCAGAACCTAAAAACTAGACTAGACTAGCTTAGAAAAGGCAGGAAACAAGAATATATTTTTTTGTTTTTTTCTTTTTAGAAAGAGATACAATGAAAATTCACAGAAACACTTTAAATGCTTATAACAGGATAGAGCACTTTAGTGTGTCACCTACAACAGTTAAACAGCACAAACATGATTTCAAATGACTTATAAAAGTGATAACAGCAAAAAAAAAAAAAAAAAAACAGTTTTAGTATGCAGCAAATAGTTTTTTAAAGCTCAGAATTACTAGAAATCGCTTTTTGATGAGACTAGCAGTCACAGGAGAAAATGCAGAGAAAAAAATAATACTTATATCAGTTGAAAGTCACTCTTTTGTCACTCTGCTGCTTGTAGTACTCTGCAGGACACCACGAGGAGCTTGGCTGAGTAGTATACTAACATAACAGTCCCTATTTTACTTAGGCTCATAAGTTCATAGGTTGGTACTAGGCTATCGGCCCTAGGGCCTATACAAGCCTAGCCATAACAATTCCCTGGTTAATTCTTCCCATAGTATTTACTTCCCTGGACCCCTGTCTAGCAGAGCGACTGACGTGATCCCTGGGGTGAATTTCCTATCTCCCATCCAATCATCAAGGTTCCTTTTGAAGAGGGTCAAAAAGGCGCTCTGCTTGACATGTATGGGCAGTCTGTTCCAGAGTTTGGGGAGTCTCTGGGTCATAAACCTATCCCTCCAGCATGTTTTGTTCATTGTGATGACAAGGTTTAGATCCCTGGAGCATGTGTCTCTGAGGGATTGGGATTTCTTTAAGTGTAGCATGTCCAACAGCTCTGGGTTTGACATGGTCTTGTATGTTAAGCAGAGATCGCCTCTGAGTAGACGATATGCAACAGAGTATAGATGGAGATTTTTTAGATGGTCAGCATAGGGCATCTGCTTTAGGCCTGTGATTCTTTTAGTGAGGTATTTCGGTGGCCTTTCAAATTGTTGCAGATGTCTTGAGAGGCACATACCAAACAGGGCGTTGTATTCTATAATGGGTCTAATGAGGGATGAGTACAGTGGGACAATTTCCTCCTTTTTTTCTAGATGAAAAGCCCTTAGTGATGAGGTTTACTACTAATCATTCTTAAGGTCTCACTGTTAACCAGCATGCAATGTCATTTTGCGGGTTTGTGTGAAGCCTAATAGTATTAATTAAATGCATCTGGTTTCTGTCTGGGTCCTGTCTGACCAGTTGTTCAGTTTGTGCTAAGTGGTGCATCTCACAAATAGTGTCCCCCTCAAAAAAAAAAAAAAAGGTAAAAGTACTTGAAATGAGGAAAAACAATCTATGACTTACACACCTCGAAATATTAGTACATATGAGACATTTCTACATAGGTCTGGATTAGAATTGTCACTCCAATACACCTTCAGAACACAGGCTGGATGCCTTATCCCTCTTTGCCATACCAACAGCTTTTCAGCAAAGAAATGAAATCAATATGTACACAACCCACTGCAACAGCATCTGTACTGATATCAAACCATACCAGTGTTATTTATACATGTATTACTTTTGGATGTAGTACACCTAGTGATCACACAACCTGTCATGATTATTGCTTGCAAATATACAGCTCCACCTTGCATTTCTGTATTTGTTGGCCATTCTTCATTTATCTGAGCAGTAATCTTAGACATGCAATGTGAAAAGCATTTTATTACATTGTCCTTAAAATGTGTGAGGATATCAAGTGGAAATAATATCATATGCAGTTGCCAACAAATGAAGGGCAGGTTTGATGTTAAGGAACACAATATGTGACTTGTGTGCTGCTTACTTACATTTCCAACCTTACATCTAAAACTTTGTAGAGCTAACCTGACATACCAAGTGGAAGTAAGGCAGCCTGAACTGCTGTTGAGTTTTTCTTCTCCCAACCACTAATAATTCACAATAGCAATCCATTAAAAACAAACACTGAGAGAGTGCCTGCACTATGTTTGCATCTCCTACAGAGATCCAAGTGTTTTTTTTTCCAAATACCTTTATTGAATTATCACTTGTGACATATGCAGCAATTTTAATGAGTTCACACCTAATTTTCATCTTTGCCATGCTAACAGCCCTGAATCTGCAACATATAAAAAGGCAACCTTGTAGCTAGGCAAACTTATGGTGAGGAGAGTCGTATATGTTTGGAAGACTGCAAAAAGACTTTTTCAGGATATATCTGCCCAAGGGTGTACTGAACTTCAGAAGGTATGCTTCCATTTTGTCACCTACATACTGCATATACTGGAATGTAATTTAAGAAAAATCTGAAGCAAAGGGTTTTAAAGTTTTATCTGTATGCATTAAGTAGAAGTGTAGTGATGACATGGGCATGCTTATCAAGCCATTACAGAGGTATACATGATTACCAATACATGAAAATGGAATGCTGTGATAACTATGTATAAATGTTTCAAGGACAGGTCATTTGATAGCACTTTTAGTACTTCAAGGATGGTTTGCTAGCAAAGAATGTATCATTTACCTGTTGTTTTCAGTGGGGAAAGCAAAGCTGTGTTATTGGTATGGCACAAACAAGCATGGTCTGTTCTTTTGGGGGTGCAAAGGAGAGTTACTGTTATAGCAAATACAAAGGTGGACTGTTGTTTTGAAGGAAGCAAAGCTGAGTTACTGTTATGGCATAAACAAGGATGAACTTGTGTTGTCTTTTAGGACACCTATCAGTATGCCACCCAGGCATGTCAATGCATGGAGACCCCCTTCACTGATGTTGAGAAACAAGTGATTGCAGATGGCTTTAGGCAACATGGTGCTTTTCTGCTGGAAATGGGATGGGGAGATGTGTCATGTAGGATACAAATATGGTGGCAGATACTAGATGATGTCATTGTCATGGGAGGCCATGGCAGGACATATGAGCAGGTGCATCATAGGGCCAGTGACATGATTGCATCTGTATGGAGGAGAGTAGCTGCAGTGGGCCATGATCAGATGGTTACTTGGGTGGGGCTGTTAGGAAACCCAAAACTAATCCAAATGGAGAGTTCTTGGCCAAAATCAGAGATCCAGACAGCTCCCAGGAGAGTGCAGTACAGCATGTCCTGGATGACAGAGCAACAGTTTCCAAGACTGCAGGCATATCTCAGGAGGAGCTTCCAGGTACGTTTTGCTATCTGAACAGCTGCATACTGTTGTATAGTAAAGCAATTGAAATCAGTAAGTTAATTCTGTGCCACATGTCTTTATTTGAGGGGGATTAAAGATTGCTACAGTTAAAAGCACAGGTTAGATTTGCCAGCCATGTTCTTGTTGAAATTGTAGTTAATGGACATACAAAGAGTATTACCCTCTGTTTTACTGTTAATTGTGATCCCATTACCACTTGCTTAACTTCTTCTAGAACCATCTGGACTACAGAGCAGTATCTCATCTGCAGATGGTAAGGCAAACATTTCTATGGCAGTACTGCTGAGCAATTCAAAGAAATATTGTAGTGTGTGATGTTGATCGCAGGACTGTTGTGTGTATTGCTGTACTGTCTGTAATAGTGGCAGCACTGTTGGTTTGTTAGCATATATTGTACTATACTAGTGCAGGTATTAATTTATTCCCGTGTTTCTTGCTTTTTACCACAAGTGATCATGAAAGTGGGAGTGTGGGCCCTGTGCCACGTGATGTCAATGCATTAGCTGACTCTGATGATGCTGGTGACCAAAGTGAGGCAGAGTCAGGGGTGCAGCCATTTGAATCTGATACTGAGGATGACATGCAACTATCCTCTGCATTTCCATTGGACACAGCCAGTAAGCCAACACCAATGCAGTCTAGTGCACCCACAGATATTGGACAAGTGGAGGGTGAGGACAGTGATCAGAGAAGTGTTGCTACTGTAGCATCAGTGCCTGTTGAGTTTAGCCTTAGCCAAAGTGTGAGCAAGCTGCCATGCAGGAGAATTGATAGGGGTGTTCGGAGAGGGCCTGCTGTCCCTCCTCTTCTTGTTGCAGGTGTCTCTTACAGTGCCACTCAACATATGTTTAAGGCCATCATGAAGGTACAGGCATGTTCCCATTGGTGCTCCAGACAAATGCTCAGAGTTTTGGATGTGGCAAAATCTGACATGTGTGACTGCCTTCACCATGTTGCCGATTCACTGGATTTGATACATGACATGTTTGAATGAGGGATGTCTGTGATGGACCAAGGGAACAAGCAGTGTCTGTGATGGAATGTCTGCTAGGAATGGAACGGCATCCATTTGGGTCGTAGGTCAACCACATCATCTGCTGTCAGCCAACATGGCTGTGCCCGATCACGCTCCCATAGTGGCAGTACTGCCATTGCTCCATCAGTGAGTGTGCTGTCCACACCCATACATGATAGGCCATGGGGTCATGACCCTGGGCATTCCCATGAAGGGAGCTCATACAGCAGATATAATTTACATTCAGGTAATCAGCCCTACAGCTGACCTTGGGTGTGAAGGTACCAGTGCAACTAATGGCAAAGCCACTTCTCCTGGTCAGGGATGACAATGATGAACTGCCACCTCTACTATGCATATATCATACCTCTCTGACATACCAAGACATAGAGCCAGCACAGAGCTTGGCTCTGTTCATGCAGACACACACACACACACACTGATTTCACCTGGCGGACCCCCTACAGACACACAAAACAGTTACTTATTTTGTCTCACATTGTCTCACAATCCATTTGTTGGTTTATCCACGTCTGCCTTCTTTGCTTTTGTGTCAGCCTAGGCTTCCTGACCCCCCCCCACAAACACACACACACACCACCCTGTGCAACTTGGTTACCACTTGTCCCACTTTGCGAGGGACAGTCCCTCTTTAGGCAGTTGTGTCCTGCAAAAAATTGTAAAAATGGCAAATGTCCTGAGATTTTAGGGCAAACTTATTTCCTATATTTTATGTAATAGTTGCATAAAACAGTTATTCTGTATCTGAACCACGTAAATGTTATAAGAAACAGAATAAGCAACAAAAACATTACAAGAATAAGCTTTTATCTAGGCAAAAAAATTGAAGTTCTGTTCTTTGTACTGGCTGGGGGTATGTCTCAGCCTGCAAAATCTGACGTTTGTACCAAAAATGTCCCACTTTGGGCATTTGAAAAGGTTGCAACCCTATGTGCAAGTGATGATAACTGTGCTATATCCCTGTTTTCTATTTTTGGATTCAGGGATACAAAAGATTTGTGAATGGTGTTCAGGGTGCATAGCTAACTTATTGCTTAGTATATTTGCATTTGTGGTGTTGAACTGGTAATTGTACCTTTGACGTATATTGGCTTAGGAAAGTTAGACACTTGAAGGCATCAACATGTCCCAACTTTATTCTGAATGATCTTGTGAGGTTTGTGAAGTCGGATCTTGTGAGGTTTGTGAAGTCAAAAACTGCAATGTTTACTATTACTTTCTAACTTCTCTCTTGAATCATTTTCCAGTACAAACATATGGTGCTAAACTGAGAGCATGCAGTGATCATCAGTACTTTTGAGAGTTATGACTGCATGAATCATTGATGCCTGAGGCCTACTACTTAGTAATGGACACATAAGTCAAATAAGTATCTGCTGTCACATGTTAAAGTAAGTCCTGTACAGATATCCCACCTTTTACTATCTTAACAGATCAAGTAATGAAATGCAAGGATATGCCCCCAGTCATATTAGTCAACAATACACTCCAGGTTCAGGACTTATCTTCTAAATGCAGTAGCTGACACAGTTTTAGTTCATGGCTGTCTCTGTCTGATGCAAGTAGTACACAGCCAGTACATAGGGAGGTAAAGGTTGTGTGAGTTGCCTGGCATCAATGTTACTAAATGTATGTGAGTAGTAAGAAGGTTTTAGGTGGTGAGTGAGTATGCTATACATTCTCTTAACCAATGCAAGGTCATAGTGAGCATGCCTATGGCTGCCTACACAAACAGCAGCTGGTGGTTCCCCCTGGGTCTCATCTGCCTGTGGCTGTGGTGACTTTAGCATTGATTGTGGGATGTGTGCCTCTTCCCCTTTCTAAGCCTGCTGAAGCTGTTTTCTCAGGATTATGTTGTGTAGCATGGCGCATACTGTGAATATTTCTGTACATGTCCTTTGATTGTACTGCAGGGTTCCCCCAGATGTATCAAGACACTGGAACTATGATTTCAGCAATCCAAACACACACTCTATGATATTTCTTGTTTGAGAGTGTGCCTCATTATGGCATTCCTCCATGGGTGTGTGTGCATTTCTGATGGGTGTCATCAGTCATGGTTCCAGTGCATAGCCTGCATTCCTCAGTAAATGCCCTGTGGGATATCCCCGCTAGCAAACACCTGATACAATTGGGAGGTGTGCCAGATATGTGAGTCGTGGTAACTGCCAGGGTTGGCAGCAGACATGTTCAAGATGATTCCCTTGACATTACACATGACTTAGCAGTTGATAGAGTGGTAGCCTTTGTGCAGCCTACCCTGTTCCCCAGGTGGTGCCTGAATTTCTACATGTGTGCAATCTATGGCACCCAGTACTTCATGGTAGTGTGCTACACAGTAAAACTCCTACATATTTCTAACTGTCTCCTCAGAACTATGGGGAAAATATATGTGGTCACTGGCATGTTGTAGCATAGCATTCAGGAATTGGCAGAGGATCCAGGATGCTGATGCCTGTGACACCCCCTAGCATGTCCCCTGTTGGTCTCTGAAAGGTACCTGTAGCTAAGATTCTAAAGGGCTACACATACCTTTGTCTCCACTGGAATGGATTCCCCTCAGTTGGCTCTGGCACTGAATTGAGGACAGCAGAGGTCACAGGGTTTCTGTAGTGTGTCCCTGTACCCCCTGTAGTGCTCCACAATTTCCACATCATGTAGGTTGTGAAAATTTAAACAGGGCCTGAGAACTCTTATCCTTCTCAGCCTAGGCCTATTAGCAGCAGGAGCAGCAATGGCTTCAGCCTGTAGAACATACAAATGAATTAAATCAACAACAGCCCCTAACATTCTGTCTGTGTAGACTCTTTTCCATGTCTGTATTCCAAAAGTTTGCAACCGAATGGAAAAATCTGCACTGAGTTAACAAGGATGCTTTACAGCTAAACCATGTTGGACTAATTTATGCCTTAATTAGCATGCCATAGTGTTTACCTTCTTTGCAAGGTGGTGCACGCCTCTACACAGGACTTGCTGAAGCTAAGAGTTTCCGCAGGAATGTGTGCATCAGGCCGCGATGCTCACACAGTGAAAAATGACTGTGTAGGCTTTATTTAATCCACCCTGGATGTTTATACTTATACTACACACACACACACACACACACACACACACACACACACACACACACACACACACACACACACACACACACACACATACATACATGTATATAGGTGTATGCATGTGTATGTAGAGAGGACTCAATGACATTATCCCCATTAAATGTGCTTTACGCTGGCTACGCTAGATTGTTGAATGTCTGTGTACAGTTCTTGTCTTGCATTACTGTTTATAGTTTATGTATTTTATAATTATTAGTTTCCCGTGCCTTCTCTAGTTTTGGGCTTGATTTCATAACATTATAGTTACGTTTATTTATAGCTTGTTGTTATACTACTAGTGATAATTTTTTATTGTACTTTTTTCCTTTGGATTACTTTTTTCTTTCTAAGATTCATTCAGTTGAATTACGTACAGCTCTAGCCACTAGTGATGCTTAACACACTATTATGATTAGTCCTAGCAATATTTTTAATTTGATAGGCTGCTTAGCAATTTAATCATGCGTGATTGGTTCTATATCTTGATAAGCATTTTTTGTCCTGTGTGATTTTACTTATTGAGAAATATGTATCTATATTGGACACGACTGTATTATAATATTCTTGAAACATTTTGTTTTCAACATTTTGTTTTATCTTAGTCTACTAGTGATAAGTGATATTATTCAGTCACTGTTATTTGCAATTCTATTGCGAACAGCTCTAACCACTAGTGATACTTAATCCCCTTTTATGATTGGTCCTAGTCCATACTTTTAAATCAGTAGGCTATTTAGCTTTTTGGTTACTTGTGATTGGTCCTATTCTTGACAAACGTTTTCTGTGCTGCGTGCTTCTAACTATTTAAGTATGTACCATAACCTTTTTTCATTTGTATGCATCTAGTTTCTGATGAAGTCCTATGTATTGAATAAAGGATGAAAGCACTTAAAAAACAGCTTTGCCTGTGAGTTTTTGTATACCCTCCTAGTTTAGTGTCGAAGTTTTTTAGTCATATATATAGATGTGTACATAGATATAGTTGTAGATATATGTTTGTCTCACTATCTATCTCTATATGAGAAAAGACAATGAAGCGAACAGGAAGTATGGAAGTACAGCATGATTAAGAAATACGCATTTTATCTTTTCACTCAAACAAGGATGTAGATGACATCAGTGTAATTCAGATATTCTGTGGGGCTCATTGTTTATAACAATTATTCAACCCCATTCCCTAAATACTACACTTTTTAATAAGTAGGGCAACACATACTGTATGAGTTTGTCATAGGTTTGCCTGTACTTTACACTATTGGAGTCAGCAGGATAGCCATCTATCAGACCTTCAGATAGGGTACATACGTCTTTTCAAGTGTTGTCTACCAGCCTATGCTTCCTGTAGTGTTAGGGACAGAAGTACCCATGCAATTCTGTTGAAATTAGCAGTAGAGACTGGTTCTGCTATGTAGACTTGCATGTTTCCTTGTTTGCATATTTATTTACTTATCTGGATTTATTATCCATAGCAGAGCACTCATCCACATGGATATCTTTCAGACGTATCCCAGGAACACTGTCTGATTATGTGACTTGCTCAGATTCATATAGTGGACAAATGGAGGCTGATAGAATCAGACCATAGAGGACAGGAAGCTGTTCATTTACACCTCATGCCCTTAACTCTTCGTGCTGCCTGCTACCAGACAATCTATATAAGAAAGCATACAATTCTTATCCCTGATTCTCTTCGGCTACAAGAAACCATCATAAGCTTGTGAAAGCATTCTATACCAAACATAACTTGATTTGGAATCCTCCCCACTGTGGTTCCTGCAGCCAGATTGCACTTTATTTTAATTTAAAAATATACTTGACCTCTTGTGATCACAACTCTACAATCCATGCCAATATTGAGCTCTTTCATATTTGATTTTTTGTTTAATTTTCTATAATGTTTCAAATATTGGAAATGCATTTGTTACTAAATCCTGAAATACTGATGTCCATTGGATTAATTTCACAAGATCAATGGCAAATGCTTTCAACAGTGCTTCTTAGCACAACTGGCATTTTTCACAAAAAAGACATTCAATTGAAGGTTTGTCCAGTGAGCCTGTAATACATTTACAAATGTCCTCTACTGCTTTTTTGGAATGGGATATTTTTTGGTAAACTGATAACCTATCTTCAGGGTGTCCTATCTACTTATGCTGTTCCAACAAGCCCAGTATGACTCTTGTCTTTAGCCCATAATTCTGGGTATTTGTTTAGTAAATGATTTTTCAAACCCTGAGCTTCATCTTTATAATCTATTGGACACAGCAGCTTACAAAATTATACTGTTGCATCTTTATTTCTCCACAAAATCTGGTTATTAAAGTCTAATACTATACCCAGTTCTGTCTATACATCCATACCCAATATTGCAATATCACAGTGAAGGTGCAATAGGAATTTTACTGTTATGCTTTTTACAGGATGAATGGTTCTGTTTAGGAACTTGATTTCAATAGCATTACTTACTGATGTGATGTTTGACCCTTTAATTCTTGACAACATCATAACAGGACTTAGTTCCTCTGTTAAGGGTCTGTTAGTAAGTGAAACTGTTGTGCTTTTATCAATAATTATGCTATTCCATAGTTCCTTTCCTATATACAATGAAATATAATGTCTACATCCCTTCCTACCTTAAATGATATCAGATAAACTAATTGGATGAGTGGTGGACTGTCACACTCTTCATAGACATTTTGAAAATCAGTTTCCATGGAAATACTAACAACATTAACTTGAGCTATTGTAAGTGTTTCATTTGTATTTTGTACCGGTCTGTATGTCATTTATGTTGGTATTGGCTGTAGCTGCAGGGTTACTGTCAATTCCTGTACTCTGAGTCCCTAATGGTGCAATATTTGCATTGGGTTCTGAAGGCAGTAAACTAAAATCAATTACATTTCAGGTATTATTTGATTTTGAAGCAATACTGATATTAGTTCAAGGATCTGTTGTTGTCTGTGCATCACTCATTAGATTTTCTAAATTAGGATACAGCGACTTATATTGAGGGTTATGATGGGGTCCTTCTGCAACCTCATTTACCATAGTTTGCACAGGTTTTCCAACCTGTCTGTTCTTAGGTAGAACTTTTGGTACTCGTTCATCAATACCAGCTGCAATACATTTATTCTTCCATGTCCGGTACTTTGGACAGTGTCTGTTGGCATGATCTACTTTTTTTACAAAAAAAAATGTCAAATTACTAAATGTACTCCTTCCACTAAACTGTTGACAGTAGCAGTCACATTAACTTAATAACTGTATCTACTTATTGAATTCGCTGCAAAAAAGTTTCAGTTAGATATTTCTGTTCCACCACATAAATGTCAACTGTCCAGATTTTCACATAATATCCAGATTTTTGCTTTATATTTTTGGTCTGTTTCTCATAAAATGTGTGATTTTCTGGTAATTCATTCAGGATTAAAATCATTAAATAATGACATACATTTTAGTTTTAGACTTCATATCATTCAGAAAATGCATGCCAAAGTGAAACCTATTATTCTTGCAATTGAGTTTATAAGATTGATATTTAAAATTTGTCCCTGATTTTGGACCTTTGTCTCTCCATTATTTTTGTCTTTGTCTGCGGAGTACATATGCACATTCTAACAGGCTAATTTGAATAAAGCTAATGTTAAATTGATCTAATAATCCTGGATCAAAATGTATATTTTGAGCAAGTTCTTGTAATGCTGCTCACACCCTTTCCGCTACAGTATACAAGATAAATCAGTATAGGTCTTCAGGGCTTTGGAAGGAAAGCCTTAAAATATTGCCACAATTGCTGCCCCCATGTTACTCCAGCATTAATAGACCAACCTACAAACATACAATTCCAAAATAATCCTTTCTTGTTATCCAATCTGGGTAACAATTGTAACTTTGACTTGTGATATAACTTTTGAGCAGCTGTTACATTTATTGATGCTATATGTAAATTCCCTGAATGGTGTAAAATGTGTCCTTTTTCCTTTCTGATCTTTTTTTACCTGATTTTAATGCCAGTTTGTTATGCTTAACAAATTATTTTATTCTGTTTACTACTTCAGGTGCATCTTGCCTTAAAGTTGTTGTATTCTGATTCATTTCCTAGAGTTGCTTTTTATATTTCCTACTATTTTATCCTGTTATTCTTCCTTTTCTTCTGCACTATTCCTTTTAGATAACAATGTCTCATGATCATGTAACAGTCCTGGATGAACATTTTTCTAAGAAGCCTTTAACTGTCCTGTTAGAGTTTGTAACTCATCTACTGTTGTTACTGTACAATTATTACTAACACTGATATCTTAACAATCTGTTCTTTGTTCTATTTGATATTACTCTTTTGATGCACCATATAGTTGTACATGCCTAGCACTGGTTCACTGACAACATAATACTTTGCATCTTTTGAAAATAGTTTACTATCACACTTTTTATATTGCTGTATGACCCAGCCCACAGTTTTAGACTACACATTCACATGTACTTCTACCATAGAAATATCTAAGCTTTCTGAACATTTACTGGCTGAACTAGCTATAAAATCCCTTGTAATAAGAAAATGAATCCTTACTCAAGTTTTTGAATAAGCGTTGACCCAGTGGTCAATTGTGTTACAAATGTTTCAAAATTCCTCTTGTACTCCTTCTACTTGCCGCTCCAGTATTACATGGGTAACGCTCAGGGAGTCATCTTTCCAAAATTCTTTAGAGAGATGGACTTCAAACAGATCCTTAGAACTGCCCTGCCAAACTGTATCTTTATTACTGTTCATTTGCCATGAACTTTAGATAAACAGTTCATATGTTGATCTGGGAGGTACTTAATGTCACCCTCCAAATGCCACTATCATCATACGATATATTATATTATACAATGACTGGCCATCAACATTCAAAAATGAGCATGCTGACTGGTCAGCCCAATCAGCGTGCCTATTGTAAATCGAGCATATACCAACAGAAAAAAGTCTGGTCACCTGGACTTTCTTCTATTAATACAGGTTGTAACTTTCTAACATTTCTTAACCACAAAAAATAAATAAATAAATAAAATTTGAAATCTGGACAGTCTGGCGGTACGAGAGAGATGAGATGGAGAAGATACCAGGAAAATCAGGTACATTATTCAAAACTAAAGAAATGCACCTGATTTTCCTTGTATTTCCTCCATCCCATATCTCTTCTACCTCCCAAGTGTCCAGATTTCATAATTTATTAAAAAAAAAATACAACAAAGCAACAGAGAACTTCCTTTCTCTGTTCCCTCCATTTCAAAGCACCCATGTGCGTGAGCAATACATCAAGAAAGCCCCAGGATACAAACCAAAGTGGAAAAATACCACAGTGCCATTATACAAGGACATTAGTTAAGAAATTTAAGTAATTTTTAAATAATGCCATTGTATAATAGCAGTAACTCATAGCTGGGTGTGGGTAATGCTGATTTGCCCATGGTTGGCTTTGTTTGGTCACTCGGGCTTTACCCTCTTGACCAAACCTTACCAACAGTTGGTAAATCCAACATTACACATAGCAGTGGGTTATTGCTATAATATTAAATATTTATTTATTTATTTATTTCAGTTTGGTGACCGGGGGGGTCCACTGGGCTCAAGAGCCCATTTTCAGTGGAGGCCCAGGGAGAAAAGCTCTAACATTACATAGTAAAACATTAGATATTCAGATTAAGTTACAATTCATGATACAGATACATAAGATAAGCAAAAGGTATTTATTTTATTTATTATTTTCCATTTGTTGACCGGGAATGTCTGACTGAGCCGAAGCCCTTTTTCAGCAGAGACCCGGGGAGAAAAGCTCCAGTAAATAGATATAACAGTTTGTCATTATTAACAGGTATTATACAGATGGAATAAGGCAAATCAGTTAGCAGGCAACAGGAGAATTTTGAGAATATACAGATTACATTTTGTCATAAATACTAGTATAATGCATAGAATTATGTAATGGAGAAAACAGGTAGATAAAAGTCAGAGCACTTTTTGAAAGTAGTTAGAATAGAAGAGCAACATAGGAGTTGAATGTTAACTTTTACAATTAAACAATCAGGAAGGAATAAAAGTTACAGAGAGAGGGGAAAAAGCTATTGATTAGTGAAGAGAGATAGATAATTTCAGGGTGGATTTGAGCATTTGCAGATCCATTTCCTGTTAAAATATTCTTTTAGAGTTAATTTAAACTGTTTGGGATGTGTGAGTGTTCGAATTTTGAAGGGAAGTTTGTTCCATTTGATGGAGGTATAATAGCTGTATACAGTCTATAGGCTATATCCTGCTTAAGATTTTGGCTTATAGATTTTTAGGAGGTCTTGGGAGGAGCTTCGTGGCTTCTAGTGGGAGTATAGTGAGAGATGATGGTGTGTAAGGCTGGACAGAAAGATGGTTGGCAGAGAATTGCATGTATGGTTTGGAGCTGGGAGAGAAGGAGTAGGTGAGGTAACTCTAGCCAGTTTAAATATCTTAGAGAGAGACAGTGGTGAGATTTATAGGAAAGTTGAGTTGCAAATCTAGCTACTTTGTGGTATGTGTTCTCAAGTCTAGTTAGTATGGAGGGTGTAGATATATTATAAAATCAGGGACATAAACAAGTAAATTGGTAAGTCTTCACATTACATAGTAGACATTGAATTTGTGGATTAAAGTTACCATTCAAAATTCAGACATGAACTGGTACATTGGTAAAGCTACACATTACATAGTAAACATAAAGTATTCAAATAAAGTACCCCTCAGGATGCAGATGCATAAGATAAGCAAGTTATCATAAGTATTGAGGGTGCAGATACCTTTTTAGAATAGAGACATGAACTGGTACATTGGTAATTTAGCATATAAGTCATATGTTGAAAGGAAAAAATTTCAGTGGTTGTATAGAAAATGTGTCTTGTTTCGGTGGCAGAACAGGTACAAATGATAGGGAGAGGAGAACTGACAGAGAAAACTAGATACAATATATACAAAATATACATGAGGTAATGCTGAAGAGTGAGTCATTTCTAGAGGAGTTAAGTAGTAGGCAAAGGGGAAGTAGGGAAATATGATTTAAAATGAGGAGAGAAGAAGGCTAGGGGGGTAAAGTGTAATTGCACTTCCAGTTAGAGAAAAAGTAGGAATGGAGATGTGATTTGAAGTTGTCAGTGTTTTCAATAGTTCATAGAGAAGGAGGGAGAGTTCCATTTTTTGGCTAGGGAGAAGGACAGGAGGTGCCATCCAGCAGGGTGGGTTGGTTTGTAGACTGTGAGAAGATTTAGGTGGGAAGATCTAAGTGGCCTGTTAGGGGTGTAAGATTGTAGGATATTGGAAAGAGCAGGGCATATGGTAGGGTTAAAGTATATCTTATGGACAGTAGTAAGTTGGAGGTAGTCGAGATGGTTGGGAAGTTCTAGCCAGTTAAGTAAGTGGAGGGCAGAGCAATGGTGGTAGGGGTGTTTGGCTTTTATGGCAAACTTGGAGATTTTATTGTAACAACTTTCCATTTTGGAAGAGATGGAGGCAGATAGGTTAGTTAGTATAGGTGCACCATACATTAAAGAGGGGAGAAAGTAGGTAATGACAAGGGTTTGTCATGTAGAAGGAGTGAGATAGTGGATGTTTCTATATAGTAGGCCGAGTTTTTGATGAGTTTTCTTGATGTTTAGTTAAATATGTGTGTCAAATTTTAGGTGTTCATCTATGGTGACCCCAAGTAGTTTAGCATAGGGAACAATTTCTATAGTAGAATTGTTGTAGCTTCTAATTTGGAAAGAATTTTTATCAAGTGGAAAGGGTTTTGAGGGAGTGAAGAGTAGTATTTTATATTATATTTTATATTATATATTATATTTAGAAATATTGCTATAATATTCAACTATTTGACTCAAAATGTCAAACTCTGTACTTTCTGACTGCTCTATTTAAACCACAAACTTTCAGAATACTAATCAGAAAGCCTTTTTTCTCAGTTAATAGTATTTATTTGTAAAATGAACTGCAAATCAAGAATATTAGCAAGCAAGTCTTATTACCATAAGTTGTAACACGGATACAAGCATCAAAGTAAAAAACAAATTGATCTATGAGATGAATTGAAAGAAACTGAAAGAAAACATTATCTCATCCAATTTCTTATACTTTTTTTTCTGTACAGTTTGCATGTGAAGCATGTGAAACATCTATTCCCTAACCTTGAGTTTTAACATCAGGAGACAGTCCATGACAAGACCCATTTTTTTTAACCAGGTGGTCTTATTTAAAGTTGGGGTTCCACATAGTCTGTTTTTCTAGATTTGCCTGACACGTTCATATCAGAAAACCTGAGAAGCCACCACAAAATCATCCCCAGCAAGGTAACAAGATACCAATACCTAAAGAAAAAACAAAATGTTTAATTTATTGACAAGTTTAGCACTTTTGTCCTCATATAAACAAATGGACTTCACCAGAACCTGCTAAGACATATACATATTACTTTATATCAATAAACATTACTCAGTCACATGATCAAACTGTCCAATAAAATTTAAACGAACGTTATTTATTCGTGAAATTACTTAATTAGTACACAAAATGTTTCTGTCAGTAAATCAAATGTATGATAACCCAAGAAAACCCTTTGTAAACACCAATAACATTATATAATATCACAAAATGACATCATTAATACATAAATAGCAGCACAGAGCTTAATAACACTAGAAATAGAAATATTATCATTAAGACTTAGTGATCTAGTAGCATTTAATCTCAGCTGCCATAGTAACCCCATATATTCTATAAGGATCTCTGAAGAGCCACTTCTAAGATTTTTGCAACCTAAATTCAAACAACTTCTTGACTGCTTAAATAATGCACTGTTGTCATTGCACCTCCTAATATCATAATTATATTCATAAATACATCTATTGAAAGACCTTTCAGTTTTGCCTATATAATATTCACTGCAAGTGTGACAAACTGCAATGTAAATAATGCCTCTGGTCGTGCAATTACAAGCATTGGTAAGATTAATAACGTTTAGATGTCCCTTGATACTAATTTCACTTCCTTCTGCTGACCCTGATAGAAATGATTTCACTTTAAGCTGTGTTTTTCTATCAGTGCTGTATGTTGTAAAATGAAGGCTTAAATGAAGCTACATTACATTCTACAAAATAGAAGCTAAATAGTATTATATCACATGTATTTAATTCTGACTTCAACAGTGGCAGCTTTTTCCATTTCAGAGACAGGTTTTCTGCAATGATTCTACACAGTCTGTAAAATCGCTAGTGTTGGGGGGGGGGGCACAGTCTATACTAATTGTGCATGCCCTGGCAATGCCTGTATTAAAGATATACACAGCAGAGTGAGTCAGAGAATTGCCTAACTGCATAAATTAGCATAGACGGCTATGTAAATGAACATGGCCAAAAGCTGTGGTCCCCCATTGAAGTCAGTGGGGAAACCATATAAAAGGTAAAAATCATGTTAGTGTCTGCAGAAATAGTGATGGAGGGAGGTGAGTGTGTGTATATGTGTGTGAAGCAGCATGTGTGCATGTCTGTAGGGGTATGGGTAAGCATGTATGAGTGTGTTTCTTTGGGTGTGGGGGGATATAGGTGATTGTATGTAGGTGGCACATGAAAGTCTGAATGTTTGAGGGAGGTGGAGGCTGCCATTTCTCTCAACTCCCCTAGACTAACAAGCAAAGCTTGCAATACTGGGGAGACACTAGTCATAAGGGAGGGCATATAAGTATACCTCAAATTCTGCAATACTGTTGGAGACACACCAGATGCCTGGGACATATTTTAATTATTAGTTGAAGTCACGTAAAGAGTCAATAGATGAACAGGTTTTGCATCAAGAAGGACTTCCTGAACAATAAGAAGTATAAAACAGTAATGTCTGGCATTACTGGGTGACTGTATTCAGCAGGGATGTATAAATAATGGGGTATTCATAGGAAGTAAAATCAGGGACCTTCCTTAAAATCTGGAATAGCTGAGAGGTATGTGTCTGAGAGTGTGTGTGAATGTGTGTGTGTGTGTGTGTGTGTGTGTGTGTGTGTGTGTGTGTGTGTGTGTGTGTGTGTGTGTGTGTGTGTGTGTGTGTGTGTCTGTGTGTGTGCGTGCATGTGTGTGTGTGTGTGTGTGTGTGTATGTGTGTGTGTGTGTGTTTCTGTTTGTGTGAACGATGGAGGTACCTCTGCCAATGTGATGCATAGGAAGCCAGTAGAGATACCACAGGAAAATGCTGATTAGCACTAGCAGTAGCACAATATTCTGAGACATGCAAATTAGCCCATAATGAGGTCTTTCCTCATTACAGTTAACATGTGTCAGATCACATTTCCTGTGATCCTAGGAACTACTTTTGGCCACAGCTGTTTCTCTGAGTGTTGGGAAGTATTTCTGAATCCTACATAGTCTCCTGCCTTTAGTTTTATTAGCTCTTGCAGTGTATCTTAGACTCTTGCCCTGAAACCCTTCCAAGAAAATCAGAAAGTAATATAGAGTTAGAAACTAACATGCTACAGCATACAGTCAAAAAAGTGTAGTTATTCCCGCTTTTCAGAATAACAAATGTAAAAGGTACCAATATATAGTGTTTTTCTGTCTTTGGGCCTAAAAAAGAGCAAGTATATTCCACTTTAAAGGTGGTATTTTCTTTTGTTTTAATTGTATGCCTCAGTGTTAAATTAAAAATCATTCTTTTTTAAATTCAAGAAGTCACTTTGTCTTTCACATTAAAGTTTGCAGCACAGTCAAATGTATGCCTTATTCATTACTGTCTCAATCACATTCCTGAAAATGTTTTCAGAATATAGCTAGCCATTGCAGAAATTTAGTTTTTTTTTTATTTTAAGAGTGTAAAAACAGTAGCTTGAGACTATCCTTATTGAAAAAAAGTTAGTAGCAAATGGTTAAAGATATATAGGATTATGATCGGTCTCTGGGTATAACTAAGATGTTATACGTTCAAGAAATAAATGTCAAGAAATGTATCTCAAAAGCAGTGTGAAGAGAAAGTTGAGAGGTGAAGCTTGACCTTCATTTTGGGAACAGACAACTACTTGATAGTGATCAGAGAGACATATTTATAATTATTTGTCAAACATGGAAGTTTATATGTTCCATCAGTTACAAAGTGAAGGAAAAATGTTAAGGATTCCTGAGTACTATACAGTTCTGAAAGCTGTAATACCCTCAGTGCTCCTGTACAATTCTTTGCAGCACATGAGGCTTTAGCTCCTCTACTGTACTACAAGTCAAAGAGGATAGAAGAAGCACAAATGAAAATGTAGGAGTATGAAAGTGATCCATCACCGAAAGCTGTAAATCACTTACTGCTGCCTTACAGATAGCAGGCCAATATAACATGTCTCTGTGCTCTTGTAATAGATTTAACAGTTGTAATATACCATACTGTGGCACGAAATAATTGGAGGGGTAGTGCAGAGTGTATTACAGTTGTAAACACTTCTTTACCTGCTTGCTGCTGTTCTGTGGTATCTGCTATTTCTGCACGTGCATCAGACAAGAACATAACAATAAAATGATTTTACGTATTTCTCTGATACAAGAAACATTCTTAGCAAATTTGTTTTTCTCCTGGTTTTACTGCATAAGAATGGCACTCCATGTACTACAATGCTTTTTAGTGCAATGAAACATTATGAATTGCATAAGTAAACTGCAAAATCTTCTGGCATCCAAAGCCAATAGAAAGCTTCATGTTTTATATTCAAACAGTGTCCCATCATAAAACACAGTACTCTTACAAAACCAGTAGTGCCAGGCATCCAGTGCAAACTCTCTAATAACACATGATAAGTATTAAGTAGTCCTTATCTGCAAGATATACTCATTTAGTCCAAAAATTAGTCTAAAGATTTGATTTTACTTTACAGAAGGTAAATATTTTCATGGTTGTGGAGCAGGATTAGTCATTATCTGATATGACTACCACCACGCTGTTCAGTTTGTTTTGTAAGATGTTTGTACTATGCACACTTAAGGTGTTCAGTGCAATTTATGCCACTCAGCAGCAGTAGTGCCATAAATAGCTCAACATCATAATGCCCTGGCAAAGCAGGATTGTATAGCATTTTCAACACCAAACTTAAGGAATAGCAAAATATGAGTAGGGTGTCATCCAATGTGCAGAAAATGTTTTCAGTGTTATAGAGAAACATGAATAAAATCTTTGGGTGTCAAACATTATCCATGGTGACTGACAAGTCTAAGCCAGCAAAGCAATTAATGCTGCTCTGACAATGTTCTTCATTTTCCTTCAGCCTATCCATCTTTCCACCCACAAATTTATCCACCTATCCCTCCACCATTTTTCTAAAGTGTTTGTCCTTGTAATGGCCACAGTGGAAGCAAAATGAACAAGGCAACCCAGACTTACATGCCCCCAGAAAGACTGCCTGCCTCCTCTTGCTGGATCCTTTTGCATCCACACAACTGAATGATGCAATCTGTTTTGTTTGACCTAGTTTTGCCCAGAGACTATTACCAGTAGATGGTGTGCTTTCTGAGAACTAATCCATCTTCTCCTGACAGCAGTCAAGTTTAAAATGGGGTTTCTCTGGTGGTTCTACTCTGAGATCATCCATGACTAGAAAGGTCCTCACCATTTCAAAGAAATGAGTTTAACGCTATTAAGGAACCAAAAATGTTAAGAAACTTCAGTTTGCTGCTTATATGTGTGATCTCATCCAGTCAGCTACTAGCCAAGGGTCATAACCAGAAGTGAGCAAGAAGATACAGACTGATGGGTAAATTTAGATTTTTAATTCTGCCATTTGCCATGACTACACATATTCAGTGCACTCACTTTTGAAAAAAAAAACTTAAAACTTCTACACTCGGGGTAGCTGATTCCCACTCACATGCAGGAAGAAATCTATTCTTTTGCAACAGAGAACCATGAATTTTAATTTTTGAATGATTTTCATTCTATCAGTATCACACCCAGGAGCAGAATAATGTAGTGCATGATGAATTAAATCATATTTTCATAAAACCAAGAAATCAATATCTTCTGAAAACAAAAAAGATATAAGCCTTACATCATAAGACTGACTTTTTTCATAGCTATGCTGTGTAAATCATATTTTTATAAAACCAAGAGAACAATATAATCTGGAAACAACAAAGATGTAAGCCTTACATCATACAACTGATTTTTTTTTCATAGCACTGCTGTGCCTTCATATTTTATCCTTGAAAATCATAAAGAAATGTTCATAAGGGAAGTAGAAAAGGCCCGTCAATGTCATAGTTTTGGACTAATCTTACATGCATTCAAGTTAAAACTGAACCTGCAGATGCAACTCTAACATCACAAATATGAACTGTTATGCAGCAACCGTATGACCACATATTGTTGCAGTACTTTTTGTAATGCCTTCCGGGTTACAAGGTCATGTTACATGTCTAGTTGAACAGAACATTTGTAAATCATACTGGAAAACTCCAATGACCCCTGCAATTTTTATGCGAGGTCAAACAGTACTTTGCTTCACAGTAATTACATATTTACCCTCCATAATCCAGTCTAGTCACTTAGATTTATTGTGTCAGTACTGCAGTTATTGTGTTAATAAATATACTTAGAATGCTTAAAACAGACTCTAAGATCCCATGATTACTTTGTCAAATCATGACTAAAATATCAGCAATGTTATATATCACATCATATGAAAAAGACAACTCCTGTACAATCATCAAGTCTTACAATTTTCCTAATCTACTATTTAATTACGCTTAACTATTGCTTTTGCAAGCTTTTCCAGTGTGTTTTCTTTAGTGTGTTATTTTGCAACCAATTGTCAAAAGGATGCATTGTCATTAAATTATATTGCTTTAAAAATTTTTGGCCATTTAGTTATTTGATTTTCAGTCACTCTGGTATGCAGAACAAAATCTTCCAGATCACTTTATTGCCATGATGAACATAACCAAACCAGGATCTAGAACTCTAATGAGTAGGGTTTTCTAATTACCTATTCTCTTCTACAAGTATAAAGGGGTGGATTATCTAAGTTTATGTATATTCTAATTTATATGCTATGTATAAACATATCTTTTCTGCTATGTATTAAATTCTGATATGTCATATTATTCTCCTCTATTAATTCTCAACAAGAAAAACACTTTGAATACCTACTGTCCCTTAGTTTTACTTTCCTTTCATGTTTCTCATGATGCTTTGCCTTTTAATGAATAACAAATAGTCATTGCTTATGGTTATGTTTTTATTTTAGTAATTTTCCATGTCAATCAACCTACATTTCATTAATATCCTTTCAACTATCTTTTGAGTAGAAGATGAAAATATGATTTCTATCTGCTTATATCTTTTTCTTTCAATATATGCCTTATAATACCTCTTATTATCTAGCCATATATTCTTAAACCAGTTTATTAAACTCAAACCATTAGTCCAGTCTTCAAATGTAGCTGTATACATCTTACTAGGTAAACCGCTTTGGCCTTGTGGTTTATTGTTTAAGTTTCATAAACCCTTATTTTTCCTGGTGTGAAAAGATGACATGATTCCTCTGACGCTGCAGTAATTTTCACTTCAGTCCCTTGATCTTGGCTATCAATTTAGAACTTTTCTTTATAGACAAAATACCATTCAAATGATTTATAAATAAATCTCCAATATCTAGCCTTTTGCCTGTCCTTTTTGCAACCAATTACCAAAATGCTCTATCCTCTGTATCTTATATTAAAAAAAATCATTTACCCATAAAATTGGTAGTAACTTTACTTTTTCTCTCTGATAGGTTTCCTGTATTATTTTGATGCATAAAGTGTAGACATTCATTTTCACTTTTTAGCTCTAGCACAGCATTTCAGAACTTGTCATGACTTTTTATTGTAAACATTGGCAAGCAAAATCATTATCATTTTTATTATATTCCTACTACTCTCCTTTCATATAGTATTCTTTTTATAAATAAAACTTCTTATATTCTGGAACTTAGATATGCCAAGTTTTATATACATGGCTACATCTTAAGTGATTACTGTGCTGAAGGAACTATTTCATATTTATTCTTTATTTGATCTAATCTCAGTAAACTCAATTCCCCGATTTAAACAGTTATCTAAATTCTTTTCTCTTTTACCTTGTAACCACTTTCTAACTTTCTCCTTTTCTGACATATCAAGTAATAAATAGAAGTGATTGCTCTTTGCTCTCCATTCAACCTTTTATGCCCATGCTCCTTCCAGTCTGGCTTATTTTATTAGCCCATCATGCAATCCTAGCTATTCAATCAATATGTTAATAAATCAACATTTCTCCGTAGGCATTACAGATCACTAGTAGTCTTTCTAGTCTTTAGTATTTGTAATCCAAACTTAATCTATTTTTGTACTGAATGCTTATATTTAGTTTACCTGATCTACTTCAAACACTTCCATAGTCATTTGTTCTTGCATTAAGGTCTGTCTGCTAATATGGTGAGTATATAATCCATCATTGATTTCAATTTGAAATTGATTAAATGATCCACATCACTGCATATATTGTTTTATGTTATTATCCCCTTTTTCAACAGCCAAAGACATATATTTTTAAAGTAATAATTTTCATCTTCAACACGTAGCCAGAAAAATTTAATTTTTAGTTTTTTCTTCAATATATATGTAAAGGAATATGTAATTATTATTTTTGTTTTTTGTAATCAGTTGGAATAAATACTTGGAGGTACTTTAACATGTTTAGAAGTACTACCAGGTATTCTTACAAATATATTTTATCTTTTAGGCATTATCACATTCCTTGCATAATTTTTAGAGGAACAAAGTCTTCCTCATTTGTCCAAGTGTCTTGAAAATTTATTGGATCAATTTGTTTAATAATCTGATCAAAATCTCTATCTAGTTATTTCTCATTCACACTGTATTCCATAATACATCTTTTACTATCAGCATTTTGCTTTTCTATTTATATGTCAAATATACATTGATTCATTATTGTGTTGAACAATATAGACTTCAACCTAGTCAAATGTGGTTGTTTATAAATATACATCTAGAATAAATGACTACCACAGATAAGTCTGATTAGATTCCATTGTTGTCACCCAAATTAAATGCATTTGTCCTTGTAAAATGATCAGTACAAACTTCAAAGTTTGTTTAGCCTTCTTAAAGTTTCAGTTTGAGGCCTTGGAACTGTTCCCCTATGTGAGCTCCATCTTTCTTGTCTTCTTCCAGAGCTTTTCCTGTAATATAGTATACAGCACCAAGTTCAGCTTTCACAACAATAAATAGATAACAACAATAGACATCACATAGAAAAAGTTAATCAATGAATAAATTCCTCACTAAGTGCAAAGCAGGAAACCAGCAAAATTTAGCAGAGCAACCCTTTGTGCACAAGGTGTAATATAGCTCTGTGATAATTGCAGGATTTGCATTCATATGGCTTACTGAATTTAAGCAGTTTTAACGGTGATAGAAAATGAGTGAAAGTAGCATGAGATAGTAGTACTGGTAAAATCAGGTTTGCATACTACTAAATAACTGGTACAGTGATGCCATGGTTAGCAGTGCTGATGAATATTACTCAGTTCTCTGGTTTAGTTCCTGTGTGCAGTGCTTTCAATATAGCCTGGATGTCCTCGTCATGTCTGCATATGTCTTTGCTAGGGTTTCTGTGTGATCTGCATGCCCTACTTAAGTGTGCATGGGGATTTGCTCCTCACTAAGTCTGTGTAGGGTCTGGCTAGGGTCTCTGCATTTAGGCGAGCTTGTCCATAGGTGGTGTGATGCTCCAACACTGGCCCAGTAATTGAGACTCAATCCTCACCACTGGCAAGAGTGGGGAACGTACACACTGGGAGGATAAGTGCACACATAATAAAGTGCAATTTCCCTTAAGAGCACACAGACATCACAGTCAGTCTGGAGCTGGTTTCTTCGTCTTTATCCAGATCCCCAGTACGACTCCCCACTGGCACAGCTATAAGGTTGAGATCTCAGCTGAGAGGCCAGACCATGATCAGACCAGTACACTCTGTCCAACCAGTGTTTCATGCCCCTGCCCAAGTAGCTGACACACACACACTCTTTGAGATTTGATTTCTATGCAAACACACACACACGCACACACACACTCACACACACACACACACACACACACACACACACACACACACACACACACACACACACACACACCAGGGAAAGGCTGGCACAGGTTTACTAGCTATGCCTCCTTCTGCCCAGACTATAAGGTAGTTCCAACTGCCACAAGCCACTCTTTATCAGCTACTTTAAGGCCCTTAACAAAGGGTATCCAATCCTCCTGTGTAATGTTACTATTAATCTAAATGGTAGTCTGATCAAGAGCAAGGCTATTTAGGAGTAGCCTGTACAGTGTCACGAAATAGATATGCAAGTACTTTAAGAGCTTAAATATGTCTCACAAATATCAGCCACAATGATAGTTTTAAATATATTTAATAATAAATACTAAAAGAACAAGAAAATACTCAGTAAGTAATCAGTTACATCAGAGTTCAAAATCACAGGAAATATTTAAAGCAACATTGCAGGGACAGTCTCAAATAAATAAAGAAAAGATAAAAGCTATACTTTGCTATATTCCTGTCTAAATCTAAAAGAGTTACAATGCCCTAAAAACTTACTTACAGAACAACAAGCAGTCAGATGTGGTGAGTGGATGTTCTTGTTAGGTCAAAGACAAAATACAGAATGCCTTTTCTCTCTCTCATAGAGACTTCTTAAATTAATATCAAATATTACTGCTGGGTTAGCTTGGATAACATCACTTGTTGTCACACAGCTTTGGTTCCTAGGCTAAACCCCCATTGTCAGAAACTGCCATTTAACATCTCTTTGTGAAAATACATAGCCTTCAGATGTTTGCAACTGCTATAAGACATAAAATGTAAAACACTTACAAAACAACACAGAAAATCCCCTAGTGTAGACATCCTATCTCCTGTTGACTGAAACTGAAAGATAACATCCCTTGTTTATGGCCCAGCAATAAAGTAATTCAGTATCAACTATTCTTAAATTTTACAGGTTAATATCCTGTGTTTGTCTCCCATGCTAAAAGAATATATATCCAAACAGCAACAATAGTGTATATACACCTCTGCTCAGTATTTTGCAAAACATCTCTTTAGCACATATGTCTGTATAATATGACATACATGTTGATATTCACAAATGACAATCAACCACTTACAAAATTCTGGATAGCTGTGCTAGAAGTATCTACATTTGTTACACTTCTATGTAAATCATATTAATATTCACAAATGACATTTGTCTTGGTCCACTTCAATAAACACATCACACCAAATGACATTTGACGACCTTTATTAAACTTCCACAACATAACTTTGATAACTAATATATATTAATTACAAATGAACATAGTATTGTTGATTTTAATCACAACATAAACATCCATGTAATCTTAATGACAGTGTGACCTTACTCATCCTGACCCAGTAAGCAATGTCCATACCTCCACCCACTCACTTCACTTATGAAGCAGCATCTAACAACTCACTTCATATCCCACTTATTGAATTACGCATCCAACCAATTAAGTCAGGACAGTGTGACCTTACTCATCTTGACTCAGTAAGCAGCGTCCATACCTCTACTCACTTACTTTACTTATGACACAGCATCCAACAACTCACTTCATATACTATTTATTGAATTATGCCTCCAACTAAATAAGCAGCGTCCTTATCTCTGCTTGATTATTTATCGAGCAGCCTCCAACTGCTCACTTTCCTCTCCCAACTCATTGAAACAAACATCCAAACACTAAAGAGGGAACAGAAGAAGGAAAGCCTGTCCCTCTTCTCCGCCCACCAGTCTGACCAGGCTGTTCCAACTCTCTCCTATCAGAATTCAAACAATCTAATCACGCATAAAAAGGGGGGGGGGATGGTTCATCCAAACATCATTCGGTGTCCCCATCTTCTCTAAATCCAACTGGATCCCTATCACCAACCCCAAACACCCTGTCATATAAGCACCAAAAGCAGTCACTTGACTAACAGTTAAATAAACCAATGATCCCTTTCCAATACTAAAATAATAACCATAGATTTGCATACCTTCTGTACATTAACTAACTTCTCACTCATCCCAATTACCAATGTTAACATCATAATGAGCACTGGGACATTACCTGCCCAAGGCAACACCAAAAACATTAAACCCAATGCCATTGAAAATCAAACAAGCAAAATTGCCTACCATCATCCTAACAGCAGCCCTGTATAATAAAGTCCAAAAGCAATCCTGCTATCACTCCAACTATCCAGCATAAACATAGAATATAATGACCATCCTAGCCTTTGCTGACCCACAAACACTTTCAGAATGACTAAATACAGCTGTAACATAAATGTCACAGAAACTGTAACCCCTTGAACTCCATATCCTAACACCAATCCCAACAACAAAACCCTCTTGACAATAGTCAAAGTCCAAATAGAAAGAAAAACACTCAAGCAGTCAGATGTGGTGAATGGATGTTCTTGTTAGGTCAAAGACAAAATACAGAATGCCTTTTCTCTCTCTCATAGAGACTTCTTAAATTAATATAAAATATTACTGCTGGGTTAGCTTGGATAACATCACTTTTTGTCACACGGCTTTGGTTCCTAGGCTAAACTGGATAAAGTGCCTTTCAGAATAAACATAGAAAAATCCAAAAATAGCTGAAAAAGGCAACACCAAAGCAAACAATCCTATAAAACAAACTTTTAATCCAGTTGATTATAAAGAAAGTGAACGCTTTCACGTTATCACAACGTTTCATCAGACTTTGAATAAAAAAACATTAACTGCCAACCATAAATAGTAAATTCAAACCCTTCTAGCCTATTGCTCAACAGAGACAATTATGACATCATGTTGAAATTTAAAATTTAAAAAGACATGCTTAATAAACAACATTTTTTGAAATATATACATATATAAAGCATGCATCATAGAAAACATTTCTAAAGCATATGCGCATTCAATGTATAAATATTGATGTAATGCATATATTTATAAATGTCACAAAAATACACACATCTTTGTATTTAAATAAAACTAAAGAATATATATATAATGTAGTTCATTCTAAAAACTAACTAAAGACAATATATATGTATCCTGTGTTATTTGGTGTAGATGTAAATAAAGAAACAACATCAAGTGAAACCAAAAGTTCATTACCATTATCTACATCAGAAAAGACATACCCAGCATAGGTCTCTAAAAACTGTTGTGTGTCCCCTAATTATAGTGGATACACCATCTACCACTGGTCTGAGTTGTTTTTCTAAATAAATGGAGAGAGTTTCTTTAAGCCATTCCCTCCCCGAGACTATAGGTCTTATATTGGGGTCCATCAAACTTTTATGGACCTTCGGCAGTCCCCTGAAAGTGGGGATGATTGGTTCCTCAACCAAAAAGTATCTATACAGATCTATGTCTATTACTCTACATAAAAGAAGGTCATACAATTCACTATGAACACTTTTTATAATCTTGTCTAGTTGCGGCCTTACTTAATAACTTATAAGTACTGTCGTCAACCAATATTGCTCCATTTTTCTCTTATAGAAATCTCTATCCAGCAACACCACAGCTCCACCCTTGTCTGCCTGTCTAATTACTATCTCAGCATTGTTCTGTAATCTATTCAAAGCTTCAGACTCCTTATTAGTTAAATTAAAAAAATCAGGTCTGGTGTGTGACATTGACAATTGTAATAAATCACTTTCACAAGCTCTTTCAAATGCATCAAAAAGTGGATGCATCTGAGGTATAAATGTAGATGGATTTTAAACATTTTATAGCCATTATTCATATTATCACCAAAAACCGCAGTAGTGGTGCTGCGGTAGCATTGTCACCTCACAGCAAGACATTGTCATGTTTGATTCTCAGCTAGAGCGTCTTCTGTGTGGAGGCATGTGTGAATAGGCGTGCCTTCGGTGAAGGTTGTGCATCAGGGCTGGTAACTCGGCACGTAAAAATCCACTAACAAACATTAGTGGACTGGAGTTCCGCTGTGGCAACCACTAACCGGGATAAGCCGAAAGAAACAACAACAACAACATTCATATTATCACCAAACATCATTTTCAGCGCCCCATTTCTAGTGAACATTTTTATGTCTATTATCACATCCATTAAGTCAGAATTATTAGACGGTATAAATGAGAGACCTTTGTTCAACAGATATCTCTCACTGTTGGAAAGTATGTACCTGGATAAGTTAATTAGCAAGTCCTCTGTATCGGTCGTAGCACCTTGCACTGAAATTCGTACCTCTCCTCTGAACCCTTGCGCTTCCTCATGCAGTCCTGTGAAGACCAAACTTGCCTCTCTATCTGGCGTATTGGTAATGGAAAGGAAAAAAGGTTGTCACTATCTTCTACCGATATTTCCACATTCTCTGTGGAAGTTGTAGCCATTTCCTGTTGAACTTGTTGAACTTTCCTCCTGACATCCACGCTACTCAGGTATGGGATGACTTCCCTACCTGGCAAGCACATGGTGCCTCCTTGAGCGCTGCTGTTCTGAGCTCCCCTAAGTCATTCGGTTTGTTGCACCACCTCTGCCAGTGTTTCCGGTGTTGTCATCGTTGTACCTTCAGTGATCCACCCCTCTCTGCTTATGGAAGATGGAAATGCTCTGCGTATGTTGTTAGTAGCAGCATTGGTCTCCCTGGGCCACGAGAAGACATTACCCCTGCAGAAATCATTGAAATATCTCTCCAGTTTCTTCTTCTTTTCCTGTAATAGCTTGTTGTCTAGCACCGTTAAACTTATAGTGAGATCGCTAATGAAGCTGTCCATTTCTGTCATGCTTAAGAGATCCTTGAGCTCATTTCTTGTAGAAGTAATTTCCATGGTCAACACTGCTTCTATATTCTTATACTGTTCAATGAGAAGCTTGATATAACCATAGCTAGTGTTTAAGTTTAATTTTTGCCATTTTATTAGCAGTTCAGGATAGTTGGTACTGAAGGTAGGCATTTTTAGAACATGTAATCCTCTCGGTACCACCTTAAAGCTAAGACACGTCTCCATATGGAGTCTTTGCCATTGCGTAGACTTTAATTTAGTCATTTTATTCTCTAACTTTCTTGTCAACTGCAAAACATTCATGTTCCTAAGGGTACTTACTGTCTCTTCCCCTTCTCTGATCAGTTCTGTAGTAGTAAGACGTAAGAAAGGGTTGCTTTCAATATTAAAAAATCTTTGGAAGGAACCACTTCCCTCTAACAGATATATGTTCTTCTTTAATACTCCCTCTGCCATGTTCCAGTGACCGTTGAGAAACAATGTATCCAAATAGAAAGAAAAACACTCAAACAGTCCTGGATAAAGTGCCTTTCAGAATAAACATAGAAGAATCCAAAAATAGCTGAAAAAGGCAACCCCAAAGCATACAATCCTATAAAACAAACTTTTCATCCAGTTGATTATAAAGACAGTGAGTGCTTTCACGTTATCACAACATTTCATCAGACTTTGAATAAAAACCATTAACTGCCAACCATAAATAGTAAATTCAAACCCTTCTAGCCTATTGCTCAACAGAGACAATTATGACATCATGTTGAAATTTAAAATTTAAAAAGACATATATGTCTTTAGTTTTTAGAATGAACTACATGATATATATTCTTTAGTTTTATTTAAATACATAGATGTGTGTATTTTTGTGACATTTATAAATATATGCATTACATCAATATTTATACATTGAATGCACATATGCTTTAGAAATGTTTTTTATGATGCATGCTTTATATATGTATATATTTCAAAAAATGTTGTTTATTAAGTGGGGGCCGGATTCACGAAGGCTTGCACGGAGTCTAAGAGTAGTGTAAGACTCCATGCAGCCTTTGCAATCCAGGAACAGCCCAAAGTCTGTGTAAGAGACAAGCTAAAACGTTTCTTACACGGAGTGGGCGTGGATAAGCTAATCACCTCACTTGCAACCGAATAGCATTCAAATGAGGATGATTAGCGATCCAGGAAGCCCAGAACAGCTCGTGTAAGAGCCGTTTTAGCTGCAGAAATGTACTCAGTTGACAACTGAGTACGTTTCTGCAAAAACCGCAATGGAGCCATGTCAGCTCCAAATAAAGGGTGCACATGTGTCAGGCAGCATGCCAATGGCCAAATATGTGGCCATTGGCAAGGTAACCTGATGCAAAAATATTAAAAAATGGGCTGCGCTGTATAAAACATAAAAACGAAGGTTATAAACCCACAAATGTGGGTTTTATGCAATACATGGAATTTCAATGCAGGGACCAGCAGACCAAAAACAACATGGCCACCGTGTAGTGGTGCTAAGGGGGGAAGCTGAGTCTAAGAGATGTAACTAAGCATTAGTAGGCAATCTGATGCAAATGAGTGTTAGGATACTGAATTCCACTGTCACATAGCAAATGAGCACATTCTGAGTAGTGTAAGAGTTACAGAAGGGGGAGGAACAGAGTAGGAGATAGGTGACATCACAGGGGGGAATGGTAGAAAGAAATGCAGTTCATTGGAGGTCAGAGTTACATGACAGATGTCAGACAGATATCATGGAAAGAGGTGTGCCACTAGATAAGCATGAGAAAGTCAAGAAATGGAAGGTGTACACTGTTGCTTACACCAAAGTTTCTTGCTGGGCGTGCATGCACACGTGTGCGCGCCATGAAGCGCGAGTAAGACAGTGTGCACGCGTGTAAGGCAGACTGAGCATGTGGGAGCGTGTTGGGAGATGTTTAACACTGTTTGCGCGGGTGTGCGTGCGTGTAGGGCAGACGTAGCATGTAGAAGCCTGTTGGCAGAGCTGTAACACTGAGTTGGTGTGCGTGCGTTTTAACCCGAATAAGACAATTCTGAGCCGTGTAAGCATGTGTGCGCGTGTGTAAGCCACTGTGAGTGTGTTTCTGCTGGTATACATGCTGCTCCCCCCTGAGGAAACAGAAAGGAAAAAGGAAGCAACATAATTAGTAGGAAGCTAGCAGGGAATACTGCTGGAGCTAGCAGGTGAAAACAATTAGAAGCAGGCAATTACACAGGCAGAATAGTAGCTCAGCCCAACACTTAAAAATCTGCAAACAGCAGTGCAAGATGTTTCTCTCAAGAGACACTGCAAGACAGGAGTAAGCTATTAGAAGTGAAAACTGAAAAAGCTGAACTCAGAGCAGAAATGTTAGGGGCTGCCATAGCTGTCATAATGAGACATAGGCGACTTGCTGAGGGTGGTGACAATGCAGATGGTGCCAGACAACCCACAGTGAAGAGACGGAGAAGAGTGTACAGGCCCAGGGTCACCTACCACGGGTTACATGAGCTGGAGATAGCAGAGCGCTATAGAGTGGACAGAGACCTCCTGCAGCAAATAGTGGAGCTGTGCAGGCCACGCCTCACACACAGAACCAACAGAGGGGAACCCATCCCAGTGGAAACCAAGGTATGTGTTGGCCTAAGAATACTAGCAACAGGTACCTTCCAGAGACCAACTGGTGATATGATGGGGATATCGCAGGCATCAGCCTCCAGGGTACTGCACCAGTTCCTGGATGCCATGTCAGCACATGTCGGTGATCATATATATTTCCCCAATGCCCGTGAGGTATTGGCCAGCAATATGCTTCTCTTCCAGCAAATAGCGGAAAACCCTGAGGTAGTGGGTGCAATAGACTGCACGCACATACGCATCAAAGCACCAGCCGGTGAGCGGGGTAGGGCATACATCAACCGCAAGGGCTTCCCCTCCATCAACTGACAGGTCATGTGTGATGCCCAGGGCATAATAATGAATGTGTGTGCTGGCTGCCCTGGGAGCTACCATGATTCCCACATCTGGCATTTGACGCAGCTGTACCAGACATTTGCCAATGGGGACATCCCGCACGGACACCTAGTGGGGGATGCAGGTTATGCACTGGAGCCGTGGCTGATGACACCCATCAGAAACGCACACACACCTGAACAGGAACGCCATAATGAGGCACACGCACAAACACGTAATGTAATAGAGCATGTGTTTGGGCTGCTCACGTCATGGTTCCAATGTCTGGACACATCTGGTGGAGCCTTGCAGTACACACCAACTACATGTACCCAAATTGTCATGGTATGTGCTATGCTACATAATATGATCTTGCGAAAACAGCTGCAGCAGGACCAGCATAGGGCCGGGCCAAACAGCCCCCCACCATTGCCAAGGCCATCACAGGCAGAGCATGACTCGGAGGAGGAACAACCTGAGCCTGTCCCAGTAGGCAGAAGGAGGCATGCCCAGTATGCCCTGGCCTTGGCAAAGAGGCAACGCATAGCACATACACTGGCTCAGTAGGAATCCTGGGAATGATACCCCCTCTGACTCACTCAGATAATAACAGGGATGCCTAAAATGACATGACCTGCTCACAAACATGTACAGGGAGTGTAATATGTTCATCCGACAGAGGCAGCCCTGCAGCACCACCTGAGGCATGAATGCCATGTGTTAAGTAATGTAATACCATGTACTATATGCACACCTGAGGACCCTGACTAACATCCTAGCCTCACCAAGCATCATGCCACAATATGACAATGAGATGATCAAGTGCAATAATTGACTGAAGTATCGCAGTTAGTCAAAGGGGATCCAATGTGTGCCAGCCTGGGATGACTTGCTGAGCATGACATGATGCTCCACCTGCTAGGACTGGCATGCACCTATCAGTGCAGGCCATATGGATACTGGCAAAGGCTGTTGTTACCCACAGCATGCCCTGAATAGGTAAGGCTCAAAACACAAACCTACCTCCATAGGTATCAGAAGGGATAAGAATAAGATAAGGGATAAGTCGAAACAGCAAGATGCATGCAGTCGAAACTCACCCAGTATGGAGAATGTTGATATCTGTGCTGTAACAGAAAACTGAGTCAAGGCTCACAACAGCACCCTAACACTGCCAGGTTACACCTCATACTGTGCTGTACAGCCTCAAAACATGGAACAAGCTACAAAAGGAGGGTGACTAGCAATAATTGTCAAAGATAACCACACCCCCATGTTGGTACCACAACAAGAAGCAGCATGGACTAGCCATGGTCAAGTAACAGTGGCTAAAACTGCCCCCCAGTTTATAGCCTGCTACAGACTACTGTCCCAACACCAGGAACTGCACCTGGCCTATGCTGGAATACATGAATATATCAAGTCCTCCAAACCACATTATATTGGGTGATTGAAAATACCCAGACATAGACTGGGAGCATTATACTAGCTCCAACACTGTAGGACAAAAGTTCATAGAATCCATAAACCAAAATGCCCAGGAACAACGTACCATTCCCACAAGAGGGGTAAGCATACTGGATGTGATATTCAGCAACATGGGTACCGGATGGCAAGATGAGAAGTGTATTGCTCACTGGTAAAACCAGACCATAGAGTAATCACACTGGATATACAAATCCTGACCACAATCCCTGGCCAGAAAACCACAGTGGAAAACATGTGTAAAGCAATATTTGCACTCCTCCAAACTGATGTGGAATCCATTAAAGGTCCTGTGCAGGTGCAAAATATGGGCCACACCTCAGAACCTGTAATACAGCCATTCCATGAACACTGCCAGGAATGCTTGGATTATGCAATCCTAAATTAAAACAAGACACAATGCCATACACGCAGGCATCTGGCATGGTGGACACCAGCCATAACCAAACCATGCAAGAGAATGAGGAAGCTACTACAAGATAGAGCAAACATAAACAATGAAGTAATCACTGATCAGTAGTATGGCAATAAAATATGTCCACACATACAATCCACTAAGACCAGCCACAACAAGTTGAATCTGTGAATCCTGAGGCAATGTTACACCTGCCCCAAGTACACAGACAACCCCCAACTCCCCCCAAGAAATACAAATATATGTGAGAGATGCAACCATCTATCCAAACTGGAGGCTTAGCTCCCTCAACTCAGTACTCCCAAAACTAGTCAGGAGGAGAAGGTAACCACACACACACACCACAAACACAGTCTCACATAGACCTATCACAACTGCAAACCAAAGACATAAACACAGAAAAACATTCCAGGAAGCACAAATTACAAACACAGCACACCAACAGAGGCCTCTAAAGCAGACACCCAATCAAACAACTTCCAAACATAGCACATGCAACACATAGTACACAAAGCTGGTGTGCCAAACAGTCACAGGCCAGAAGGAGAAACAACATGCCTGATACAGTTGTAATAGGTGACTCCATAGCGAGACACACTGCTGTCCCGCACACCAGACTGAACAAGAGAAAGGGTACAGTAAGCTGCCTGTAGGCTGCCACAATATGCCACATAACACAAGTATGCAGGTCACCCCAAAGCAAGTAGAAATATGATGCAGTCATAGTCCATGCTGGTATGAATTGACCTGAGATGTACCTCCCTAGACTACATGAAAAGAGACATAGATGAGCTCTCTGATTATGTAGTCTAGGCCGGTATGACACTCACCGTTTGCAGCATCCTACCCTTACCAAGAATAATGCCACAGTACAAACACGGAATGATCAGTCATAGCAAGTGGCACACTTACTGGTGTCATTCCAAGGGGATCCAATGTCTGTCTGCTTGGGATGTCATGCTTGACAAGCCACGCAGCTGTTCCTGGGATGGCTTGCACCTGTTACCCCTGGGCATCTGGATATTGGATAAGGCCTTTGCCACCTCCATAGAGCCTTTTGTAGCCAAGGCTGAAAAGACTAACCCACCACCCTAGAAAACATAAGTGGAAAGAAACATAAGGGTAATGCTGACCAATGCCAGATGTGTAAACCCCAATATGCATGCTCCCGAGGCCATCCCCAGTATGGAGAACATCGATGTCTGTGCAGTGACAGAAACCTGCTGCAAGGCTCCTGACAGCACACCAGCACTACCAGGTTATACCACATATCATGTGTCATGGCCCCAAAACCTGGAGCAAAACATAAAAGGAGGGTGAGTATCCATATTCAGCACAGACACCCATACGTCCAGGTAACTGACAATGCACAAGGCATTGGAGTCCACCCATGTGCAACTGACTGTAGGTAAGACTGCTGTACAGTCTGTAGCATGCTACAGACCACACTCTCACACACAGGAACCCCACCCAGCTGTCCTGAAGACACTGGACAGTATGAATGTCCCACCAAATACCAAACAAGGTACCACAAATTACCACATAGGTGGTAAACCATTATGTATGGAAGGAGTAATCAGGGACCTAGGGACACAAGTGAACAATAACCTGTTATGTGACACTCACATTGCCAATGTGGCTAGGAAGGCTGTCTACATTGGACACCGTATCATGAAAGGATTCACATCTACGTCAACAGTGGTCATTGTGCCCCTATACTGTTCTATTATCACACCCATAATCTAGTACAATGCCTCATATGGGATGTACCTTACCTGACACCTGCAGCAGTTAGAAAGACCTCAAAGGTACCTCACCAAGAGGATAAAGGGTCTCAAATATATGTCATATGCTGCCTGGCTGTAGACACCCCAGCTGAATGCAGTCACATACTGCCTACACACAGGCATTGCATGCCTGTTGTACAAGGCCATACCCAACACAGGAGTAATGGACATGCTCCACCCCAGAAAACTCAAAGCCATCGGAGCTGTGAGAGTGAGAGATGTCAACCTCAACAAATAACGAAATAGGATGTGCTGGAGGGACAGATACATAATCCAGAGGCTCCCCACACCCTGGACCAGAATCCCACTCCATGTTAGGCAGAGCCCCTCACTGGCACTCTTCAACAGGAATCTTGCCAAGTGGATGGATGATTGTAGAGTTACACTGGGGGTCTTCACTGTGTAATATCCAGACAGAGGCACAGGAAAGCAAATCATAAATGGCCATAATATTCACATAGCAAGGGGTGGCAAAAGCCACACACACTCTGGCTAGGCTAACAAATGCCCTAGGGTGGATATCCTAGTATGAACCTATGAACCTATGAAGATACAAATTGTACAGGACACTAAGGATAATCCCAAGGCTTTCACAACTGATGGTAGGAACCATGTTGGGAATTCACAGATATGCTCTGAATCACACAAATATCACAAACAACATACCAAACACACACACATATTGCCAACATACATCCTGACAAGTGCAGTGCAACCCCCCCCCCCCCACCAGAATGCAAAATATCTATCCCAGCAGACTGCTGGCCCCCTGACATTGCAGATGCTGAGGTAATAGCCAGCATCTACAAAGCAAAACACACAGCAGCAATGGTATGAGATGGTGTCCTGGGCTGAGTCCAACATGGACTCCAAGACGAATGGAATGCCAAATCACACTACTGCTCAATGTCAGCCTTACCACAGGATATGTACCCAAAGAGCAGTGTACAACAACAGTGGTCCTTCTCAACAAAGGTGTTGCCTGAATGGATACTGAAAACTACCACCCCAGAATCCTGAGAAGCTCGGTCTGCACAGCTATGGAAAGGATCAGTGTGTACCGCAGACATAAAGATATTGGAGACCTACTGACACTGGACCCTACCCAGTGTGGCTTTCTTAAGTACAGATCCTGCCCCTAAACATGTTTGACTCAATTGAAACAGTCATTAAGGTCATTGATGAGGGCAATGTGGTCCACACAGCGTAGCTGGACCTTGCAAAGGCTTCTATACAATACTCTACGTGTTCATTATAGATAAGCTCACCAGCTTAAATATAAACCCCTATGTCAGTAGAGGGGTTGCAAACCAGACCAAGGACATAACAGACATGGTCAGACATGCTGCAGCCATGTTAGACTACAAACCAGATATAACTGGCATCCCACAAGGCTTGGTCCTGGGATCTCCCTCGTCTGGTATATATGTCCCATAGGTACAGGCCAACATGGAAGGACTGTGTCTGAACATGTTTGCAGAGGACTACAAACTGCTCACCATATATGATCCACCAGTTGACACAAGCATCCCACAAAAAGGCCACATAGAAACAGACAACTGGTGCCATAGCCATGTCAGCAAGCTAATTGCAGAAAAGTGTATAGTGAACCCCCGTGGATATACAGTAAGTGCCCACCAATTACCACATAGGTGTTAACCCATTACGTACTTAACATGTAATGAGAGACCTGGGGAAACAAGGTGATAGATATCCTGCATTGGACAAACATCTGCTGTAGTGTTTACAGAAACATACCATATACCCACCTAATCATGAAGGTTGTCAGATCTAGATAAGGGGAGGTCATTGTGGCTCTGCAGTCATCCTTCATCAGCGTTACAATGGACTACAATAGCCCCATGTGGGATGTACCTCAGCAGACACCTCCATCAACCATAAAGTCCCCAACAGTACCTCACCAGGAGTATCAAAGAGCTTGCACAGATGCCATGTGTTGCCTGTGTTGCTGGTATCAATAAACATGCTGCACCTCGTACAATCTGAATGGCAGTGAGCTATGCACATGAGAGACCTGAACCCCAGCACTGACTTACATAGGACAAGCTGTACTGCATGATCCATAACACAGAAGCCACCCCCACCCATGAGTAAACTCCCAGTACAGGCTACCCATAGAGTCACTTATCGATTTTCCTCAATAGGAATCTTGATGAGTGGATGGGAGATGGTAGCTTTATCCTGTGTATCACTGTCATGTCACAGGTAGACAGAGGCACAGTATACTAACCATAACATATGTCATGGCAAACTCCACTTACAATGTGTGTCGAAGGACAAACACACTCTCCAACTAGCATTAGAAATGGACTAGGGCACATCGCTAGTGTTTGCAAATGTACACCTATGTTGTGGAATATACTACCAATGTTGGACAAGCCTGGTTAAAGTAGTTCATATCTGAACATAATGCAACATGGTCAGATGTACACAACTGGCCCCTAACCAGGCTGTTGTGCTCACTATGGAAATGTAAAGCAGTGATAGCACTAAAGCCCAGGATACTGTCCACCACAGTCAAAGTACTGAACCAGTACACTATACAGTACTACAGTGTTAGGTCAGTGTGAAAGGATGTTGACAACTGTATGCAAAGTATCCCATGCAAACCCTGCAGGCACAGTATAATCCTGTTGTGTTCACACACAAAGCAGTTGTACAGTAACTACACAGCATGACACACAACACACAACCATAAACGGGAGATATTTGTTGAAGTTCACACTCATCCACGAATGTGGTGGGCTGCAGAGTTCAACATATGGAATGCTCACACTGGGCATGCTCACACACTTTGATAAATGAGACATATGTCAGACAACATGCCATGGGAAGGCTGAACTGGGCATGCTCACACACTTAGGACAAATCTCAGTTTAGCAGTTGGCCACACATATCTGGTATTTTTACGTGTTATTCCAGGAACCAACCACATTACAGCAGTCTGCACAGTGCACACAGTTAAATGACTACAGAGACATACGTGATATAGTGGATCCCTCCCATATGCAAACATCTTCCACAGATACACAAGTTGTTCATACAAACAGGGAATGCTATGGCAATAAAGACGTGCAAACAGTCTATCAGCAACAAATAATGTGCATTTGATGATTAAACATATGGGTGTAGAGGTCAACACTAGGCTGTTTGCCCTAGGGAATGACAGCTTAGCCAGAGTGTGCTTGGCGTCTGCCTCCCCACAGGATGCACAATCCCCTTTCTAAACACCGATGATGTCAGCACTCTATAAGTACAGCAGGAGAAAAAAAAACTTCCCAGTAATGCAAGTAGCGTGCTCCGCTAATCCTTCTGTCTCAAGTGTCATAACATAGTTAAGTCGGGGTTTGAATCCTGCAAATGCTTAGTGTGTGTGAGTGGGGTTGGTGGGTATGCAAGTCTGTGGGAGAGAAATTCCTCTTTTGGCAACTGGGAAAACACAGTACAGGATGCACATTCCCCTTTCTAAACACAGATGATGTCAGCACTCTATAAGTATAGCAGGAGAAGAGAAACCTCTCAGTAATGCGAATAGCACGCTCCACTAATGCGTCTGTCTTAAGTGTCATATAGTTAGGTAGGGGTTTGAATCCTTCAAATGGCAAGTGTGTGTGTTTGGCTGGGGGAGCTTGTGTGTGAGGGAAATGTCCCTTTTGGCAACTAGGAGAATAGACTACAGGATGCACATTCCCCTTTCTAAACACTGATGATGTCAGCACCCTATAAGTACAGCAAGAGAAGGGAAACCTCTCAATAATGTGAATAGTGTGATCTGCTAATGCGTCCGTCTTGAGTGTCATAACATAGTCAGATAGGGATTTGAATCCTGCAAATAGCAAGTGTGTGTTTTTGGCTGAGGGGGGTTAGTGTGTGTGAGGGAAATGTCCCTTTTTGCAACTAGAACAGACTACAGGATGCACATTCCCCTTTCTAAACACTGATGATGTCAGCACCCTATAAGTACAGCAAGAGAAGGGCAACCTCCAAGTAATGCGAATAGCTTGCTCTGCTAATGCATCCATATCGAGTGTCATAACATAGGTAGGTAGGGGTTTGAATACTGCAAATGGCAAGTGTGTGTGTTTGGCTGAGGGGGGTAGTGTGCATGAGGGAAATGTCCCTTTTGGCAACTAGGAGAATAGACTACAGGATGCACATTCCCCTTTCTAAACACTGATGATGTCAGCACCCTATAAGTACAGCAAGAGAAGGAAAACTTCCCAGTAATGCAAATAGCGCGCTCTGCTAATGTGTCCATCTCGCCTGTTATAACATCGTTAGACAGAGATTTGAATCCGGCAAGTGTGTGTGGTTGGCTAAGGGGGGTTAGTGTGTGTGAGGGAAATGTCCCTTTTGGCAACTAGGAGAACAGACTACAGGATGCACATTCCCCTTTCCAAACACTGATGATGTCAGCACCCTACAAGTACAGCAGGAGATGGTATGTGGCATGGACAATGACCGAGTCATATGTGTCCATGCCTCTGACTGACCTGTATGCTTGTGTTATGTGGTGGACCATAGTGCCCCACAGGCATATCACTGTGACCTTCACCTTGTCCAGCCTGGTGAGCATGACCATACTGTACCGGACAATAAAGGTAGCTAACACAACTGTGGCAGGTGTGTTGTCTAGCCGTACAGGCTGTGACTGGCACACAGGATTTGTGTGCTATGTGTTAAGTGTGATGTGTTCAAGCATAACGTATGCCTGTGTGCCAGCTGCAGAGGTGTGTGCCGCTCAGGCAGGATGCTATTCTAAGGCTCCACGAATGGCCCAGTGTGTTCACGTGCTTGTATTGCTGTCAGTGTAGGTCTACATCAGACTGGTATTGTAGTCACTGTAGTATTGCATGCCACCTGACAGGTTATGCCAGTACTGGGTTCAGAGTGCTTAGTCCCCAGTTTGGCTATGTGGTTCCATCTCATACATGTGTTGTACATCCATGTGTAGGGGAGAGGGTTGACTGTGTACATGTGGCAGCTGTGACATTGCCACATGACCCACATATTCCACAACTGTATCATAGAGGTGACTGACAACTGACCTTTGAACATGCTACCATAGTATTGTGATTGCCATGGTGATTAACAGCACCTAGGGCTAATGGGGAACAAGGTACATAGGTTCATAGGTTCATAGCGTCATACTAGGCAATCTGCCCTAGGGCATTTAAGAACCTAGCCAGAATGTGTTTGGCTGTCGCCATCCAATGTAAATTTATCTTACCAGCCCTTTTCCAAGGTTAGTATACTGTGCCTCTGTCTAACAGTGACACAGAAGTGATACCCGGGGTAAACCTACAATGTCCCATCCACTCATCAAGATTCCTCTTGAAGAGAGTCAATGAGGGACTCTTCCTAACCTGGACTGGAATTTTATTCCAGAGTGAAGTGAGCCACTGGGTTATGAATCTGTCCCTCCAGCATGTCCTATTTATTTCAGTGCTGAGGCTCAGGTCTCTCAAGCATGTATCCCGATGGGATTTGGATATTCTCAGGTGCAGCATGCCCATTAATTCCGGGTTCAACATGGTGTTATAAATTAGGCACAGATCACCTCTGAACAGGCGGTATGCCACTGAGTAGAGCTGGGGTTTATTTAACCGGTCAGCATATGGCATCTGTTTGAGCCCTTTGATCCTCTTGGTGAGGCACTTGTGGGGTCTTTCCAGTTGCTGCAGGTGTCTGGTAAGGTACATCCTGACAGGGGGATTGTACTCAATTATGTGCCTGATGAGGGATGAGTAAAGAGGCATGATGTCCTCCCCTGATGTAGATGTGAATCCCTTCATGATGGGGTGGGCTATATACAATGTCTTTCTAACCACTTTGGCCACGTGGTTGTCAAATGAGAGATTGCTATCAACTTGGGTCCCCAGGTCCCTAATTACTTCTTCTGTACATAATGGAGTACCACCTATGTGGTACTTTGTGGGCACTTTGTTTTTGCCAAAGGGGATGACTATACACACTTTTGTATTCAGCTGGAGGTAATGGCTCTGGCACAAGTTGTCTGTTTCTATGATGCCCCTTTGGAAGATGCTTGTGTCAGCTGGAGAGTCGATTATGGCGGCCAGTTTGCAGTCATCTGCATATTTGGTCAGCCACAGTCCTTCCGTGTTGGCCTGTACCTCCGATAAATATATACCAAACAAGAGAGGTCAAAGGACTGAGCCTTGTGGGACACAACTCGTAACTGGTTTGGAGTCTGGCATGGCTCCAGCAATTCTAACCATGTGGGTTCTGTCCTTGAGCCAGTGTGCAATCCATCTAGTGACATAGGGGCTTATATTTAAGCTGGTGAGCTTCTCTAGAATGCCCGAGTGAGGTATTGTTTTGAAGGCTTTTGCGAGGTCCAGGTAGGCTGTGTGAACCACCTTCCCCTCGTCAATGGCCTTGGTGACTGTTTCAAAGAAATCAACCAGGTTTGAGAGGCAGGATCTGCCCTTAACAAAGCCAAACTGGGTATGAACTAGTGTCTGTAGGTCCGCAATATCTATATCTATGTGGTCCATGATGATCCTTTCCATAGCTCTGCAGACCAAGCTAGTGTGGCTTATGGGGTGATAGCATCCAGGATCCGTTAAGGCACCACCTTTCTGTAGAGGGACCACTGTTGCTGTACGCCACACTTTGGACACATATCCTGTAGTAAGGCTGGGATTGAACAGTAGGTTTATGTTTGGTAGTAGCACGTCTTGGTGGTCATGTAGGACACAGCCTGGGACACTGTCTCGTCCCATTGATGCAGTGTGTATTGCTTTGGAGAGGGCGGCTCTTACCTGAGCATGTGAGATGTCGGGGGGGCAGCACTCTGCTGGGATACATATTTGCCCTTTCAGTGTGGAGGGGGGTGAGAAGTTTGCACTGAACCTGTCAGCTAGAATGTTGGCAATGTCTGTGGGTTTGGTGTTTCTATTGACATTTTGGACTACCTCTGAGCATATCTGGGAATTACCACCCAGGTTCCTAACATAACTAAAGAAAGCCTTGTGATTATCCTTAGTGTCCTGTGCAATTTCTGTCAAAGCTGGCCTTAGACAATCTTATGAGTGCCTGTAGTTATTTGCTAATACTGATCAGTGATGCCTTCCCTATTTGTGAATTTGCTGTATCATTTGGTAGCTTCCTCCTTCTATTGTGTAGTTTGTTTATGGCTGGGTCCACCAGACAGGACGTCTGCCTTTGGAGGATTGGGTCTTGGTTTTATTCGGGATCACATGATCCATGCATTCCTGAAGGCGTCCATAGAATGCATTTATAGAGGAATCTGCGGTCTGGTCTGTTGTTTCCACAGGCCCGGGGGCTTTGAAGGTTTCCACCTCAGTTTTGAGGAGTGTGAATTTGCTTTAGAGAAGTTGTTCACTGTGGTGTTCTGGGCAGGGGGTGGGGTCGGGATGTGAATATCCAGTGAGATTAGTTTTTGGTCCGATCTTACCAGTGAGAGATACACTTCTGGTCTCTCGCATAGAGTCCCCATGTTGGTGATGATCAGGTCCAGTATGTTTCCCCTTCTTGTGGGAGTGGTAACAAGTTGTTCCATAGCATTTGAGCTCATATATTCTAGGAATCTTTGGCCTAGGGTGTTGGAGCTAGAGTCATGCTCCCAGTCCATGTTTGGGTAGTTGACGTCGCACAATATAATGGTGTTTGGAGAGACCTTCATATTTCCACTGTTCACAGGATGGCCGAGTGCAGTTCTTGGGTTTGGGAGGGTGGTCTGTAGCAGGCTATAACCTGGAAGGCAGTTTCACCCATTGTTAGTTGCACATGGATAGTCTCTGATGCTTGGTGCTTTGCCACCAACCTGGAGGTGTGGGTATCTTTGATGAATATCAATACTCCCCCTCCATTTGTGGTTCGTTCCATGTTTTGGGGCTGAAAAGCACGGTATGAGGTTAAACCTGGTAGTGCTGGTGTGCTCTCAGTAGCCCTGAACCAGGCATCTGTTACTGAACAGATATTGATGTTCTCCATGCCAAGGAGAGTTTTGGGTGCATGCATCTTGAGGTTTAGACTTCTGGCGTTGGGTAGCATTACTCTTAGTTTTTTATCCCTTGTGATACCTATGAAGGTGGGTTTGTCATTTGAGCCTTGCCTAACATAGGCACTATGGAGGTAGCAAGAGCCTTTGCCAATATCTGAAAGCCCAGGGGTGACAGGTGCAGGCCGTCCCTAGCAAAGCAGGTGGTTCAACAGAAGATGAATATGTGAAGGTGTAGTGCCTGTGATTAGTTAGCAGTAGCATATATGACTGCTCACGTGAACACATGCCAGGTAAGTCATATGCACTGTGTCACAGGCAATGTACATGTGAACAGGACAAACAGTGACATTCTGTCAAGTGAGACATGGACATACATATAGTAAGCTATGCAGATGGCACTAGGAGTCCACAGAAGCTCTATAACTATGCATTGCAGGTGTGATCAGTATTCCAGGGTAATTGCAAGCAAACATGCATGCAAACAAAGCTACAGTAAACAGGGCTGCATGTAGTCCATTGTACAACAAACAAGCTGTACCACTTCCAGTAGGTAACACTGCAAATATGCAGGCACTATGCACATGTACATGGAAATACATGGGTCAGATGACTAGGGTCCAGTCTCAGCGCACACAAGTGTACAGACCATGTACTGTCAGGATGTACAATAACTGGATGGAAACCCATGTGCTCATACCTGCAGTAATATACATGTCAAATAACAGACACTGAGCCTTCACTCAGTGGTTCCATACTTAGTAGGATGTATGCTACCTGGCCTGCCACCACAGTATCTCTGACATAGATGGGGACTCTCCCTCCTGTGACAGTTAGTTTTGTGTGTTGGGGCTGTCTAGCATGGTATGAGATGTGAGCTTGCAGTGCTAGGGTGCTCCTGTGTGTCCTGTACCAGTCGTGTAGTACTGCACATATATCAACATCCTCAAACATCCGTATTGCAGAGTCCAGTGTGGGCAACATGCCACTTGCAGTTTACATGTCCATCATTGCGATTACTACATTCATTACCTTATCCCCTGTGCTACCTATGTATGTAGCCTTCTGTTGACATCATTACCACCAGTATGCCAACATGTGCAGATGATACACTATGGTACTTACCATGGGTGTAGACAACAGTACATGACAATCACACCCTTACTGCATCAGGCATGCTGTGATATACCCACAATTAATTCAGCATACAGTACTGTTAACAACATGATACTATTACTACACATCTATGTGGTCACCCTGTGCATCAGCAACATTTTAACCTGTACCTGCACAGTTGTTACAGATTGCAGGAGGTGGCACAGTTTCATCATATGCACAGGGTGTGAACTTGGTATGCCTGAGTCAAACACCGATACCACCGATTGACATGTATGTGTATGTGTCTTGGTGAGGGACAGCAGTAGAAGGTGGGGCAATGTTGATGCAGTGTGTGCGTGTATGTGGTAGCCCTAGGTGTTGTCAAATCGCATGTGTGTATGGATGCACACAGTTCCACTTCATGGCTGCCATATACTGGTGTTTGTGGACAGCCACAGACTGTACCTGCCAGGTCATACAGATCAGTGTCTCTGGCCAAGGACACGGTACCTGTGCCTTGCAGGGGTGCTACGGACCGTATCTGGTACCAACCCAGACTGGGTACTGTCATCAGAAGCAGGTGTTCATTGACTGAACACAGATCCCTATCGGGCCTGGCCAGAGCCACGTGCACGTGGTCTCCTGGGGTGGTCTGATGACAGCGCAGACCCAGCATTGCTGGGGCTGCTGCTGGCACTACAGGGGCGTCTGCGGCCCTGTTGTCATCCTCAACGACTGCCAGCTGCTGCTGTTGCTGGCATACGGCCACGTCAACACCTCAACCGCCCACCATCGCCCTGGCTCATGGACATGTAGTTGTGGAACCGGTCTAATATGTCCCCACAACGTCTGTCTATGACATCGGCGAAATCACGGATGGCAGCCGCAATGTCACGCATACTGTCAGTCATGGCTGTGCGACATGCTGTCAGCTCCCTCAGACCCTGTCTGGTGTACCGTTCCATACGTGACTGTGCCTGCATGACAGCCCGAAACATAGCTGAGGTTCTAAGACCTCTGTGGGCACGTCTGACAGGGGCAGTACGCCCACGGATGCTCCCACGAGAACCCCTGGGCATCTGTCTGTGTGGTACCATCTCTGGGCCATGCCCATGGCTGCTGTGTGGCGAGGCATGTGCCACAGATACCACATTACCCTGGTCAATGCCCACTTTATGCTGTCCATCACCTAGGGACATTGGTGACAAAGGGTGTATTGGCAGGATAACTGTGCGCATTGATGAGGTCGACAGTTGTGTACTGTCAATCGGCTGACCAACGGCGGACCCTGGCATACCTTCCTGTGCCATTACACAGATGTCATCATTATCAGTACCCATGGCACCTGATTCAGGTTCCCTGCTACATGACACCAGAGCAGCACCAGAACCTGTGGGAGGGAAACAGGAAACACAGTTTACAATGTCTACACCATTACCAGTGATGCACACATGCACACATGCACACATGCGCACATGCACACATGCACACATGCACACGTGCACACATGCACACATGCACACATGCACACATGCACATGCACGCACACGCAGCACAGGTGCACAGGTGCACACATGCACAGGTGCACACATGCACACATGCACACATGCTTACATGCACACATGCAGAGGTGCACACATGCACACATGCACACATGCACACATGTGCACATGCACACATGCGCACATGCACACATGCACACATGCACGCATGCACACAGTTTCACACAATTGTACAGTACTCAGTATGCGTGATATCAACACACAGACACAGACACACCTACATGCATACAAAGAGCACTACTAAGTGAGCCGAATATTACTATTACTATCAAGACTATTACAGGAATTGTTAATACACACTCACCAGCATGGATAGGCTGCATTGCTGTTACACCGGAGGGAGCTGCAGACGTGAAGAAACTAATGTCAGTGGGCACAACTGTGCCATTGTTACTGAGTATGATACAGGTCAGTAGTACAACAGTCGCCTTTCACAGGTCAGCTGCTAATATTGAGGATATCACACTTGCACATTAAATACTATGGTGACAGCTACAAACCAAGGACACACCTCACACATGCATTAACTACCAGTGTACACAACAGTCAACTATACATATGGCATATTACCTGCACGTTCACTGTCTTGCTGCTGCGTGCCTCCAGCCTCCATCATAATGCATGTCTGCTGCTGTTGTTGTTCCTGGTGGACTGGAGCCACTACACTCATGAGTAGTCCCTCCAGTCTGGTGAGTGGGGATGTTAGCCACCCCACCACCTGTGGCGACCTGTTGCCTGTGGATATCCAACATGGCTGACAGACATTTCTGATTAAATCACTGCAGTGATGTCGTACCTGCTCATATGTCTATTATGCGTGCCTATGTCATTTACCGACGGACCAGGTTCCAGCACAGTGCAGCCCTCTCCTGCTGATTCTGGCTGGTGTGGGAAAAGAGTATTGCATAATCCCACACCAGGCTCTGGTGTATCTCCTCATCCTCAGCTGTGGAGTAAGTGGGATTCTGCGGGTGAGCCATGTACCTGAAAAAGAAAATAACCTGATATCAGCAATATATGTCAGCAGAATTTGGCACACATACTACACATGCTACTCGACTGTTATGATACAACATATCTCAGATATATAGCATCTGTCTGTCTATTGGTGGATACACATGTAAATGGCCAGGTATCAGTGCTCAGCCAGCAACTGTGCAACAGTACCTGGCACACTCCATACCTACATACTACCAAACCCCACCAGTCAGAACACTGATTCAGGTCAAGAGCACCTCCTCACTCTGGGGGTTTGTATCTAGGTACTGTATAGCCTACATCATCAACTGTCTACTGTGAGGCCTACCACACTAATTGCCCTGGATATACATCCCACCTCCACCCACCACCAGCACAAACGACTATAGTGAATAACATTACAGATGCAACTTTACACTTTGTAACAGTGTGACATGGTATCCTTTCAGCCCACTGGGCCAGTGGCAGATACAACCCACAATGCTGACCCCTACACAATTGTTTTCTACAGACATCTCCGAGAATGCATGGATCATGCAATCCCATATATGACCAAGACACTCTCCACAAAGGGACAGCATCCTGTCTGGTGGACCCCAGCCATAGACAGATTGTATTACAGAAGATGGAAACTACTGCAAGACAGAGCATAATTCCATAAAGGGAGGGCATGTCTGAGCAGCACTAGTAAGGATCTATTTTCCATCATACAAACATCCATGGGCAACTTTGAGAGAGAAATCAAGAGGGACACTAGATAACCAGAGGCCTTCTTCAGTTATGTTAGCTTAACCTGGTCAGAATCCATCCTCTATGCCCATAGTTAGTACACAACTTAACAAATATTTCACTGACACCACAGATATTGACAACATTGTGGCAGACAGGTTCAGTGCAGGTGTCACCCGCCCTCTCCCCAAAAATAAGACATTTGTTAAAACCCAAGCGGACCCGTAACCTTTTTCCCTTTTCATTTTTCCCCCCGGCCAGGTTTTAAAAGGGACCCCTCCGGAAAGGGGGGTTAAAAACATAATGGGCCTGGTGGGATCCCCATTGCTTGGGGGGGAAAAACTCTGACCCGGACCCAAAAAAAACCATATAGAAAAGTGCTTTGGAACAAATACCTGACTACGGTTTTGTAAAAAACCCCGTAATGGGACGCGCAGGGGGTTCCAAAAACCAGGAAGGAGGCAAATTCAACATACCTCAATCCCAAAACAAAACTTTCCCAAACCCCCAATAAAACTATTCAATAAGCATTCCCTGGGGGTTTTTCAGGTACTGTTTGGCCCACCCTAAAATTGGTTACACATTTGGTGGATTACCTTCCCCTTCCCCCACCCGAAAAACAAGGGGGAATCATTTTGGCAAATTTTCCTTTTTCTGACTTTTCCTTTTAGCCCCCGGGGAGTGGCAGTAAACCCCAAAGGGGATCCTTGTTTTTTTAAACACTTGGGGAATTTCAGGGTATGTCCCATTTGGGGGGGAACTTTCCCCCACAAAAAGGGGGCCTCCCTTTTTGGTGGACCCCACCCCAAAACAGATTTATTGGTGGAAAAATTTTGGAAAAGGTTTCCTAAAAGGTTTTTGGACACTGTAAGGGTTATTTTATTAAAAAACCGGGAATTTTGGAAAATCAAGGGGAATATGTGACCTTTTTGTTTTTTGTTGGGCAGTCCCCCCTTGCCCAATTGGGAAAAAAAATTTTTGAAAAAATTTTCCCTTGTCAAAAGGTTGTCATGTCACCGGCCCCCTTTTCCCCCAAAAAAGTAGTTTCCCCGTGAGGGCCTCCCTGGCATCCAATGTGGTGGGAAAGGAAAAAGAAAAACCAAAATGTCCATGGTACCCCAGTTGCTGCACATAAAACCTGGGGCTAAACCAAATAGGTGCCATGTAAACATTGGGGCCTTTTTACACAATTTTTGACCCCGTTACCCCCGGACACAGCAGTGGTTTTGGGAGGCCCCCTCAAAATAAAAACTTTTACTTTAAAATATTTAAATTGGTATTCCCTGGGTTTGACAAATGGGGTTTCACCCCCCATTTTCCTTTGTAAGGACCTGTTTCTTACACGTTTCACAGGGGGCCCCATAGGAATTTTTTACCTTCTTCCCCCTTCCATATTTAATTATATAATTTTTTAACATTTGGGTTTATTATATTTTATTTTAAATTTTATAATTTTTATATGCTGGGAAAAAACACATTTATTTGGGTGGGGTTATTTCTATGGTTTTTGGAGAGGGGGGGGACAGGGGGGGTGAGAGTGACAGGGGGGGGGACAGGGTGTGTTGAGGTTGTCATATACAGTCATACCTGTAGATAGTCAGATCAGTCTGTCTATGTGTATGTATCTACATATATCTATATCTGTATGTGTGCATTACATATATATGTTTTTACATATTCTATCTATCTACATCTGTCTATGTATTCCTACATCTCTCTCTATGTATGTATACATATATGCATATTATATTTATATATATATATATATATATATATATATATATATATATATATATATATATTTATACATACATACATATATTGACATACATACGTATCCATATGATAGACAGGTATATCAACATGTTTGTCTACCATACTGTATACACACACTAACATACTGCTAAACATACATAACTGTGAAACCTACTTTGTACATTGCACTACAACCTACAGTCAACCTACATTGATATGTGCACATAGATGCTCTCACATACAAATGTATGTACAGCCTTTACTGATAGTTGCTGTATGTCCCCTGCCCTTTACACATCTTCATATACATATGGATACAGACCAATGACACATATGGAGGGTTCACAGTATGTAGACCTTTATAGTATTACTTTACATTACCTGTGTTTGTCACAGCTGCTTGTGTTGCCATCTGGTTTTCTGTCCTGCTGCTCCACTTCCCAGTTGTCAGCTTTCAGGTGGCTGTTGCCGAACAGTTTTGTTTGTGTCTGCTTAATTTCAATTTTCTCTGTCTCTGTCTCTCTCTCTCTCTCTCTGTCTGTTTGTCTCTCACGTCCTCCTCAGGGTGCAATGAAAGTATTGCATGTGTGGACTGGGAGTACAGCATACTTTTGTTGGTATCTACATATGCCCATGTGATGGCCTCTGCACCAATTGTTAGCCAGCATTTGCTAATTGCATGCAGCCAGTTGTGTACTGATTGCAGTTCTCACTGTGATTTCAGAACAGTGCTATAAAAAGGTATGTGAGATAGGCGTAGCCCTTTCAGATTGTAAGGGCAAGGACCACGCTGTTATGCTGTGGACAATGTTCTGTGAGTGTAAAGGTTGGTATCTCTCTCATATTTCCAGCTGTGTTGTAGATTAACATTACTCCATTCATTTCTCCAGTTTCCTGTACTAACTGTGTATGTACACTGACACCTACAACTACTACTACTGGTAATGTGTGTGTGTGTGTGTGTGTGTGCTTTCCTTTCACTTTTGCTTGCACTTTGTTGCTAAGGCTTCAATATTTGCCCTTTACAGTCACTACTTGTATGCCTGCTAGGTGTCCTGACTGTAGTGTGCTGCTGTAGCTTTCCTATTTTCCATGTACATTCACACCTTGGAATGCTTGCTATATCTGCTAGGGTGTTACAGTGTTACAGCATGCAGTGTGGTCTGGCCATGGTGTGAGCCTTGACATCTATTAGGGTATTTGAGTATGCTGCTGAGCAGGCCCCAGAGACTTTCAGGTTCATCTGTTATCTGCCTCATGGAATGGTACATATCAGTGGGGTACACCCATTAAATTGTCTGGTATGCTGCAGTTGTGACTGTGGGTTAGCATGAGCATATGTATTACTACACTTATTCTGCCATGCAAGTGGTGAATACTTTCAGGACTCCATAGTTACCATTGCATGTGTTGTTACACCTTTCTGCCTACTGTTTGTACATTTCACATGGAGTCTGTGGGGCATCCCTGTAAGTCATTCACTGTTGCTATGTCTAGGCTCTTAACTATTCAAATATGGTGGTGTCAGACCTCTCATGTTGCAGGTTGTCCACATTCCTGCCTCATATTTTGGTCAATATCTCATGCACAGCTTTTTCTGGCAAATGACTCTGGGCTCAAGTCAGAATATAGTGACAAACATTCAAGTTTCAGACTTCATACCCTTCCAAACATCCCACAAAATGCAGACCCTGTTACTCTCTGAACTGTCTGCGTTTGTTGTAACATTATTTGTAATGTGTCCCTGGTTTTGGGCCTTTGCTCCACATATTTTATTACTTGATCTGGATGTGTTCCTGTAAGAGGTTGTGGGGTATGGGCAGTGATTATCCTGCTGTGAGTATGTGTGTGGCTTGCAAGGTGCTATAGTGACATTAATACCTACTAGCTACCAACTAGCATGGCTGTTTCTGTTCACACACTACTATTATGAAAATCCACTAGTTTTGACAGTAATTCTAAATGACATGCTTTGTGTGCTACACATCTATATTCCCTTTACATTCATTCCTACTATTGCATGATATATTTATTTTAGCACAATGTTCTTGTATAAGAGTCATGGCTTAGTGGTAAGTCATGCAGACTACTGTTTCCAAGGTCCTGGGTTTAGGACTGCCAGTGGGATTTTATTTTGCTTCTGAACTGACTACAAGACCTGTCAATCAAAGTGACTAAGGCACTTTTAAGCAGTTGTAACCGGGTTAGCGCTGGTTTGCACAGAGCTCACGCATGCGCACTGGCGTTTAGCTCCGCGCACACAAGCGCACCCGCTACAACCGCTAAACATGCTTACTCTGCACACCCGCTATTTTCTTTGAAAGAAATGAAAATGGGGAGACAGGAAAGTGGTGAAAAATGGGTCACAAAGAGGGTAAGACAGTAGGCAAACAAGCTTGGGTTTTGCAGGAGGGATATAGGTAAGGCCCATAGCTGCCCATTCCTTCATCAGCAACACCTGTGCATATGTTTGTAATTTGGTGTGACATTTGATACCTTCCACCCCTGAGAGAGGTGTAAGGACAACAGTAATACTTGTTGTACAGCCAATTGTAATTGATAGTTTCCATGTCTGGTAGACATATGTGTGGAATGGGCAGCTATGTATGAGGCGTAATTTTTTTGTGGGTACAGAGTGCCCTTTTTTTTTTTTTTCAGGTGAGAGTGGTATGTCAGGTGAAGGAAGTCAGTACAGCTGGGGAGGTAGGTTGGATAGGTAAACAGACAAGACAAACAAGACGCATACAGGGGTGGTGTATGACATGTGTGGGGGGGTTACACAATTGACGGGGACGGAGGTTTGGATATCCAGAGCCCATGAGCCCACAGATGGCAACAGTGGAACTGATATCCCCACCCATAGGCAGTTGCCACTGTTCCTTCACTGCCCAGGATGGGGCTGTTCTGGGGGCTGTGTAGGCCGGGCAACAGGCATGCCCGTAAGTTGTGCCACCCGTGCCTCAAGCTGGCGTAGGGGCTCGAGAACAGAGTCCCGAATCTCCCTACGCACCACAGTCCGGATGCTATGAAGGGTGAGTGGTGGTTCTCCTCCGGCCACACTTGAAGAGGGGGGGCAAGCCCCATCCCCTGCAGCTCTTCCACCTGCAGGTGGCACAGGGCCACCAGAGGAGGGTCCAGACTCGGCACTAGTGCCAGGTGCACTCGCCAGCTGAGGTGGGAGAGGTCGGTCCGCTGGAACCCGCCTTCCCTGTCGTCCTATGTTTTGCATTATGTCATGACAGTTTGGGTTAGTGACATATAATACCATTCACAATTAGTTGTAACAGCATGCATTAGTATTCCCATTAACCAAACACCCAGATATTCACACCATTGAACAGCGTGCATAACATATGCATAACTTGAACAGCAATACACAGTCCAACAACATGCAGGGTTAATTGATGGCAACAGGCCATCAGGTTTGGATGTATGAACAGGGCAGATGCATCAACGGACATGCAAATTTATATGACCCAACAGGACAAATGTCCAGGGGTGTTAATTGTGATTGCACATACCATTTCCACGTGGAATGGGTTATATGTGGTTATAGGGTGGAGTGAAGAAAACAATATTAATACCTTCAAATACCAATACATATGCTGTACAGTTCTAATAGCTACAGATATATACACACTACTGTTCTAACTACAGTTTCCTATATGATAACTATTTCAACTTGGTGATAGGACTGTTACTGCAACATCAATATACATTTTATTGTTCTTCATACACATTTCATATCTAGCTTTGTTCAGCTACATCATCCTGCTAAATTTGCTTTATATAGCTGTAGACAAGTGTGGATGTTTGGTATATCAGACAATCATACTATCTGCATATTGCAGATTGAGAGCAACATATCCAGATTTTGGGATACACATTCCAGATGCCGCAACACTTTGCACAGATTTTGCTGTTTGGTTTGGATTCTCACATGCATTTCATTCTGTCTTGACTGCAGTATACTTTATTCAGGGGTTATTACTACTGTATTGCTGGATTCATGACACTTTCTCACACTCTCTCACTTGTTTTCATTTTACTATTCAGGATGGTACTTACTTCTAGGCTTTATTGACATGTTTTACCTGTAGTTATTACAATCCTTTCCAGCAGTCTCACTTCTGTCATGTTTCAGTATTTCAACAGGGATATATTTCACACATGTGATTTCATCATCTTCTGCAGCTATACTTTTCAGGCTGCTGCAGGTTGTGTACTGTTTTCTTACAGGTGGGGCATTTTTATTTCAGAATCTATGTCAGACATTTTCATTTTTCTGTTGGGCTTACAGGCTGAAACACACTTTTGTAATCAAGCAATACTTGCAGACACTTTCACACTGTTACGTGCACATTTTATTCCTTAGTGACTACACTGCACTCTTTTGCTGACTGTCATACTTTTATATTTCTTTACAGTTACTGGTAGTCAATTACTGACCTGCCTGGTGGCGCAACCACACCAGCCTATCGCCATAGGCTCTGCGGTTCGCAGAACGGACACCTGCAGCTGTAATATAAATGAAGTAATCAAACTAAACAACAGGATCCCAGTAGTCAACAAAATAAAAGAATTCACCAACAAGTTAGCGAAAACCACCAGGAGTCAGGAAACTATGCTGAAACAGCGTAAATTTATTGATAAAAACAACAAAGGTTAAGCGCTTTCCACAGTATAAAACTGTCTTCATCAGAACAAACCATACTAAAACTCATCCTCTTATATACAAACCTCCACAAAAGAACCCCTTTACATCAATTAATCAATTATATCATTACATTCAAGCTCTGTAAAACACAAACTTGAACTACAACTAACCTTCAGTAAAACATAAAACCTTACATATTACAAAATTCATAAGTCAAAATAGTACTAAATAAATACTTGTATCTGATATTATTTACAGCATCTGCAAGAATGAATGACATTCATATGTAACACAATAAATATAATATAATAAAATATTATATAAATGTAATATTTTGTCCTGACTGTCTGATATTCCTACACTAAAAATATTATACATAAATAATATGAAAATTGTGGACATGTGGTGTACTAAGATTGAATATAAGTATATATCTATCTCCTTGATGCAAATACTATGTATGATATTTAAAATATTTAAATTTTTAAACCTTGACAAGGGGTTTAGTAGGGATCACCTCATTGAGGCCCGGGGGAGTGGCTGCATCCAACTTAATCTGCCACCTAATCTCCCTTTCTCCCACTACTGCCTTAACATTACCCCCTCGTGGGTTGGGGGTAATCACATCCAAAATGGCAAATTTGAACACCTTACATTGTGGGTTGTTGATAAGGTGCCTCGACAAAGCGTTATTGACATCACACTTCCTCATACAATATGTGTGATCATAAATTCTGTTCTTTAAACAACGGTCTGTCTTACCCACATAATAACTCATACAAGTTTGGCAAACGCCCAAATAAACTATATGTTTAGTCAGACAGTTACCATTAGAAAACCAGACCTTACTTCTCAAACAGTTCTTTAGTGTAATGTTAGGTACATCCAATATGTATCTGCAAAAATTGCATTGACCACATTTTTTTGTACCTGTTTTCTGTACTTTCGTGGTCTGTTGATATTTGGATTTGATTTCAATGATCCTTTTTAAATTGTTGCCAGTTTTGTAAACGAAGTGTGGCCTGTCAGTTACCTTGTCTCTTATTGACTGGTCACTAGTCAAAATGTTCCAATTAGAGGTGATGATATTTTTCACTTTACTAGAGTGTCTACCATATTTGATTATACAAGCCTTAGAATGATCGTTCTCACAACTGGCATATCCTTTGAGTTAATATTGTCTTTGCCTTTCTGAAAACTATTAGTACCCACCCCTAATAGTGGTTTGTATTTACGGCCCCATTCATTACTGACATACCCGATAATATCATTAATCATTTTTGGGGTATCCTTGTCTGCAAATAAATGCCCAATATACTCCATCTCCGAGCATGTAGTCCTTTCAGTTGTCATTCGAGCAGCCAATGCACTGCCCCTTAATGATACCCCTCTTGGTACTATATGTATGGGCACTACTGAAATGCAAATATCCATTGCTGAACGTATCCTTTCTGTAGATACGGGACTGGAACTCATCGCCCTTGCTGTATATGAACACATCAAGATAGTTGATACCAGTACGATTATATTGATGGGTGAACTTTAAATAATCAGTAGTACTGTTGATGTATTTCATGAAATCCAAAAAATCCTGTTCATCACCCCCCCATAAGATAAAAATATTGTCCAGGTATCTAACATATCTCTTGATTTGTACCATCCATTTAGACTGTAATATGAATTCCATTTCCCAGTCCAACAAGACTAAGTTTGCGTATATAGGGGCACAAGCGGTGCCCATAGCTACGCCTGTTCTCTGTCTGTAGTGCTCACCCTCAAAGTAAATGTAATTGTGATCCAAAACAATGTCCATGAACTCCATCAACAGGGAGATGTCATCCTGTCCCAGACCACTCACACTACGAATACTATTGTTGAATCTGTTTAGACCATCCTCCTTGGGAATACATGAAAAAAGATCCTGAACGTCAATTGTGACGTAAATGATGTCAGAGCTCCACAGGTCCTTTTTAAATATGCCTAGGAACTCCCAGGAATCTTTCATGATGTGGTCTACAGTATTGTAAATATGTTTCAGTTTGTGATGGATCACCTGACCAAAGGGGAAGGCTTTGCTTGCACTGCCAGAAATAATAGGATGGAATGGAGGGTCGTTGATATTTTTGTGGACCTTGGGGATGCCCGTAATGGTAGCAAGAATGGGGAACTCAACTTTTAAAAATCTGTATAGTTCCTCACTAATTCTGTTTTCTACAATGAATTCCTCCAAGTAGGAATCAATGCGACCATGAGCTATATTAACTTCATTTAAGGATGAGGGTGTGTATTGTGTAGAATTATTCAATAGCTCAAAAATCTTGCTAATGTATTTCTCTTGATCATAAAACACAATCTAATGGTAACTGTCTGACTAAACATATAGTTTATTTGGGCGTTTGCCAAACTTGTATGAGTTATTATGTGGGTAAGACAGACCGTTGTTTAAAGAACAGAATTTATGATCACACATATTGTATGAGGAAGTGTGATGTCAATAACACTTTGTCGAGGCACCTTATCAACAACCCACAATGTAAGGTGTTCAAATTTGCCATTTTGGATGTGATTACCCCCAACCCATGAGGGGGTAATGTTAAGGCAGTAGTGGGAGAAAGGGAGATTAGGTGGCAGATTAAGTTGGATGCAGCCACTCCCCCGGGCCTCAATGAGGTGATCCCTACTAAACCCCTTGTCAAGGTTTAAAAATTTAAATATTTTAAATATCATACATAGTATTTGCATCAAGGAGATAGATATATATTTATATTTAATCTTAGTACACCACATGTCCACAATTTTCATATTATTTATGTATAATATTTTTAGTGTAGGAATATCAGACAGTCAGGACAAAATATTACATTTATATAATATTTTATTATATTATATTTATTGTGTTACATATGAATGTCATTCATTCTTGCAGATGCTGTAAATAATATCAGATACAAGTATTTATTTAGTACTATTTTGACTTATGAATTTTGTAATATGTAAGGTTTTATGTTTTACTGAAGGTTAGTTGTAGTTCAAGTTTGTGTTTTACAGAGCTTGAATGTAATGATATAATTGATTAATTGATGTAAAGGGCGGGTTCTTTTTGTGGGAGGTTTGTATATAAGAGGATGAGTTTTAGTATGGTTTGTTCTGATGAAGACAGTTTTATACTGTGGAAAGCGCTTAACCTTTGTTGTTTTTATCAATAAATTTATGCTGTTTCAGCATAGTTTCCTGACTCCTGGTGGTTTTCGCTAACTTGTTGGTGAATTCTTTTATAAATGAAGTAATATTGGAATACACATCTCCATAATATCAGCTAGTTTAATTTCTTACGTACATAATTAAATGTAACTTACTCAGTAGTGGGGCGTTGGGCATTTGCCAGGCCTCCTGGATCCAAAGGTTCAGTTGGTCCTGCTTGCATCTCTTCAGGTCTGCATGGTGGTGACGGACCTGCTCACCAGCCCTTGGAATCCCTGTGGCACTGGTGAGATCATGAGCCAACCGGTCCCACGCCTCAGCTCTGTATGCTCCCCTGAGGACCTGGCCCTGCATGAGTTGGGCCTCATGATTGTGGACTAGGAGCCAGACCATGTACTTGGACTCCTCAACACCCCACCTCTGTGCTCAAAAGCAACTACCCTCTCCTACTCCTGTCATTCTGCCTGCAGTTCAGTTCTACAATTGTTTATGCTGTGTATTCCCACCTATGGGGCTTATATAGTCCATTTTTCCCGCACATATCTGTGATTGGCCATTTTGGAATTGTATCAACTTCAGTAAACCTGCATTGTCATGCTCCAGTTTGTATTCATTCCTATATATTAGCTATTATTGCATTTATAGGTATTGCTGTCATGGCTTAGTGGCTTGGTACCTTGACTATGGTGTATAGTATCCTGGGTTCGAACCTCGCCACTACTTTTTATTTTCATGACTGTCTAGACATGCTGAGGGGTGTGTCTGTGTAAAGGCAGTTTTGATACGGCTTGCTCAACGTTGCCTGTTGGTTAGCTTGTTTGCGCGGTGCGCAGCTCCGCGCAAACGGGGTACACTGGTTTAAGCCTCATTTGGCTATCGGCATGCATATTACGCTCAGCTCAGCTAGGGGCACTTAGATTCATCGTGTTAAACCACTGCTCAGCTACAGGCACTCATTTTGCACCAGTTAAACCACTGCTCATGTACGGGCAGATGCACTCACCCTGTTAAACTGTAGCTCAGCTATGGGCACATCTGGCATTTTTTATTCTTTTGTTACCTCACATTTCTTCAATATAAATGGGCTATTTCATTACATTTTACATAAAATGTGGTTTTATGTGTACATATTTGTCAGGGACTTGTTTCGTGCTTATTTTGCTTAAAATAAAAATTGGTGTTGTGGGGGCTCGAACCATGAATGCCTGCTCTTCAGCCAACATCTCTACCGCTACGCTATTGCTTCTTGGCTTACTTTGCATATTTAGTTTTTATATGCTTTCCCACTGGCTGCTAACTGTAGCTGCGCTACGGCACGCCTGCAAACGAAAGCACTCACGGTTAAACATTTTACAATTTAAAAATATATAACATGTTTATTTATATATTTTCTGTTCATAGTCTGTGGGGGCATGTGTTGTGTTGTGTTTATTCACATTTCCGTGGACTCTGTCGTGGGTGTTTACTTTGGGAACTTTTACTCTTCTGGGGGCGTGTCCGCTTACAGGGCTCGGCCTACGGACACGCCCCCTACTGTCTTACACGGACCGTGTTAGCCTTAGGTGTGATTCAACATGCTCTCATGAATATGCAAAGCATGCTGACATCACTCCGTTTAACTGCAGCCTCCGTGTAAGAGTTATAACTCTTACACGGAGGCTTCGTGAATCTTGCTCATGTCTTTTTAAATTTTAAATTTCAACATGATGTCATAATTGTCTCTGTTGAGCAATAGGCTAGAAGGGTTTGAATTTATTATTTATGGTTGGCAGTTAATGTTTTTTATTCAAAGTCTGATGAAACATTGTGATAACGTGAAAGCACTCACTGTCTTTATAATCAACTAGATTAAAAGTTCATTTTATAGGATTGTCTGATTTGGTGTTGCCTTTTTCAGCTATTTTTGGAATAGTCAAAGTCCGTCAATCTTACCTCTCAACCGAACCCAACCCTTCAAACCAATGACCACTAACCAGATTAATTCACTTAACCTTGTCATCCTTGGAAATGAAGTACTTGTATCTACATTCTCCTAACCACTGAACTGCCATACCTTGCTCCCAAGTCTGTCAAATAACTAAATCTTTCCCAACAAAATTCTTCCCACTGACCACTATAACCTACACCTAAGTAAGCTATCCTCACCCTACCATATGCTTTACTTATAAAGAGGTGCCCCAAACCCCTGCAGCAAATCTTTAACCTTAATGCAATGTGATACACCTCCACAAACAGACAACACAGGCCATCCCACTGCCATCTTCCACAATTAAAGTAAACCCTAACCTCCAACACCCACTAAACCTACTCGATGTTAAATTGAAACTCCAAAAACTCAGCATCCCCAATTGTCCCTCCATCCTATCATTCACCAAACCACAAACAATCCCCCCAAATATACCCCTAACCCAAGACCTGATATACTATGTGTAGAAAAAATACAAGGGTCCCAAATTCAATAGTCTAGTAACTTCCTATGATCCTAAGAGTGTTGTGACTCCACCCCACTTATGGGAGCCCTAGGCTCCCATAACAGTCCCCAAACCATGTTTTACCCTGCCCCAATATGCTTCTTTCTCACTTGCCCAGTCACTACCTTGAACACACTAAGCCCGACAGGCCTCAATGAGCCCTGTATAAAGTATGTTTAGCTGCAATCTCATTGCACACAACTCCAGCAACTGGAACGGCATTTACCTTTGACATCCACTTCCTTCAGGTCACTGACTGTTGCTCACATGTGCTCCACTCTCAGGCCTCTGAGCCCCCACTCTAGCAACTGGGACAACCACTGCAACAGGCGCCATTACTGTTCAAATTCCCCTTCCTTCAGGTCACCAACTGATGTCCTTTCTACTCTTCCCCCACCTGTGACCTCACTCCATGCAAGTCCAGCAGTCAAAACCCATTTGCAACAACATCCATCACCTGATGAGACCACGTTCTTTGGATCACCAGTTGATACGACTCTGAGCTGACCAAATGTGACCTCATTGTGTAGCACTGCAGCAGCTGAAAAACCCATCAGAGCACCACTATCTGCAAAGAAAAGACAAATGTAAGTCCTCTGAAATATATAGGCAAATAAGTAAAAGTAGGTGCGAGCCATCTCTCAGCCATTTAGAGCCAAACATCTGGACAACTATAACTAAAGTAGGACAAAGACTGAAAACAAGGGACAAATTATTGTATCTCTTTTTTTTTTTTTTTTTTTTTTTGAATAACTGTGAAGATTGGAGGAAGATGGGCAAAGGCTGCCAGCCTAATCAAATAGAATTTAATACATAATTCTATCAACTGTATAAATAAATGTAAAATTCAGGCTTGTGTTTTTAAATGAAAGAAAACACTGTAAAATGTGAACTTCAAAATTGTTGCAACATTGCCATCTGCTGTAAGGAAAACCAAGCCAAGCATTTCAAATGTGTCTTTTGAAGTTGGAAAGATATTATGAATCTCTTTGATGTTTTACAAGTTGGCTCCAGTAAGTCTGGATGAAGGTTTCATGCCCATTGTTTTAAGGTTAAAGTTAAGGGCCAGAATTTACATGTGGAAGGTGCTTTATTGCTCTGGTTTCTGCTAGTGTATATGTGAAATACCTCATATTGTTGTAGTCTCCTGAGCAGGTGTTAGCTTGCTAAATAATGCAGTTTGTGGACTGGGAACTCCAGACTGTACCAAGATGATGTAATGTGAATACTGAGAAAACCCAAGTATCAAAATGATGTAATTTGGGAGGGCCACAACAGAGCTGTTGGTTAGTGTTTAAAAACTATTGTTCAGTGAGAGACTGGGTGCATTTGTCTTGGACCATCAACCCAGCACTGCTTATTATGCTCTTTATGTATGTAAGTAAGATTATAGCACTGTGTTTTCTCTTAATAATAGCTAAAGATTAGAAAGTTAGATTGTGTTTTTCTTTGACATCAGACCTGTCCCACTGTATTATTTTAAGTTTCTGTGTGATCTCTGAACTCTTAGATATCTCTGTGATGTAGTAGTATTGTCTTGTGTTTTAATTATTTATTATTAAATATTTTAAAAACCTTTACCTGTGGCTGGTTTGTATAGAGAAGTAGGCTCTAGGGTACATTGCATATTTATAGAGTTCATTGTAATAGGCCACTATAAAATAAGCCTTAGACTGAATAGTCACATTACTAATTGGATAATAATATTGCACAGTAATAACTGGACACCCTTTCAAGGGCCTTTGAGTAGCTGATAATATTAGCTGGTGGTGGCAGAAATTACTACCGTATAGTCTGGGTAAAGGGGCACAGCTGGAGAATCTGTGTCAGCCTTTCCAAGGAGAGTCTTGTGAAGTTGTATAAATACTTATCTCAAAGTGTGAGTGTGTGTCAGCTACCTGGGCAGGGACAGAAAGCACTGGTTGGACAGAGAGGATACTGGAGGTTAGCTTGCCAGCAAGGCTGAGATCTGGACCCTATAGCTATGCCAGAGGGGAGTCTTATTGGGGACCTGGTGAGCAAGGGAGCAATCAGCCCCAAACTGATTGTGAACATTGTGTGCACTTAAGGGAAATTGTACTTTACTGTGTATTGGTTATCCTTTCCTCTTCTAAGAGATGACCTCCCTGGTGTTAGTGGTGAGGATTGAGGCTCCTTGATTGCTGGGCCAGGGCACAGTCATCACAATAACTATTGATTTTACAAACTTAGAAAGTTAACAGGTAACCGCAATTTTCAAAAATTAAAGAAAACATGAGACAACGACCTGGACATTCTGTGTAGACAAAATTTGAAATATTGCTCTCACAAACTTTTGCATTTGCATGAATATGAATTATATAAAGTCCAAATCCCATGCGTGCCATTAATTGCTAACTTCGATCTTCCATGGCCAGTAATATGCTGGGAAACTACTATTTTATGAAATAAAAAAATAAATAAATACAAAAATAAAAACCACCCTAGGGTACTACATATCATGAACTAATATTGTACTCATGTAATTTTCACCTTATTCTGTTCAAGACATACCTTATTTATAGTCTCTTCATGCAACCCCTGTTACAATGTGTCCCATTCGAACATCATCATCCTTGCCTCCTCTTCCAACTGATCTACTTGCTTACTACAAGTTTCTTTTTCCCCCTCCTGATGAGTTGCATGTCTACTGGTTTATAATATACAATATTTATGCACAGTTTAAGATAGTCTCAAGGGCACTCATGGACAGTAAAAGAAGCTCTGCATTAGCCCCATCCCCCTCTTTTTATTTTTGACCCTAAAGCTAGGACCACACACATGTGAAAAGAAACCATTATCCAAGGAGCTTCATAACCCGTGAAAACCTCAGGCACTCTGGGCACGTCAAACAGAAGATACAAAGCTGTTCCCACTACATTACCACCACAATAACTCCAGCGAAAGACTGCAAATTATGAGAGCAGAACCAGTTCCCTGGCAAGTACAGTGACTATACCCAGCGCTCATCTTAAAAATGTTAACCCAAGCTCTCTCCTTTTTTTTTTCTCTTTCCATTTTTCCCCCTCAACCCTTCCCAGGAACTCCTCCTGCAATCCCCACACTACTGCGACTTCCCAGCTCTCAACTGCATGAGGCGGCCTATTTAATCACAATATGACTGCAAAACCTAAAATATTCCTAACAACTGCCATATGTTCCCCAAATCACTCCAACCAACCATCAACAAACAACGAGTTGTACCACCACTGCACCTGCGCAACCTTGAATGCTGCTTGAAGCTGCAGCTAAGCCCATGAACACTTACCTCACAATTACACTATGATGAGGAGGTACACAGCCAACACTCCAGCACCGGAAAAATTACTGAGCTCCATTGCTCTCCCACTAAATAAACCCAACTCAGAATAGTTACTAATTTAAACACAGACAACCCAACACCAGCAAAAAAAAAATATATGACTAGTCAACCCACTTGCAAATTCAGCAAAAAGCAGCCATCACATATGACGAGTTAGTCTGGTTTTGCATGTCGAAGGGCAGTCTGAACCCACCCCACAGTAAAGTCACCCACCAGCCCACCATGTATCTATCCATATATATAATATATATGTATACATCCATCCAGATCTTCCAACTCATAACTATTCTTTCGAGCATCAACCAACAATAACGGGGACCAATACCTTGCTCATACTACCAAAGCCAAAAAGTAATCACTGATGTAAACTGCACTCTAGCATTTCAGTTACTAGAATTATGTCATTATGCAATCAACGCAACCACAGAGGCTTCAACCCCATGGAATGCACAGTGATAACTGGAATCCACTGATGCATCCAACACTAGGATAGACACCAACCGAACCCCAACAACAAGGGAAAAGAAAGAGTCTGCAAAGCTGCAAACAGAACCCACAAACTCAATGCATGGCTTATTTTTTTTGACAAGCCTAAAACGGCGATGAAGCAACTCCAACCCACCAATGAAAACAAACAATCAAAGCAATCACAAAATGCAAGCCGGGCAGCAGGGATGATAGAAAACACCACAAAAGGTATGAACATAACCCAATGAGCACTTCCACATAAAACTTGTGGAACCAAATAGATACACATCCCAGAAGGTTGTGCTAAATGTTCCACGCTCAAGGAACAAGGCATAACTTTCAACAACATGTAGCTATCTCATCTATTTGTAAGATGAAGTCCACTCTTGTCCACTGACTATATGCAGGTTGATACCTCTCCCCTTACCACATTAGACAACCCAGTGTCATCAAAGCCCTTCACACCAATTTGTATATTACCTATCTAATCACCAGTCCATATAGACTAATGGGACCTCACGAAATACCACATAAACTACAACGAAGATACTACAAAAATCCCTCCCAAAAATTTACATTTTTTTTTCTTTTTTGTGTGTGTGTGTGTGTGTGTGTGTGTGTGTGTGTGTGTGTGTGTGTGTGTGTGTGTGTGTGTGTGTGTGTGCGTACTTATGTGAGGAGATAGCGCATGGCTCTGAATGTTAGCTCCACACTGCTCATGCGCAGTGCTAACCATTAACTAACTCACTCAGAGCCTGCAAAAGCTACCACCGGTCACCACCGAGGAAAAAATAACCCAGAATGTGGCACAATAAACTTCCCCCAAAGAGCACTTCACTTCCAGTCATATCTCAGTCCTACAGCAACCACTATCTCTGACAAAACACAACAGACCAGCAGAAAGGGGAAAGCCCACCAACAAACTCCAACGTATAAGCTCACACTGCACAGCACAAGCACTCCTGCATTACTTCAAAAGGCCATGAGTTAATATAATTCTCTCCAAAATGTAAATCCCTGTCAAGAGCCACAGACCCTTACCCTTTCAATGTGCACACAGAACTTTCAAGACTCAAAAGGTGGTACCACCCCCAAGAGGTGGATCAAGCCCACTGCATCACTACTACTCCACATGTATACCACCAAAACGCAAACATTAAAACACAGAGCTATGCATTCCACTACACTACAAGTAACTACAAACTATTTTGCTGAACTAGCCTCACCAATAAACAACACAGAATACACCACTCCCAAGACCAGTAGAATCCCCTAGCATCCACTTCCCCATTGTCTTTCCTCACACAACTGCAATGTGTCAAAGAGAGCCAGAAATACCTATGAGACAGGAAAAGAGCACACTCACCATCTCATGATCACAAATTAACATCATCCCAAACTAACATCCTCCAACCAGTGGATCCTGAACTTGACTGAGAGTTGAAAAAAAAAATATATATATATATATATGTATGTGTGTATATATATATATATATATATATATATATATATATATATATATATATATATATATTTATATACACACACACACACACACACACACACACACACACACACACACATACATATATATAGCAATTACTCACCTCCACTACTTGCCTACAACTACCAAACCAAAGCCTACCTGACACCAGCATACCTAGGTCGTCTCAAGCATAAACCTGCCCTCTAGCAAGTGCATGCCAAAATGTGATTCCTTAACCAGCTACACTTGCCTAAACCCCTTATGCCCCTCCCCATTCTTATGTAATTTCCTCCCAATCATTCCTCCCCACCCTCTTAAATCCCACTAATATATTTATCTAACCCCTTCTGAAGATGTTCCTGGACAAACTGGTTTGTAGCCAAACCTCACATAATTATTTACAACATTCTAGATAGTTAGGCTGACAGTGTGGCAGGTGGGTGTGCAATATGCACAGTAGGTTTACTCCTGTATGCATCCTGTAGTAGACTAACATTCCATCCAGGGATATTCCAATGGCATACACCTGTTGCTTCCCAGGATACATTGTACTATTCCACAACTCTAAATAGCACAAAGTGGGTATCAGAAAATAAATGAATGATGCATAATCATCAATACAACAAGACATGATAGTACAACAGTCTTTACATAAAATATATTTAATGTAAACATGTAGAAAAGAAAAACAATAAACCAATACATATAAAAGTTCTAAATTATAAACATCCAAACAGTTCTGAAAGAGCAGTATTAAACAGGCTGTTTTGAGTAACCAAGATGAACTATTCAGTAGGGTGTTATGCACCAACCCAGTCAGAGTTATGAAATGCTTAGCTTGATTTATTATATCTCAGTGATCTGTAAGAAAATATAAGTGTCAGAAAAGATATCTTACAGCATATAAGTTCATAGATAAGTGCTAGGCTATTGGCCCTAGGGCCTATATAAGCCTAACCAAAAGAGGTTCCCCTGGCTTTTGCCACCCAAAAAAATATATTTTCCTGTGCCCCTGTCAAGCAGAGCCACAGAAGTGATCCCCGGGGTGAATTTCTTGTTTCCCTTCTAATTGTTAAGATTTCTCTTAAAGAGGGCTAATGAGGAGCTTTGCTTGACATGAATGAGTAGTCTGTTCCAGAGCATGGGAAGTCTCTGGGACAGGAATCTATCCCTCCAACATGTTCTGTTTATTGTGGTGGTAAGGTTTAGGTCACTGGAGTGTGTGGCCCAGAGAGATTGGGATTTGTTTAAGTGTAGCATGTCCATCAGATCTGGGTTATACATGGCTTTGCATGTTAGGCAGAGGTCGCCTCTGAGTAAGCGATATGCGATGGAGTAGAGCTGGAGTTTTTTGAGATGGTCTGCGTATGGCATCTGTTTGAGGCCAGTAATCCTCTTAGTAAGGTATTTCTGTGGCCTTTCTAGTTGTTGTAGATGTCTTGTGAGGTACATGCCAAATGGGGCATTGTACTCTATAATGGGTTTGAGTAGAGAGGAACGATGACTTCTGTTTTTCTGGAGGAGAACCCCTTTGTGATGAGGTGTGCCATGTAAAAGGATTTTCTGACTACTGTGGCGACGTGATTATCAAAGGAGAGACTACTGTCCATCTGTGTCTGAAGGTCTCTTATCACACTTTCAGTGTTTAGTAGGCTACCACCTATGTGGTAGTTGATGGGTATGGTATTTTTCCCAAAGGGGATGACAATGCACTTCTTGGCATTGAGCTTTAGGCCATGACTTTGACACCAAGCATCAGTCTCAGTGAGGCCTCTTTGTAGAATATCCACATCCTTAGCTGAATCTGTTATGGCTCCTAGTTTGCAGTCATCTGCAAACTTCATTAGCCAGAGACCAGCTGTATTAGCCTGGACTTCTGAGAAGTAGGTACCGAACAGGAGAGGACCCAGGACCAAACCCTGTGGTAATCTGCTTATCACTGGTCTGAAGTTGGATTTGGAGTCAGCTACTTTCACTGTGTGGGTTGTGTCAGTAAGCCAGTTGGGCACCCATCTTGTGACATAGGGATTTATGCCCAGTCCAGTGAGTTTATCTATAATACCAGAGTGGGGGATGGTGGCAAAAGCCTTGGTGAGGTCAAGATAGGCTGTGTGCACCACCTTACCTTCATTTACGGCTCTGTTGACTGCTTCAAAGAAGTCAATCAGGTTTAGGAGGTATGATCTACCTTTTACAAACCCAAACTGAGTGGAGTCCAGAATTTGGAGGTTACCTATATCTTTGTTTATAAGCTCCAGGATGATGCATTCCATGGCCTTGCAGATGAGGCTCATCAGTGTAATGGGGTGGTAGCTCCCAGGGTTAGTGTTGCACTGCCTTTGTGATGTGAGATAACCATCGCTGTGTGCCATTCCATAGGCACAAAGCCCAAAGTGAGGCTATGGTTGAACATGGTACTTAGGAGGGGTGCCAGTTCATTCTGTAGTTCATGCAGAACACAGCCTGGGGATGTTGTCTGGTCCCATGGATGCTGTATTCTTGGCTTTGGAGAGTGCGATTCTTACTTGTGCATCCGTGATTACAGGGGCTTTGCAATCTTCTGGTATGGAGATAGGCTCTTTGGGGGGTAAGGGAGGTAAAGTTTGCACTGAACCTGTCTGCTAGGAAGTTGTCAATATTAGTTGATTCAGTAAATCTAGTGCCATTACGCTGTACCTCCAAGCAGATCTGAGTGTTGCCATGGATGGAAAAATGGAATCATGCTTAGCAGAACTTTTTGGATAAGATGTAGCCATAATGAATGAGATGACATCATTCCCCATCAGACATACAAATACTGGAGTAGCAATACTTTCTCTCCACAAAACAATTCAGGACTTCTTCCAGGTGTTTTTCCTACATGATGCTGATCACTGATTCTGGTATATTTTGAGTTTTATTTTGAATTCTGTTTGCAAAAAAGGTTTTACATTTTCATACTGAAAGACCTGAAGTTAGAATTTTTGAATGTGTGTGCATTTTTGGGTGATGAAGTGCTTATGATACTGTTTTTATTGTTTTAATAAAGTGAAGTTACCTCATACACAGTGTGGTAGTACTTGCCTTACTTTTGGAGTTAATATTTTTGCTACATATGCATTATTCATATATACTATATAAAACAAATAAAATATATGTATATATTTTTCCTCTGCAGGCCACAAGAAAAGACTATATGAATTGTCGGTAAGACTCTGCTCTTATTATAATATATGTCAATGACAATAAATTCTCTAAGTAAGCCTTTATTAAAATTTAAAATGTACTAGTAAAATATACAGGTGCATACAAGAGATCTATTTTCCATAAAATTGGAATGCAAAACTCCTTTCAATAACTGGCACACATACGTAACTCTGCCTGTAGCTTGACTATGGATTAGTAACTTTATTCAGAAATGGGTAACCATAATTGGGAACAGTGTTAAAATCTCTTCTTATTTTATGACAATACCATAATAATTTCCCAATTCAGGAAAAACTCCAGAATTTGTTTCTGGAGACATTGGTTTATACACAGAATGGATTTTTTCTATGCTTAGTTTTGCCCATCAAAATGCATATTATGCAAAATGTTCCAGATATTATATGATGGTCAAGATTTTAAAAGCTTGCTATACTCATATAGGTAAGCGCTGCTCTATAAATCAGTTATGAAGCTACTGAGTTACATTGGCTTCATTTTTCTATAGTATTGTTTGAGGTATACTGAGAAGAAATAGCACATGTGATACCAATTATCTATATTTAAGAAGTCTACTAAATTATAAACTTTAGTTCACTCAATACGATCATAAAAATGCAATTCTTTTTGCTTACTTTAACTATGTGGGATAGTAAATGCTTCTGTTTCACAAATGTATGATAAATCAACATAAGATTTTTCAACAGAATCAAATCAAAGCACATACAATTTTTTTCAGCAGAATTAACAAGTCCTCTCCAGTTTAATCTAGTAGGAAAATCTAATTCTAAAATAATAAATAATTCATAGAAATGCAGTTGAATAATTAGTAATATCACCAAAAGTATTTTAATACAAATAGCTACACATTGTGTATATTTATTAGGGCTGTACAATGTAATATTAATCAAAAGAAAAATGTATCACATTATGTTATATGATATAAAAATTATCCTGTATGTTTGATAAGACTAACTCTTAAGAAAACAATCTCAGAGGTAAGATATAATTACCAAATGCTAAGACTGAATATAAAGCAAAAAATCATTTAAAATAGGTACAGTAAAAACTCTTGTATGACTTTTATTAGAACTACATCAGCCATTTTGGTTTGCCTTGTTATGTTTGCTTTAGTGCTTCAAATATGTTGTACTGCAGAAAATGCTGATAATGCTTCAACACTCACTACTCAACTGAGAACATGCATTATTAAAGCAGTTTACATGGTTAGGTACTTTATATAATACAGCACTGAGTTTTAAAATAACAGGTTTCTTATTACTTGATATTATTAAAATTGTGACAGAGAATTTATTGGGTGATAAAAATACAACTCATAGTACATAATTATCAAAAATACCATTTCAACAATGTACAAATAAAACATTTTGCTTTTTAAAATGATACATTTACAGTAAAATGAATACTATGAATGCAGAACTCATTTCATGCAGCATTGGCTGTGCTATGAGACAGTGGGCAAGAGACAGTGTGTTATTGATAATAATATACGCATTGCATCTGAAAGCAATAATTTAAAGCAAAAGTATACATATTTACTCATATAAACAAATGAGGAAACACTGCACAAAGTAAATGATCAGTACCTCCCCATCAGAAATCTGTGGCTCAATAAGGCGTGTCCAGAAATTATGAACATTAAAGTGTGATTTAACCAAAATAATGACAAACTTCAAAAGTGGCTGTTATATTTCTAAAGCATGCACCCTGCATCCCCCAGTATGGGGAACTGTACTTCCCACATTTCTAATATTTATATATACCAAATCTAAAATTTCTGTACCTTGGAGAAGTAAGATATAGCTCTTTCAGCCTGAGTATGTATTTCCTCATAATCACATTTAAATGCTGATGTTTCTGGGGTTGCATTTACAATTTTTGAACATATATCAGGAACTATAACCTGACCTGACTATATTAAATTATTTATAGATCAATGCAAATTCTGAAATGTATCCAGTAATGCATGTATCAGTTATACGCCTGATGAATTAAATAGATGGATCAGTGAGAAATAATTTGCATGTAGCTGCAACATCAAGGATATTCTCATTTTATCAAGAAGTATTAAAACACATCTTTTACATCAGAGAAGTATATTGTAACATAAACTGGACTGCTACAACAAGAGTATCAGATAGACAGTACTATAATACACTAGTAAAAATGGCTTTGTATCTTATCAGTCCTGAAAAAATATTTCCTCTGTTTGTCTGCTTATGCATTTGTATATTTACTCAGTATTAAAATTATATTTAAAAATCAGAATTATGTTATATATAATATATATTGTATAATTAAATTTATATAATTATATTTGCATATTAGTACATTTATTTTGTTATTCATTTAGTTAGTTATTTATACCTATTATTTTAAAACACAGGTGAAATACTAATGCCGCAGTGTTATACTACTTTGCATGTAGGTGGACAACTTTGGGGATCTATATCAAACTTCTTTTTTATGATTAAATAAAGTAAAGGATCCTGCAAAAAAATCCATTCATCCTTTAGGGCTGTGACCAAATTTTATTATTAAACAACAAATAATAATTTTCATAAACTGCATGAAGTAGTGTTTTAATTGTTGGTTGACAGGTAGGGTTATAAGTTCATATTGAGAGATAAGGCAAAGAGCAAGAAATTATTGAGAAATTATGCAAGCAATAAAGCCCAACAGGGTGTGTGTTATTGTGGAAATAGCACACTCCCAGGGGTTTTCTGAGGCCCAACACCACGGGTGGAGGGCCTCTATACCCCTGGAAGGGTGTTATCTCCTAAATATCACGTCCTGGAAGGCATTATTGCCCTTAGAGAATGGGATCTCTGTTAAATTGTTTTGTATTTGTTTGTTTATTTTTTAAAATATATATATATATATATATATATATATATATATATATATATATATATTTATATATATATATGTGTGTGTGTGTGTGTGTGTGTGTTTATGTGTATTATTTTTGATGTAAACTAGTTCCATAACCTAATGTTACAAACTTGCTGTAGCTGGAGGAAGTGCTTTCCATTCATAATATAACTTTGGATAAGTATTTAATGTCTACATATACTCCCTCTCTCTCCAGCACACAAACCCACCCACACACACATAAAGTACCTTTAAAAATACAAGATTGCACTAAGTTAATAATGCCAACCATTACAAGTTTCATACCCATACCTCTCATCTGTACAGATTTTCACATAATGTTTATATTTTTTGCCTCATTTTTTGGTTTCTTCCTCATAAAATTTGGGGTTTGCTCGCAAATCATTGGAGGTGAAGTCACTAAGTAATTATATTAGAGTTTCAGACTTTAATATCCTTCAGAAAATGTGTTTAACATAAATCCTGTTATTACACCAACTTTATAATTGTATTACAGCAATATTTAAAATATGTCTCTTTTGCCCCACATTCCTTTTGGCTTTATCTGCATTTCTTGAGCTATGAGGTTGTGAGGTATGCATACCTCTTAATTTTAATTAAGTTGCATCCACTGCTCGACTAATTTCTCTCTCTCTCTCGCACATGCACACTCACACACACACACACACACACACACACACACACACACACACACACACACACACACACACACACACACACACACACACACACACACACACACACACACACACACACACACACACACACACACACACACACACACACACACACACACACATTTGCTTTCATGCATGCAGGTACCTATAGATTCACATGCAGACAGAAAAATAAACACACACCCATGCACACTTTTCTATTTTTTTAATTATACATTTGTTTTCATTTTATACTCGCTTATCAGCATAAGCACTGCTTAGCGATTGTAAAATAATGGCAGCCGTTAGGTTACTTTCAGCCCGAGCCATAAAGAGGCAGACTAATTTTTCAGTGGTTGTTATCTGTAGATTAATACCATGTTGGAGAATGTTCATTCTCCAATCAGGGTACGATCTACAGGTCATCCATTCACTAAAGTTTTGTAGGCAACTTACTGTAAAAGTATATATCTGAGTACAGTCACTGCTGCAGTCAACACTGTAAAGAACTTTGCCAGAAGCTGAGATATTACAATCCACCTGATTACTAGCTACAATGGGGTGATCAGCTTTAGGTTTCTTCCCTTGCATGATTACTGCAACACCAATCCACACAAAGGACATGGTACAGCTATATAGCCTGATTTTCAGAAATGGACACCATTTCCCACATGGCCAGGCTGCTATCATCCTGCCTTGGATGTCTTCATGTACGTGGTATATATCTGGCATTTGCCTACACTAACTTTAGTTCTTACTTACCCTCTTGAGACAGTGCTATCATAACTTTCAGTCCTCAGCACTTGAACTCTTGGAGAAGTAGTCTGAGACCTGATGAATTACAGTCTCTTTAAGTTCCTGAACAGGAACAGGAGAGAGAGAAGAGAAAAACAAATAACAGTGAATAAAGAGAGGAAAGGAAGTGGGTACCCACCACTGATCAAATCATTAGCGTAGAAAGGTGGGTTATTTCCCAGGAAAAGGAGAGGAGAGCATGGCCTAGAGAGCAGCCAAATCATTAGAGTAGAAAGGTGGGTTATTACCCAGGAAAGGAGAGGAGAGCATGGCCTAGAGAACAGCCAAATCATTAGAGTATAAAGGTGGGTTATTACTCGGGAAAGGAGATGAGAGCATGGCCTAGAGAACAGCAGAGGTGATTCTGTTATTGCCCTGGAGGTTATAGCCAACATATAACACCTTGAGAAAGTATAAAACAAGGGCCTGTCAGATGCTTCTAAGATATTCTGGACATTAATCCCTCTTAGAGAATTAGTAGCACTTGCTGTGCCACTGGCATACTGGGATCAAAACTTTTGCTGTAGAAACTTCTGGGTGGTATTGTAAAAAATGAATGCAATGTGGTATCCATTTGCAAATAGTCTGTTTAGACACAACTAGCCATAACATGCTCTCAGAAATGCAGGCCTGTTGTTTTGATTTCTTGATGGTCTGGGTTCTGTCCATATGTCAGAGTACCAGATTTCCAGACAGACTTCAATGCTCTTGGGGCATGTATGACTGCCATTTTCTTGATGTCCATGCATAGTCTTTGTGCCTTGGGTTATAAGTTCATATTGAGAGATAAGGCAAAGAGCAAGAAATTATTGAGCAATTATGCAAGCAATAAAGCCCAACAGGGTGTGTGTTATTGTGGAAATAGCACACTCCCAGGGGTTTTCTGAGGCCCAACACCACGGGTGGAGGGCCTCTATACCCCATGGAAGGGTGTCCAGCAGTTTGAAGCACAAAATGTGCATTCCAGAGGTTAGATCTGATACATCTGTGGTCAAGGTTTTTATTCTCTATTGGCTACAAGAATTGCAGCCCTTTTTATTTTTCATTTATTGTACTGTCATAGTAGACCTACCTTGCACATTTTAACACTGAGATAGTCCCATATGGCTTTGAGTAACCATTGAATTTTCTCATAAATAATTTGTCTAAAAAAACATCAAAATGGTGTCATGTGACTTAAGATGGTCAAAATTTGTTGGACCATTCATCTACATTTCTGTTTTATAGACTGGAAAAAGGCAGTCAGTGACTCTACTTTCTCTTGTTAAAGCTAGATATTTTGGTGGAAGTATCCAATATGTACTTAATGGATAAGGCATTGTCCTTCTATGCCTGGGATTGTGCATTTGAGTCCCATTTAGGCTAATATAATCTGAGGGAAAGTGTTAGTATACTCGTTAAGGTCTGATCTTCACAAACACAATGTACAGGGTTTGATTCTGATCTCTGGTTATTGGCTAGCTTGTAATAGTCTGCAGACTGACAGCCTAGCACTTACCTATGAAGCTAATTACCTATAAGACTATCTTCTGGCTTGAGCAAAAGGTAGATTTCTGATTGTTGAAGGAGAAATCCTGAATGGTTATACAGTATAAGATGTAGTCCATAGCTCCCTGCATTTCCTCCTGTGACCAGACCTGAAACAGGTAATCATCTAACTATATATATATATATATATATATATATATATATATATATATATGTGTGTGTGTGTGTCTTTAATTATAAAGTGAGCTATTTCTGGTGCCAGACATTTTCTGAAACCTTTGGACAGGAGTAGATACACTAAAGGGCAAGGAGATTATTAAGTGATATTCATGATCCCATACCATGGCCTCAGATCCCCCCTGTGACCTCTGGAAATGGGACTGTAGAGGTTGGTATCCTTAAGGTCCAGAATAACAAAGAGTGCTTGAAGGATTGGAAGAGAAGTAATGGTTTTAGTGTCAATATCATGAATTTTAGAACTTTTAATATTTTTTTCATTCTTGTATGATCTGAAAGGGGTCTCCAGGATCCATCATTTGCTTGGATAAGAAATAACCTTATGTATAACCTTTTGTTTTCCTGACTATTTAGCTTGATGTTACTTGTACCTAAGGACAGTATATCTATTGTAATGGGGCTTACCATATTCTTCTGATCTGTTGGTACTACTGAGTGACCTCTTTGTCTGTGGCCTGCTCATAAACTGCAGATTGTGTCCATCCATCCATCCATCCATTCATCTATCTGTTGATCCATCCATCCATCCATCCATCCATCCATCCATCCATCCATCCATCCATCCATCTATCCATCCATCCATCCATCCATCCATCCATCCATCCATCCACAACACCTTTTTTTCCACATCAGATTGGGCTGTCACATAAACAGTGATAATCATCTAGAGCCAATGGTCATACCACCAGGTGACTAGCCCTGCATTTTGCATCATCTAGTGGAACTTGGAAACCAACTTGTCTGAGGTTATTCTTAACTAATCGAAGAAGGAAGCCAGCTGATGGAGGTGGCCAAGGGCAGGATGAGATGTTTGAAGACCATGAAAGCAGTGTAATCACAGTTACATCTTGCTGTGGGTTGGGTCCTCAGAACTCCCTTATCTCCCTCTGTCTTCATGTTACCATCCTTTCTTTTATTTAGCCTTTGTACTTTTAGGCTGCATCCCTTAAGGTCTTTAGAAGGATAATTCCATCTACATTTGGGAATGGAAGGTTAGAACATGCCCTCATTTTCCGTGTTATCCAACATGGCATCAGGGTATCTTCTCCCCCCCAACATCATCTTCAGATTTACAATTTCATTGTAAAACTTGTCATTGTTCAAGGTCATCATTGATACCCTTACTATCTGACCCTTTACTAAACTCCATTTTTTGGATAATAGATGACAACTGGTAAAAAGTAAGTATGTGTTACTAAATGTTCCTTTCTTATAAACATATCAGATTTTTAACACTTATTTTTATCATGGTTGAATAAAAGGTGCAGTGGAGCATCATAGCATCATTACAATTGTTTTGTTTGCTTACAAGTTTTCTTAGCAACTGAGATGAAATTAATATATTTGCTTTTAGTTTGTGTTCTGCTATCTTGTATAAGTTTTCCATGATGTAATCTCCAAACTTTTTTCAGGCAGATTCTTTGGATACAGAATTGACAGGGTCTTTAATACTTCTTACCAGAACAACCTACTAGTATGCCTACGGAATGCTTACATCATGATACAGACAAAAGAAAAATTAAAAATGGACAGTATGTGAACAGTGGTAATAAGGACACTGAAGTGACATTTCCTCATGGCAATAAATTGTTTAGTACTGTACCCTCTGTTCCCTGTATTGACAATTGGGTCACTAATTATACAACTTTTCTGGTGGGTAATTTACCAAAACTGGGGAATCTGTGGCAGAAGATGAACTTATTATAGCATAAACTGTTTACGTTTAAAAATATTCAGGTGGATAATTTATATTTTCAGCATTGCATTACAGTTAAACATGTACCAAAAGGACATAAACTTTGGAAATATCTCAATGGAATGCTATTTAATTCCATTATGCACGAGTAGTTGTTAGAGCTTTCTGACAACACACAGTATAAAATAATGAAACTCATGCTTTGAGACAATGATTAACAAATGATTAATTTGCTGAAAGACATTGTCCATTTAACAGTCCATTATGAATTATTTAATTTTTGAGTGTGAAACAACAGTATATTGAGATCTTTAACAAGGTGGAAAAACAAATTAAAAAGGTTAGAGAGACAGAAAATAAATGAAAATCCAGAGGGACAGGTATGAGTATTTGAATAGTAAAGAGTATCCTACACTTATGGTATTTCAAAACAATAACATGAATTTCACTCCAACTAAGGACACCGATGGATTATAAAGATCAAAACAACACTAATAATCATGAGAAGGGAATTTGACATTAACAATTGTTTCGAATTTCCTCCCCTGAAAAGTTCAAAAAGACTGCCAGTCAACAGATGCTATCCAATCTGTCTACATCAGTGCATCAGACAAGCAGACCTGCACAGGGCCTAGAAGGCCAGTAGAAACTATGACTACCTCATACAGAACTGAAGTGGTTATTCTCTCAATGACTTCACCATCCTACATGTATGATTGAACTGCTTTAATGACTAATTAAAAACACTGACAAAAATAGTTTGAACATACACAACATTGAACACAGAAAACACAGAATGCAATCATTTTAAGAAAGTAAAACTATTTTCTCTCCTGATATTAACACTAAATCCCACATAACACTAGCCTCAAATTCATCTGAATAGTGGCAGTGTTACGGGAAGCTTTTAAGAAGATAAAGTGTAGTGTTAGGGCTGAAAGAAGGGGCAGCATTAGGGTTAGGATAGCACCCATTACTAAGGTAGTACGCCCTAAGATCCCTGACAGGTAACATAGTGGAGTGTGAACATAATTAAGTACTATACAATCAGTCTTTAAATTGCTTGTTTGCAAGGTAGTTTTCAATAATTTTATAGAATTCTTAGAAAAAAAACCACTCTGATCAAGCTTGGTAGTTAGTAAGTCATGATCTGCAAGATTAAAAGCTTGTCATATCTCAGCAAGTACTGCACCAGTTATTTTGCCCCTAACCATGCTGTGAAGGATAAGAACTGATGGCAGCAGAGATGGTAGCAGCGGTATTATAATCTGGTCAAAAATCATGCTAAATTTTAAAGTGTGAATGAATTATTTGCATGTTAGCACTTGCTTGTAAATTACTTTTTCTAAGATGTCACTTCATGGAGGGAGTTTGGCTAAAACATAATTCATAATTCATGGGCCATCTTATCAAGCAACCAATTTTTTACTCAGGACATTCCAAAGCTATATGTGCATAGTTAACTTTCAGTTCAATGCAAACCCAGCTATTGTCCCATAACACCCATCCTTGTTTGTCATGATCTTAGGAAAATGCTGCCATTTTCAGCTGGTTAAACGCAGCTAACACATAGACTTCTGGGTCTCCAGTATGATACACCGCAGTAGTTCAACCATTTTTCACCATAATAATTTTAAGACTCTCTTGCCATTTCATTTAACACTTACACTGAAAGGGTGTCTATCTGTAGAATTCTTTAGTAAATCCCTCAAATTTTGTCCTAAGCTCAAAATGTGATTGACAAATTAGTGACCCTCAATGGTTAATTCTCATGCCTTCACTGGATTGCAGGCTCTCATATAACTTAAACCTCAAGCTTTTTCTGTCACTGTAGTGTCTGCTAATTCTTACAGCCTCTTTTATTGCTATCTGCCATATCTGCCATATAGTATATTGCTGAGTTTATTTATTCATGCTAGACTACCAGTTTCCTGTTTTAATTCAGAATTCCAGGGTCTCCCACTTAACCAGAGTGAATTATAAATTTTGGATACTTTACACCATCCCTTTCAAACCATCTTTCCTACTCTCCCATATCCAACACCTATATAAAAACTTGCCTCTGTTCTGAGCTGTATCATGACAGGTCTCTTCAAATTCAATTGCCAAACACAGGAGCCTAAAACTACTCATATATCTAAAATATTACCATCCTACAGCTGCCAGTGCATAATGTGAAAAGTTGGGGAGATCCAGTCTCCTTTGACCTGTGGTATTTAGCATCTGTCTACTCATTCTTGAGCATTTGTAATTACAAAGGATATAAGAGACTGCAATTTCTTGATATGGCTATAGAACACGACATGAGTAGGCTAGCCATTTTACTTAATTGCATTTCACTCAAAAAGGAAAACAGCGTCTTTTTCAACTCTGTCAGAAATAGATTTATATTTAGGTACCATTTTTCCTCTTTAGAGTTCATCTCTAGTCCTAGATATCTCTGTGTACTGTATCCATCTTTCTATCTAGCTATCTAGCGATCTATCTATCTAGCTAGCTATCTATATATCTTACCAAAATCTTTACTGTGGAGTTGGAGATTCACTGCAGAACTGTAAAGTATGCATAACTGAGAGGAAACATCCCTGTTTTTGATGATACTTAAATACATCCCATGTATTCTTGCATAACATCACCTCAGGCTTCATGCCAACTGAGTGGCGCACAGCTATGGTTATCCAACTCCACAAGGGGGGATCCACCTTGGATCCCGGGAACTACTGCCCCATCAGTCTGACAAGCCTGATCTGCAAGGCCATGGAACATATTATCATGGAACTTATAAACAAAGACATTGGCAATCTTAAAACACTGGACCACACCCAGTTTGGGTTTGTGAAGGGCTGATCTTGTCTCCTGAACCTGACTGACTTCTTTGAATCAGTCTCCAGAGTTGTGGATGAGGGTAAGGCAGTCCACACAGCCTATCTGGACCTTGCCAAGTCCTTTGACACCATCCCCCACTGTGGAATCATAGATAAACTTACTAAGCTGGGCATTAATCCCTACTTCACTCGATGGGTTGCCAACTGGTTTACTGACAGAACCCACACTGTAAAAGTAGCTGACTCCAATTCCAGCTCCAAAGAAGTGACAAGTGGAGTACCTCAGGGTTCAATCCTGGGACCACTCTTGTTTGGCATCTACTTCTCCGAAGTACAGGCCAACACTAAGGGACTCTGGCTAACAAAGTTCGCAGATGACTGCAAACTGGGAGCCATTATTGAATCCCCAAATGATGTGGATACTCTACAAAAGGGCCTTACAGAAACAGATGCTTGGTGCCAGAGCCATGGGCTCAAGCTCAATGCCAAGAAATGTATAGTTATCCCCTTTAGGAAAAAGCATGCACCCATGAATTACCACATAGGTGGCAGTACACTAAACACTGAAAGTGTGATAAGAGACGTAGGGACACAGGTGGACAGTGGTCTCACCTTCAATAACCACATCACCACAGTCAGGAAATCCTTCTATGTGGCACACCTCGTCACTAAGGGCTTTTCATCTAGAAAAAAGAAGGTAATTGTCTCACTGTACTTATCCCTCATTAGACCCATTATAGAATACAATGCCCCGTTTGGTATGTACCTCTCAAGACATCTGCAACAACTGGAAAGGCCGCAGAAATACCTCACTAAAAGAATCACAAGCCTAAAGCAGATGGCTTATGCTGACCACCTTAAAAAACTCCAGCTATATTCTGTTGCATATCGTCTACTCCGAGGCGATCCCTGCTTAACATACAAGGCCATGTCAAACCCAAAGTTGTTGGACATGTTACAGTTAAAGAAATCCCAATCCCCCGGAGCCACACGCTCCAGGGATCTAAACCTTGTCATCACAATAAATAAAACATGCTGGAGGGATAGGTTCCTGACCCAGAGACTCCCCAGACTCTGGAATAGCCTGCCCATACATGTCAAGCAGAGCACCTCTTTGGCTGTCTTCAAAAGGAACCTTGATGACTGGATGGGAGAAAGGAGATTCACCCCAGGGATCATGTCAGTCGCCCTGCTAGACAGGGGTCCAGGGAAGTAAATAGTGTGGGAAGAAGTAGCCAGGGAATTGTTATGGCTAGGCTTGTATAGGCCCTAGGGCCAATAGCCTAGTACCAACCTATGAACCTATGAACATGGATATCACATATAGCATGCACGACTTTTAAATATGTTAGTAAGGATGTGCTAAATGATGCAGTCATTAGCAAACCAAGAGGAGTTAATATGATCTCCTACAGAGGTTTTATATTCTAATTACTCCAGATGTATTTCTAAATACATGACTAGAAGTTCTGTGATTTACACAATTAAGAGTGAAGACACAGCAGGCAACATTTTACGGCATGAATGTAGATTTCTGTTATCTTGAACAGTATTCCATTTGTGAATATACATACAGATTGCTGACTGTATAGCAAATTGCATTTATTTATGAAACTGGGAAGATGTGTAACTTTGGACAGCCTGCCATGAAAACTTCCAGTGCACTATATTGACAGCCTTTGGAAAAGTTGCTATTGGAATTTCCTTAGTATTATCATACCCCTGAATCCTTAGCCATAACCAATCCAAGTGTATCCTCACATTGCCCTTCAATAAAACTCTGCTGCTTTGTTGATGTTAAATAAAAGTTGAAACATCTTCTAACTGTGAAGTCAAAACAGATCTTGATTTCCACACTCAGAAAAAAAGGTACAGTTATTCAAGTCAGTTGAGCATTTCTCTTGCTTAGGAAGGGGTGTTAGAATGGATTCTAGAAACTCACAACTTTTGTTCTTCCGCTATAAAAGAATTAAACAAATGTTTTATCAGTTCCATGTTATACATTTTGTAGAATTGCAAAATTACTCCACCCAAACCAGAACTTTTCTAGATGTTATTGATCTTATTGCCTGCAAGTTTTCTCCAGTGACTTTTTATAAACAGTCTTGTACTGTTAACCTCCTATTTTGCTCCTTTCTTTCAAATGACTTCTGATATTCCTTGTTACATCATACTATCTGAAATTACTGTCCCTGCTTAATATATTAATTATTACTTCTTTCATCCTTTCTTTGATCCTACAAGCTAGAACTTTTGGTGATTTTGTTCCCCCAAGATCTGGAAATCAGGGAGGCTTTTTCTACTTTTCCTGAATGTTAGAACAGTGAATCTTCTTAACACAAGGCTTGGTCATTGTAATTTTTTCAAATCATTACTTTATTCTTCCAATTGTTTTTAACATATTCCTTTTTAAGCCTAGAAACTTGTAGTACAGTATTTTCGTTCTTATTGTTTACCTTATTCCATCCAATATCTTCCATCATTAACCAACATTTAAAAACAAAATCAGAAAAGCTAACAAATGGCATGCCAATAGCAGTCACATACTCCTCAAAATTGAAAAATCTGCTCCCTATAATGGTTGTTACTTTTTTGTTTTTTTAAAAAAATCAGTGGATTGAATCTTTATTGTCCCTGACATGTTACATGGTTGCTTATCTTTAACAGGACAATGCCCTCATCTGAATATATAATTGAACAAGCTTTGATCTCATTTACATAATTAAAATCTCTGTCCAAATTAACCAGTAGTTGAACCTGTTAGCTATATTTTCCACACTGGCAAAAAAGGTATAGTTTCTCTTCTTTGAAAATCATGTTCTGCAAGTGTCAGACAGTGAGGTCTTCACTGCTCAATACTTTTAGCATTTCTAGGTTGTCTAACCTTTCCTGCTATGATCCTGTCTAGCCAGAGATCCAAAACAACATTAAAAGTCCAATCAGTAAGGTTTTACATTTATTTATGGACACCTGCCTCGCATCTATATCACGTTATCGAAATCTTACTACATTGAACTACTAAAGGTCGACCTCTAGTGATCGATGTAGTAAAACATCGAATAACGTTTAAAAAAAATAAATAAATAAAAATAAAAACTAACTAGCATAACCCACCCACCCCTACTTAAATATTCCAACTCCAAGACCACACTACATTGAGGTAAACAGAAATCTCCCCCTACGGAGATTTCCATTTACCTGCACAATGTTCTGCGCTTTCGATGTTGTGGTGCTGACAATATCAGCTTCGATATTGTCGGCTTTCGACATTGTGAAGTAGACCCCCTGCCTCAGGGTCATTCAAAATGCCTTGATTGTGTCAGTTTTGTCCTTGGGACCATAATAATTACAAATGATGATATGCCTCAAGCCTGTGAAGGTCAAGCCTGTTACCTACCTTCCATCTTCATTTTTTTATCCACTCCAATTGTCTAAACACCAACTGGCACATAAAAGTATCTATCAACTTGACCAACTTTTCATAACTTTTCTTACTTCTTCTTCTTAACTTCTTGTAAGAGGAATGTCTTTATTTCCAAATGTTTCAATTTCTTAAGCATTACATAAGCATTAAAAGCTCAGTGCTGGGCACCAGTGCTTATGGGTTGGTATAATGGCTAAGGTGTTTATGTCATAGACAGAAGGTACTGACTTTGATTCTTCACCCTTGAAAGGTAAATTGGCTAGGCTTAAAATGGCTCACAAAAACAGCTAGTCTAGTACTTTACTATGAAATTTCTTTAACATTTTATGTCAGAAACTAACAAACACACTTATATTCTACACAGATCATGTTATCAAAACCCCTAGAGGATTGTTCATAACCTCTTCATGAGGATCTGCAATCCTATGACATACTGTAATAAAATATGTACAACTAAAACAATAATGTACAACTCATTCCCAGACAAACTCCAGAAAAGTTAGTATAATATAGCAGTATAATCCTTGCCACAACATAGTAGTCATTCAGAATCATGCCATACATTGCTCAATGTCCAGTCATTCTAAATGGAAAAAGAAGTAATTCTCCACCTTAACTATAACAAGAAAAACTAAAAATGATGAGCACTCCCTTCATGTGATGCTCAGCCTTCCATATAGTAATCCTGTCTGCTGTAAATCTGCAGGGACATAGAATAAATTGACAAATACCATCAAATTGCATTACTGATATTTAATGCCAGTGGTCCCACTGCATGCTCTTCGTGCTTAAGTCTTTGTCTAACAGATTAGAGTTCCAATATTCTTGCACAGATGTCTTCCTCTGAACCAGATAGATGTATGGTGATATGCTACTTTTGCATAACTTACTCAGACAGTACAGGACTTGAGTTCAGACATGCAATAGACTCAAAAAAGGACAGCAGAACATGCTGATAATCCCATTTCTATGGCTGAATGAATTTATAAAAAAAAATTAAATCATGCATTAATTTTAAGTAGCTCGCTTGGACCTCTGTCCTTACTGATTGACTTTAGCAGAGTGCATCTTTCATTCATTACATCCCCATCATCAGAGCTTTTAGCTGTATATGCAGTTGGTGCCATGAAGTCAGAAAATAACCTCTCTTGCATAGCAAAGAATATAATTAGGATGTTTAAATCCCAAAGTTATCTCAGTTTCTGAAGTCACTGGTTCTGTAGAAGCACTGTTGTAGTTACACCCCTGTCTTCAACCCTGCTTGCTTCTTCTGATTAGAGGAAAGAGTTTATCTGCTGCATATCCTTCACAATATATATTTTTGAGCCAAACTGCATATAATCCTCTTTTTCATCTAGACTACATATAGGCCGCATATCATATCTACTGAATGTCATGCTCTCCATTTCAACAACCTCTGTCTTAGAAGTACTTGCCATTCCATTCATCTGGAATAATGACTGAAGAAGATGCCCATTTCCTTTTAGAACATCCAAAGAAAGGGAAGAGTTGTTAGAGCTTAGGTGTTACCTATTCTTCTGCTGCAGTCTAACCTCCTTCTTCGATGTAGCTGACCCAGCAACCATCTAGCATAATATGGCTTCTGATTTTCTGGGTCACTAAAATGAACTGATCTGTTTTTGATGGAGAATGCAAATGAGAGACTTGATCACTCTTTGTGACACCTGTGCACTGGACCAGCAATCAAGGAGCCTCAATCTTCACCACTAACACCAGTGAGGGGTGTCCATATAGGGAAAGGATAATAAATACACACACAGTAAAGTACAATTTCCCTTAAGAGCACACAGAGATCACACTCAGTCTGGTGGTGCGTCTCTCCCTTTCTCTACAGGTCACCAATAAGACTCCCCACTGGCACAGCTATAGGGGCCAGATCTTAGCCCAGTGGACAAGGTAAAACCTCCAGCACCCTTTCTGTCCAACCAGTGCTTTGTGTCCCTGCCCAAGTAGCTGACATACAAACACTTTGAGATAAGAGTTATATACACCCACACAGACACTCCTGGGGAAGGAGGGAATAGGCTCTCCACCAGTGCCCCTTTTCTGCCCAGTCTAAAACATAGTACCAGCTGCTACCACCCACTTAATATCAGCTATTGAAATGCCGCTCTGAAAGGGTATCCAGTTATTAATGTGCAATATTATTATCCAAATGGTAAGTGTGACTGAACAGTCAAGGCTTATTAGAGTGTCTTGGTACAGTATCACTATGTACATGCAATGTACTCTTAGAGCTTAAATTATCTCTACACAAAACAGCCACAATTGAAAGGTTTAAAATTATTTAATAATAAATAATAGAAACATAAGGGAATACTTCTTACTACACAATGCTAGTCGAGTTCAGAGATCACAGAGAAATACTTAAAATAATACAGTAGAAAAGTGTTGACATCAACACAGAAAAAACAGTCTAATCTTCCTAATTCCTAGCTATTTCTAAGAAAAAATACAGTTCTAAACAACTTACACATAGAAACAGGCAGTGCTGGTGATGTTGGATGTTCTCAAGACAAAATTCTCAGAGCTGTCTGATTCTCTCTCTTTAAACTGAATACACAGAGCTGCTTCACATGACATCATTCTTCACACTTCTCTGGTGTCCCCAGGCTAACAGAAACTACATTTACATTCTTTACACCTGGTCAGAAACCAGAGCAATAAAGGACATTTATACATGCAAATTCTAGCCATTAACTCTGGTCTCAAAACAATAGGCAGGATGCCTCCCTCTAGACATATCGGCTCCAAATTTTGACATCAAAGAATTGACTTATCAGCTTTGTTACAGCAGAGTGCACTGTTGTTAATTTTTTGCAGTTAAATATCCAATGCAGTCTTTTCACATTTAAGAGAACAAGCCTGTGGCTTACATTAATATTTACAAATGACAGAATTATCTACAAAATTCTATCTGGCTAGGCTGACAGCCTTCGCCCATCTTCACACCCTTGTAGAGTAATACAGTTCTAGCTGACCTCGACTGAACTTTTTTTATCTAGTCCACTTAGTTTAAGACCAGCAAGCAAGGTTTTGGTTCTATGTTATGAGGCATTACTATGGCCCTGTGGTTAACTTGACCATGTGTCCAGCCAGCTCAATAAAATGCCCAGATTCTTTTGCCTTGGACAAAATCATTCCACTCCCTTTGTGGGTAAGGCATTTAATAATAATGTACCATGGGATATTTCTATTCCTGAGTTTAGGATTTATTTTCTGTACTTCTTTAAATTTTTACAAGTTGCTCTCACAAAACAATCTCTGTAACTCTTTACTAATAAATTCTATCATGACAAACCTCACCAAGTTTTCAAGAATCCCTGTAATCCAAAAGCTGTCATGATGTGCTCTGTCGTCCAGATCTTTCACTTTCACCTCTGCTTTCTTAGATCATGTACTGAATTATTGAATACTTTTACTATTTATCAAAACCAGGAGATGTTTATCAAGTCCTCCCTCTGTTTCTGTAAGTTTTTTTCTCAAAATCTTTTCATGTTTAAACACAATAGTAAACTAAATATCAAGTCATCTACTAATTATAAAGTAACTCCTAAAAACATAAATTAATTCTCTACAAACTGAAAAAAATCTACATGTTAAGTCTATAAACTGATGCAAAACTTTAGACGTGAAGACAAATTTCATGTTTGCAATTATTGACTTGACCAAGAACCCTGCTTATCACAGGTAAATACAGTAATTCACCTAACTAATACATTAATTGCATTGCATTAAAAACCTTTTTACACATATTATGTAATATTAAACAATGCTTATGTCATACCATTTAAACTTGCAAAAATCACCCCGCACCTCTCACCTGCTTGTTGATCATGTTCCCAAGACAAGGCTAATATCCCGCACATATACTGGGAGTACAAGTACATCGAAATTCTGTGGGATGCACTGCAAATCAAACTGTCAGAATTAGGTTATTGTAAAGACTGCTATCCATATCTATCTGAAAAGACTAAAGTTATCAGATATAAAAATATCCATAACCTCATTTATACCTTAATTAAGTTCTACAGTTCTAAAAATCCGTTAGCTTTAAAATGTATTTTTGGTCACCTTTCAAAGAAATGGCCAACAGTAGTACAGTGGTTAGTGTTGTCACCTTACAGCTAAAGGTTCTCCAGTTTGATTCTCTGCTGGAGTGCCTTCTATGTCTTCCCTGCATTTGCTTGGGTTTCCTCCAGGTGCTCTGGTTTCCTCCCACATTTCTGAAGTGTTTTTTCCCGGGCCTCTGCCGAAAATGAGCACTGTCCCAGTCTGCCTGTAAAATAAATATTTTGCTAACAATAATACATCAAACAACCAAGATTGTTGAAACAAAATCTTAAATCTAATTGACTGATTTATATAACAGAAGATTTTTTTCTGTTTTTTGTTTTGAGCCAAAATTAGAGAGTAATTGTAGTGATTTAAATACTAAAATTATAACCATTTGTTAAAAACTTTGGACATTTCTTTCATGTAAATAGTTTCTTGAGTGTACTTTTATTAGAGAAAAAGTTCACTGATGTTGCAACATCTTATATAAATTATTAGTCATATTACTAATGCTATTAGTTTACTTGATTATACATTGAAACAATTATTTCAATATATGGTATAAAACTTCACTTTATACTCTGAAATATTCATGTTAAATAGGTTCATAGGTTCATAGGTATTTACTAGGTTAACGGACACTAGCCTTTTTAAGCCTAGCCATGCATCCCAAATCTCTGACAAGTTCTGGTACCCTTGATAGGTGTAAGCAGGGGCTTGGGAGATGAAACATTTACAAACAGGGGCCTGGGAGATGAGCAATTTACAGGTTGCCTTTGTCCATTAGAAACATAGGTGCCAAGTCAGGGATGAATATCCTGTACCTCATCCAATTGTCTTAAGTTACACTTGAATTGGGTTAAGGAGGAACTCTGCTTTACATGGATGGGGAGCCTGTCCCACAGATGCGGTAGTCTCTGGGATACATACCTGTCTCTCCAGGAGGTCCTATTTATATCACAGGCAAGGTTTAAGTGTTTAGAATGGCTAATTTGGTGCTGTTTGTTTTCTGGATAAGAAGGAGCTCAATCAGAGTGCCCTCTGTGACAGGCATAGATCTCCTCCAATAGCCTATAGGAAACAGAATACAGGGATAGGGCACTGAGGCAGTCTGCATAATTCATTTCACTTACACCCTGTATGCTATAGTGAGGAATCGCTGTGGATGTTCCATTTTCTGGATATGCCTGGTTAGGTACACACTAAAGAAGGCATTGTACTCAATGATATATTTGATGAATGCTGAATATAGTGGAACAATGACTTCCTTGGACCTAAATGCCAAACCTTTGTTTATAAGTTGCTCAGTATAGAAAGATGATCAAAGGCTAGATTACCATCTATGTGAGTCCCTAAGTCCCTGCCTATTGGGTCATCTCTAAGGGGTATGTTGTCAATATGGTAGTAACCAGGGGTGGATGACCTCCCAGATACTATTATGCATTTCTTGGCATTTAGCTTTACTCCATGGCTCTGACACCAGTTGTGTGTCTGTGTCAGCCCTTCCTAATAAACATTTGTGTTAGTGTGAGAGTCAATTACAGTTCCTAATTTGCAATCATCAAGATATTTAGTCAGTCAGAAACCATTGACATTGGCCTTGCCTTCAGAGAAGTAAATGCCAAAAAGGAGTAGTCCAAGGACTGATCCCTGAGGGACTCCACTTGTGACTGGCCTCTTTGTAGAGGTTGATTCCTTAATTGTAACTTCCTGGATCCTGCTTTGAGCCAGTTGGCTATCCACTGGGTGACATATGGGTTTGTACCTAAGCTTTTGAGTTTTTCAACAATGCCCAAGTGGGGTATTATGTTGAATGCCTTGGCCAGGTGAAGGTCAGCACAGTGAACCATTTTGCATTTATCCATTGCTTTGATGACCTTCTCAAAGAAGTCCACCAGGTTGAGTAGGAATGACCTTTTCCTAATGAAACCAAAATTGGTTGGCTGTAGTGTCTGGAGGTTTACTATATCATTATTGATTATTTCCATGATAATTCTTTCTATGGCCTTGTATATAAGACTAGTGAGACGTGCCGGTCTGTAGTTTCCAGGTCTGTAGATGTTTTTAAATCTAATAAAGTGTGCTTGCAGAAAAAAAAGAAAAGAAATGAAAAGATAAGATATAAGGGAGGGCACTGCATATTATGGCAAAGTATTGAATGCTGACTGCTTCTAACTCCAAGCTTCAGCAGGGAGTATTGAATAAAACTCATAGTAGCCTGACACCTATAGTACTAGCTGCTTTAGGCAAGTAACACTTCTGTTGCATCACTCAGAAAAACTCAAAGTAATTCAAAGATAAAACTAGGATTTTCTAAATGTTTACACCTTGTCGTCCACTAGCCCCCCCCCCCCCCATCTAGAGGAGTAGTCAGATATTTTGTTTGTTAAAAGAGGTCTTGTGTTGCTACTTCCCCCAATGGACTTGATCTTTTTTCTATGGTTTGTATTCTAATTATGTAATTAAATATGCAGGGCATCATTATACTGGGAGCAACTAATTAGAAAACTAGTAATTTTATGAACACACATCATTTGAGATGCAATTATCTTCTTTGCTGTTTCACTTGTGTCTATTTGATCAGAGTTGTATCTTGGTCATCTGGCACCCTGGGCAGTTTTCCAGACTGGCATCCCCTTAACCTGCTAAAGTTGAGGACCACAAAAAGTCTTCCATTGTTTTACTGTAGCTGCATCAATGTCTTCGCTACAGTTACTAGTGTACTGAGCTGCTACCTAAAACCATGAACGCAGTACTGGCATTCTTTAAAGTTCCAGTTCAAGATCAAATTTATTTATGTGATTTCCTCAAAAATAATTACATAGTAATGATTCAATATCAGCAGCAAGAAGAGCATAACAATTAATCCCTACTAAAAAAAAAAAAAAAACACTGAATACAAGGCACCAAAAGTCACCAGTAACAAAATCCAAACAAGTGCCCTGGAAAGATGGAAAACAGCAGTCCACAGCTTCGATGCCAATATTTTAATAATAAAAACACCAGCACATAAACGCCTCACAAATGACACTACGTTTTCATCCCTAATGTATAGACTCCATCAGATGTGGACAAAAAATATTAACCTGACTTTTATACCCCTCTCTTTATTCAATTAAAACAGTAAAATTAGTAATATAATCAGTTAAAATAAAATACATTAAAATGCTGTTAAAATGCCATTTAAAAACTTTTATAAAAAACATAATTACAAAATACATCCGAAATGTGCATCTGCAAAAACATACATTTCTCTAGTTAAAACAATATTTAAATAGTTATAAAAATGTTTTTGCATGAAACCTAAAATGCATATATAAAGTATATTAATATGTACATATATTTTATAAGTTGATGAAATGCTAGCAAAGACCTCCCTCTTGAGACCTTAACATGCCATTACATCCATTTTCAAGTTCGAAAGAAAAGAATATTTTAGCTGAGTTAAGGAAGACTAGCAAAATCAGGGAAATGAAACCCAATAAGGGAGGGAGTATTGTTATTATGGATTTATTAACATATGAGGGCAAAATGAATGCAATACTTATGGATACTAACGAATACACATGTGTACCCAGAAATGAAATCAATATTGCATATAGGAAGGTTGATATGGTTCTGGATGATATGTTATTAGAAGGGCTAATAGATCAGGAAACTTATAACTATTTAAAAGTAGACAAACCAAGAATTCCGACAATATTCGGAATACTGAAAATTCATAAAAATGAGATGGACCCACCTTTAAGGCCGATAGTTTCTGCTGAGGGGTCAAAGACTTTACCCTTAGCAAAATATGTAGATATGAAGCTTAGGAAGCTATGGCTAAAAAGGAAAATGATTCTGTGGGATTGTTGGGATTTCTTAAGGGAGATGAAAAATGAGCTCTACTATGAAGATGTTATCTTTGTTACCGTAGATGTAGTCGACCTATTCTCCAGTATTCCACATACTGAAGGTTTACAAATGTTGGAAGAAGTTATATATGAGGATGGTGAGCTTACACAGATTGAACAGTTGGTCTTCTTAAGCCTCATGGACCTGATTCTAAAATATAAATGTATATATTTCAAGGGAGAATTTTATCAGCAAATACAGGGAGTGGCAATGGATGTGGCATGTACCCCGACTTATGCCAATCTTATTTTGGCAAAATGGCGAGAAAAATACACATTGAGGTCCATTTATTCAAGTTGCTGGACACTCTACAGATGGTTTGTGGATTACATATGTATTTTATGGATGGCTTCCCTTGGGAAATTACAAGAATTTATAATCTTTTTGAACAATACTACTACATTTTTAGGTTTTACGCACAATTATTCCCATGAAAGACTGCACTATCTAGATGTAGTAATTTATAAAAAGAATAACAAATTTAATTCTAAGATTTTTAGAAAGTCCACATTTTCCAGTTCCTACTTAAATTATGACAGTGTGCACACCCCTTTCATTGTAAAAGAAACATAGTTTAGGGACAATATGTGCATGCAAGCAAAATGACTTCTGGAAATGAGGAGAGTGAATTATTGGAGAAATTATTTAAGGTAAGGGGTTATCCAAGATGATAGAAGAAGTTAGGAATGAAGTCGATGCAGGTAGGAAAGAAAAATTCAAACATATTTTTGGTGAGTTATTAATGAATCAAACAGGACTGAGTAGTAATGCTAGTGCTGGTTTGGTTAAGAAAATTATGAAAACAGAGTGGGAAAGATTTGTGGGGTTCACTGGTCTAGGGGACATTTCCAAGGAGACATTAAAAGATGTTTATAAAAACTTCCAAAATTTGAAATGTTTGTTAGAAGGTTACCACAAAGATAATAAGGTGGTTAGAAGGAACAAAGGGACTTATAAGTGTGGGCAGTGCTCACAATGTAGTTACATCATAGACCAAGAAAAAATATTCCTAGCTAGTAGGAATAAGTTAATAATTGGCAATGAATTTTCAAATTGTAATTCTTCTGGATTAATTTACCTCACAAGCTGTGAAGAATGCATATTTTATATAGGGAAAACAGAACATAAGCTGAGGAGAAGGATTTATGAACACTATTATGACATACAAACCAAGAAAGAGACAAATGCTTTACATAAACATTCGAGGGAACGTAAAAAGGCATGCTACTCGTTTTTTGTTTTAGAAGAAGTAAAGAAGGAAGTAAGAGGGGGGCTCTAGGAGGAAAAAATTGAATACAGGGAGTTATGGTGGCAAATAACATTGCAGGCCACTGTTTCACCTGGACTGAATAAGAATACTGCCATTGCCCCACTGTTAAAAAGGAGAGCTGCCAAATTGTAATATAGAGAAGAACAAAAATAATTTTAACAACTGGCAACTTCCTTACTTAGGAAATAATATTATGAGGCATTTGGATAAATGAGAATTCTTTTATGAGGTAAGCATTAAAGTGTTCTGAAAATTTCACTGCTAAGTCTAGAAAATGGATGTAATGGCATGTTAAGGTCACAAGAAGGAGGTCTTTGCTAGCATTTCACTAACTTGTAAAATATATGTACTTATTAATATACTTTTTATATGCATTTTAGGCTTCATGGAAAAACATTTTTATAACTATTTAACTATTGTTTTAACTAGAGAAATGTATGTTTTTGCAGATGCATATTTAGGATGTGTTTTGTCACTATGTTTTTTTATAAAAGTTTTTAAATGGCTTTTAACAGCATTTTAACGTGTTTTATTTTAACTGATTATATTACTAATTTTACTGTTTTAATTGAATAATGAGAGGGGTATAAAAGTTGGGTTCATGCTTTTTGTCCGCATCTGATGAAGTCTGTACACTAGGGATGAAAACTTAGTGTCACTTGTGAGGCGTTTATGTATTGTTTTTATTATTAAAACATTGGCATCAAAGCTATGGACTGCTGTTTTTCCAATTAATCTATACCGTTACAGGGTAAAGAAATCTTAACTTAAAGAAGCTGCAATGTCTCCTGTGGCTTTTTGTATAAATGCTGGCACCACACTTGTACTGCCTTGGCAACTGCTGATTGTCCCCCTTAACATCTTATGCCTAGGGATGCTGCCCTTTTCATTGTGTTTTAGTTAAGGCTCCACATTTGATTTTACTTATGTGCTTGATGATATGACCTGTAGTGCTTTTATGCTGGATAAACTGCTGCTCACTTAAAATGGAAAGACCGCAGAAATACCTCACTAAAAGAATCACAGGCCTAAAACATATGCCCTATGCTGACCATCTAAAAAAACTCCAGCTATACTCTGTGGCATATTGTCTACTCAGAGGCAATCTCTGCTTAACATACAAGGCCATGTCAAAGCCTGAGCTGTTGGACATGCTCCACTTAAAGAAATTCCAATCCCTCAGAGCCACATGCTCCAGGGATCTAAACCTTGTCATCACAATGAACAAAACATGCTGGAGTGATAGGTTCCTGACCCAGAGACTCCCCATACTCTGGAATAGACTGCCCATACATGTCAAGCAGAGCGCCTTCTTGGCCCTTTTCAAAAGGAACCTTGACGATTGGATGGGAGATAGGAAATTCACCTTGGGGATCACATCAATCGCCCTGTTAGACAGGGGTCCAGGGAAGTAAATATTGTGGGAAGAAATAACCGGGGAATTGTTTGGCTAGGCTTGTATAGGCCCTAGGGACGATAGCCTAGTACCAACCTATGAACCTATGAATCTGCACATCATGGCTTACTTGGTACATGCCTGGTTACACTCATGTATAATCATTTTTTGCCATAGTGCAGTCATTCTAAATGTCTAGTTGGGGAAGAGGAGGAGGTGAGGCTGTAGTAGGATAAGAAAGTGAAATAAATTAAATTTAAAAACAGCAGCATAAGTTGCAGCTGAAAATCTACAAGTGATGGACAGTCTTAGGCACAAATATTATATGACATGATGACTTTCATAGCCTGAAAATGATAAAAGTTCTATTCATTGCTGTAGAATGTCAGATGCAAACTAAAAGAAGATGTCAAAGGATTTCATTAAGATGGACTTGAAAGAAATATTAAAATATATTATATTTAATATATATATATATAATTAATATTGAAAGAAAAATTATTAGAAATTAAGATTTTGTTTTATTTTTTACCTTATCTAGTGCATAAAATTCTCTTGGAGTAGATGTCAAAGTTAAAGGGATTTATCTTATAATTACATTTATTCAGATATAACATTGTCAAGTATGCAACAGTAGTCAATGTATATTTTTGCATGATCACATGATATGTGTCCATTGTTGACATGACTTGATGACATGATATACATTTTCTGTGATGAAATCACTTCAGTGCCAAGGCCTCACTATGGCTTAATCTGGGCTTGCTAATATAGCATTACTAAGATCTGCTAAAATAAAAGTCAAGTAGATAAAACAGTAAGCTTTTGTTGTTTGTTCACCATGCTGCTTGATGATTTCATACTCATGTTTAGTTAGAAATATTGACAAATGACCTGGGAATGTTAGCAGTTTTCTATGATTGTCTTGTATTACTTTTACGGTTTACAAAAATGAAAAGAGGATTGAAACTAACAAAATAGAGAGCAAAGGCATTCTGTAGTTATGTCAAGAATCTAAATGGCAGTGCTCAGATCTGCTCTGAGCTACAACAGAATGGCATTAAATATACTGATCCCAAGGATATTGCCAATATCCTGGCAGATCAATTTAGTGACAACTTCACCCCCCTCTCACCCCCTAAAGGGCCCATCTCAATACCAAAAGATTGCCAAATTCTGATAATCACAGCCACACAGGTAGAAACCGCACTCTCCAAAGCTAAGAATACAGCATCCATGGGACCAGATGACATCCCAGGCTGTGTACTACATGAACTACAAAATGAACTGGCACCCCACCTAAGTGTCCTGTTTAATTATAGCCTCACCTCGGGCTTCGTGCCCACTGAGTGGCACACAGCTACAGTTATCCCGCTCCACAAGGGAGGATATGCCTTGGATCCCGGGAACTACTGTCCCATCAGTCTGACAAGCCTGATTTGCAAGGGCATGGAACGCATTATCACGGAACTTATAAACAAAGACATTGGCAACCATCAAACACTGGACCCCACCCAGTTTGGGTTTGTGAAGGGCCGATCTTGTCTCCTGAATCTGATTGATTTCTTCGAATCAGTCTCCAGAGCTGTGGACGAGGGTAAGGCGGTCCACATAGCCTATCTGGACCTCGCCAAGGCCTTCAACACCATCCCTCACTCTGGAATCATAGATAAACTTACTAAGCTGGGAATAAATCCCTATGTCACTCGATGGTTTGCCAACTGGCTTACTGACAGAACCCAGACTGTAAAAGTAGCAGACTCCGAATCCAGCTCCAGACAAGTGACAAGTGGAGTGCCTCAGGGTTCAGTCCTGGGACCACTCTTGTTTGGCATCTACTTCTCTGAAGTACAAACCAACACTAAGGGACTCTGGCTTACAAAGTTTGCAGATGACTGCAAACTGGGAGTCATTACAGAATCCCCAAATTATGTGGATATTCTACAAAAGGGCCTTACAGAAACAGATGCCTGGTGCCAGAGCCATGGGCTCAAGCTTAATGCCAAGAAATGTATAGTTATCCCCTTTGGAAAAAAAACATGTACCCATGAACTACCACATAGGTGGCAGGACACTAAACATCGAAAGTGTGATGAGAGACTTAGGGACACAAGTGGACAGTGGTCTCCATTTCGATAACCACATCGCCACAACAGTCAGGAAATCCTTCTATGTGGTGCACCTCATCACTAAGGGCTTTTCATCCAGAAAAAAGGAGGTCATTGTCCCACTGTACTCATCCCTCATTAGACCCATTATAGAGTATAATGCCCCATTTGTATGTACCTCACAAGACATCTGCAACAGCTGGAAAGGCCACAGAAATACCTCACTAAAAGAATCACAGGCCTAAAGCAGATGCCATATGCTGACCATCTAAAAAAAACTTCAGCTATACTCTGTGGCATATCGTCTACTCAGAGGCAATCGCTGCTTAACATACAAGGCCATGTTAAACCCTGAGCTTTTGGACATGCTCCACTTAAAGAAATCCCAATCCTTCAGAGCCACACGCTCCAGGGATCTAAACCTTATCATCACAATGAACAAAACATGCTGGAGGGATAGGTTCCTGACCCAGAGACTCCCCATACTCTGGAATAGACTGCCCATACATGTCAAGCAGAGTGCCTCATTGGCCCTCTTCAAAAGGAACCTTGATGATTGGATGGGAGATAGGAAATTCACCCCGGGGATCATGTCAGTCACCCTGCTAGACAGGGGCCCAGAGAAAGTAAATATTGTGGAAAGAAATGTACAGGGAATTGTTATGGCTAGGCTTGCACAGGCCTTAGGGCCAATAGCCTAGGACCACCCTATGAACCTATAAGGAGAAAAAAGGATACTGTAACACAGCTGAACACTGATGCAGATATGATACTGTTTAAAAAAATAAGATTGTCATGTGGTGAAGGTACTGTATATGCCAGTGAACACTTAACTGTGCATATTCTGCCACTGGCCATATCTTGCTTTACTTTGAAAGGTAGCACTTTCAGTGCAGTATGTTTTTTAACTCATTGCTTCCTACAAGAGTATAGTCATCAGGAAAGAAGAGTTCTTGTGTATCTTGTAAGAGTGTATTCATCTTTACAGTAGCCTTTCCTATACACATAAAACAAGTATAATCGTCATTGTTTTCAAAGACTAATTTCTGATGCGTTTGCACTGAAATATTGTTTAGTTAGCATAGACTGGATCCAAACTTGCTGAATCTAGCCAGTTTTTCATACACTTGAACTCATATACATCCATCTTACATTAAGAAGGGCTCCCCTGCACCCTTGTGGCAGAAGAGTGTGGATATAGCCTTGTCTGAGCTGGGAATTGCTGGAGGAAGGATCATTGCTTTATTTCCTATTGGCAGACTAGTTTAAAACTGTTTCATTTTGCCTGTATATAAGCATCTCATTTGCATGTAGCTGCGCACTGCGCAACAGGAGTTAGCAGTGCCTTGCACAGACACAAACACCTAGAAACTATTTTTCTCTAGACACAAGTCAATGAAGCCCTCTCAGGTTTTCTGCTGCTCTGCAGGCAATGCAGCTGTGCACGTTTGGACTGTAGGCAACTCACCTGAGCACTGAGCAGCACTGCCTAACGTTTCATCCCTGATCTTCTATATAATAAGTCTCCTTGTTAATCCAGGAGCAATAGCTGATCTAACTTGCCCTTTCTCAAATTAGTACTTAAGAATTACCTTTTACTATGGACAGTCAGTTTCCCAACATGTCTCCAGACTGACATGGGCATCCTGAGGTAATGTTGCAATTGCCTCATGTATGTAGATAACCACTTGCTCCTAAAGCAAACAAATACAGTATGTGAGAGATGTAACTATATCATGAAGCTAGAATCAGTCTTCTCATAACAATAAACAAGGCATCAAACAGGTTGTCAACACATACACCTCTACAGAAGATAAAGTCAAAACACATAAACCCACAGCCTCAGAGGTACTAAGAGCCTACCAAAAGATCAGAGACCTCCCAAATGCAAACAACCTACACATACTGGTCCACGGACAGAATCCACCACTACACATAACAACAGATATATCATTGTCTCAACAATTAAGCCCCTAAGGCAAAACACATGAAAACCTAATATCCTAGTCATAGGCAACTCAATAATGAGACACACAGATGTCCCCTCACTATGATGGACAAGGAGAAGGTCACGGTAAGCTGCCTGTCAGGTGCTAGAATCCGTCAAATCATGCAAGCACTCAAGTGACTCTGCAACAATCACCATTATGACTGTCATAATACATGTTGGAGTGAATGACTAGAGGCGTACTTGTCTGGACTATATGAAAAGAGACATGATTGAACTATCAGATTATGTGACCCAGACTGGTATGTCCCAAGCCCTGAACAGTATTCTACATTCACCTAGGATGATGCCACAATACAGACAAAAAATGATTGATTTTAATAATTGGCTTAGCTTCTGGTGTCACTCCAGGGAGATCCAGTATCTGACAGCCTGGATAGACATGGTCAACAAGACCACGCTGCTTTGCCAGAGGTGGCATTCACCTGTCTCCTCAAGACTTTTGCATACTGTCAAAGACACTTGCCTCCCCCATATTGCCTTTTTTTAGGCAATGTCAAAACAACAAAACTTCTGACATAAAGAAATCCTCTAGACAAACTCAAGGTCATGCTGTTCAATGCTAGGAGCCTAAACAGTAAACTGCACTCCCTGGATGCACTTCTCACCTTGGAAGATGCTGATGTCGGTGCAGTCACTGAAACTTGGATCAAGGCCACAGAAAGCACCCTGGCTGGACTAGGCTGCAATGCCTTTCACACTTTTGGACCTCAAAAAGAGTATGAAAGAACTGAAGGTGGAGGTGTATCCATCTTCATTAAATCCATATACACCTCAAGACTAGTAAAACAGTATGACTGTCTTGAGCTACTCCAGGTCCAAAAAACTACAGGCAAAATATCCTGCCACAGCATTGCTAGCTAAAGGTCCCCTACCATGAACCAAGAGAACCACACCACCTACTTGGACTTGCTAGAGTCACTCAGTATACAGCCAAACACCTTGGTCATGGGTGATTTCAACTATCCTACCATTGATTTGGTGAGTTACACGAGCACAAACATGATTGCTCTAAGGTTCCTGGATTTTGTTAATTCAAATTCCCTGGGACAGTTGGTCTGCACTCCCACAAGGGACTCAAATGTACTATACCTAGTGCTCACCGACATGAGGGTCCCTGCAGTACCCCCTGTGTGTTGCCCTCCCTGGCAAGGTAAGAAAATAAAACAGTATAATTTGAAGTAAAGATCAGACCTGACACCACCACAGGAGCAAAAAAACTGAAAAATTTCTCCAAAGCAAACTATAGCCTACAAAGCAATGGTATAAAAAGATTCAAAGGCCCTACTAACACAGCCAACAATGGCTCATATGCAGAAGAGTACACAAAAGCTCTTTATAGCCATTTAAACAAATGTATTGACTCAGCTGTACCTGACAGGACTAAAACCACGTCCTCCCAAAAAACAAACAAGCCACCCTGATGGACTGTAAGTATAAATAAGTTATATAACAAAAGAAAGAAATTGATATCTAAGAACAAGAGGGAACTTACTCAGCAGAGGAAGAATACCCTCCACAGCTTGAATAAGCAAATCAGATATTTTGTAAAGTCCTCTAATGCTAGTTATGAGACTAAATTAGCATCCCTAACTAAAGATAATCATAAGACATTCTTTAGCTATGTCTGAAACCTAAAAAGCATGCCCACCTGTGTGTTAAACTTATAGTGGATGGTACCACGCACATTGAACCAGAGGAAATTGCCAACCTGCTAGCTGACAGATTTGGCAATAACGTCAGCCCTCTGACCCACCAGCCGTACCCCAAAGCATTCCTGACACCAGTCCTCTACCAAGTATCTACAAATAACAAGTCATACAAACACTCTCCGAGGCTAAAAACGCGGCCTCTGTGGGACCAGGTAACATCTGAGGTTGCTTACTAAACAATGTAAAACAAGACCTAGTGGAACCACTTGACACTCTCTCTAACCATAGCCTGAACACTATCTTTGTTCCAGCAGAGTGGAGGACAGCAACAGTAATTCCCTTGCACAAAGGAGATCCATCAACTAACCCACAAAACTATCGACCCATAAGCCTAACCAACCTTAACTGCAAGGCCATGGATAGAATCATCATGGATCTTATCAATATTGACACAGGTGACCTTCAAATTCTTGACCCAACCTAGGTCGGTAACCTAGGTTGGTTTCAACAAGGGTAGATCTTGCTTATTAAACTTGGTGGCCTTCTTTGAGAATGTCACCAAAGCCCTGGATGAGGTCAAAGCAGTACATATTGCCTATCTTGATTTAGCCAAGACTTTTGATACAATATCACACTCAGGGATCATTGAGAAACTCTCCCAGCTGGGGATTAACCCATACATCACTAAACAGGTAGTCAACTGGCTCACCGACAGAATGCACACTGTCAAAGTTGGGGAGTGTACCTCCACCACTAGATCAGTTACCAGTGTGGTACCACAAGGATCTGTACTGGGCCCTCCACTGTTTGGAATCTATTTCTGTGAGTTCCAGGTGAAAATAGATGGCCTGTGGCTTACCAGGTTTGCAGATGACTGCAAACTGGATGCAATCATTTAGTCCGCCAATGATGTAAACATATTACAGAAAGGGCTAACACAGACAAATGATTGATGCCAAAGTCACATACAAAACTAAACACAAAATATGTCTCATTATTCCCTTTGGCAAAGAAGTAGTCCCTGCTAATTATGATATAGATAGCACCCCTCTAAGCTCAAACTCAGTGGTGCGAGACTTGGGAACACAGATTGATAGCAATCTAAGCTTCGATCACTATGTGTCCATAGTGGTAAGAAAAGCCTTCTACACTGTACATCTCATAAATAAGGGAATCACATCCAAGACAAAGGAGGTTATAACTCCACTGTTCTTGACCCTTATCAGACCACTAATTGATTACAATTGTCCCTTCTGTAAGTATCTCACCAGATACCTGCATCAACTGGAGACCACAGAGGTTTCCAACAAAGAGAATCCAGGGCCTGCAAATGTGACTTACATGAAAAGACTGAAAGTCCTGTCACTGTACTCTGTATCATACAGGCTGCTGAGAGGCAACCTGTGCCTGGCCTACAGAGCAGTCTCTGATTCTGCCCTAATGGAAATGCTGCACATCCACAAATCAAATCCAATAAGAGTCAATCACTCCAGGGATCTCAACCTAGCCTGTGCATTAACAAAACATGTTGGAGAGACAGATATATCTCCCAGAGATTGCCACTCCTCTGGAATAAGCTCCCACTTCATATGAAGCAGAGCTCCTCAATGACCCTATTTAAGTCGAACCTTGGAAATTGGATGGGTGACCATAAATCCCCCCCCGGGGGGTGGCGGCACCTATGTCCCTCATGGACAGGGGTAGTCAGTGCTGTTCATAAAATCACTCTGCTAATAATAACCATCTAACTTTGATAAGTTAAGGCACACATGTTTTTATGTGATTAGGCTTGTAAAGGCCCTAGGGCCATTAGCCTAGTAACTTCTTATTTGCCTATGAACCTGTAAAGTTCTGGTAATTGTATGTACATAAAACTAAAGGCAGTAAGTTGGCAAGCTGACATGATTTGTTAAGCATGACGGTGATATGGTTACCATAGATGTGCAGAGCTGTTAAGAAAATATCTTTAAAAAATAGTACATTTATCCAGGTTTACATTAATAATACAAAAATAGAGTCTGATACAGTCATGTTGGGGTGGTGTATTCAAGCAGTGGTATTAGTAAAACAATTAGATTAAAACATGGTGGGTAATGTAAAGATATTCTGAGACATAAATGTTCTTTTGGTAAAGCAGTTTTTACATTTTCATAAAAGCATTAATTTCATAAAAGCTGTGTGACTTACATATGAACTAATGTTGCCATCTTATACAAAAACATTGAGGCACACACTGTTGCCACTGGTACTTGCCATCTAACACAAATGATTTTGTAGTTTTGTGAAATTATTATATACATAATTTGCATAGATTTATCAATATCACAAAACAGCAGTATGCTAGCCCTTCTTGTTATACATCATTGGAAAGCTCTTCAACAGGTGAACCATTGAATCTATTTTGTACACTTACTGAGATGTGACCTTTTATTTGACCATAACACTAAAATCAGCATCTACAGGCAGACCATTCATACTAATACCAGTGTATAACCCATTGTCTACCAAAGAAATATCAAATTTTACATTTTCTGTATCTCACATCATTTATCAGATATTGCAAATCTAATGGTGTGTGCTTTCAGTACATGATTTTGGAAATAAGCTGTCAGGCAACAAGTGTTTTCCTGACTTAGAAGATCTCAGGAAGCAAAGGTGTTAATCGGCATCCTGCTGTTCAGGATTAACTGATTTAATACCTGTATTTCAGTGTTGATATTTTTTGATGTTTAAAGTATACTGAATGCAATATAATACAGGTGAAATATACTGAATAAACTATAAGACAGGTAATGTATAGTTTTCTACATAAGTAGGTAAAATAGCATTCTTTATATTTAATTACTTTATTTAGTGCAACAATTTATGTTACTTGAACTGTAAGCATTTACTTAATGGATACATATTTGGACATACTAACTCATCTCATTTGTGTATTTTTATTTAGAATCCCCCTACCGTACCACGGTAAGTGTTTCAAGACATTAAAGACAATGTTTATGTTGCTTCTAAGAACATATTTTAACAGTGACAACTATGAACAGTGAAGTAAACATATAAAAATATTTAGTTCTGACCCACTGTTTTAAATATTTGTTTCTAACACAGCAGTTGTTTTAAAGTAATGTACTTGGACATAGGCAGCTGAATAGTGCTGTAATGAGAGAACATGCAGAAAATTTAGTAATGGTCCCTAGGTATGTGGCTTAAAGGGCTGTATCCAATCTAGGAGATCCATCACAGAAGGAGGAGGCACAGGGAGGTGGGATTACAGTGCTTAAACCTAGTGCACTCAGCTCAGGTAGAAGTGACTGGCTAATCCAGGGGATGTACTTAAGACAAGCACTCTGTCTGCAAAGCAAATAACTTTATTGCTTGTGGTGGAAAGGCTTCTACATCTGCATTGAGGGGGCTATATGCTCTGACCCCCTGTGTAGTTCATAATCAGCTCTTGAAGTCAATACATGATGGAGCAGGGATGTTTCACCTCATGCATCAACCACAGGAAACAACCTCATGGGTGATTATGCATTACTTAATGTTCATTCTGTGACTGAAAATGGCAATAATAGGATGTCATTGTTAATCATGGCACAAGCCAAACAGGAAAAAAAAATCAAAGATCTGTATCTACTGCCAGTACGGTTTGATTCTTGGCTGGAGCACCTTCTGTGTGGATTCTGCATGTCCTCCCTGTAGTCGAATGAGTTTTAAAAGACATGCAGGTAAGTGCATGTGTGTATGTGTATGCCTTCTGTGAAGGTTGGACACCAGGCTGGCAACTCAGCATCATAGAAACACCTCTGCCAATCAATCTGTGGACCGGTGATCCACTGTGGCGACCCCTAACCGGGAAAAGCCGAAAGACATTCCTTTTGTATCTACTCCCAGTGCTTCACACAATAATCTTCTCTTCTGTCTGGCTTTTTTTTTTTTAATTTACTTGAAGAACAGATAAAACTGCAAACAAAGAATAGTTTGCTTTTGGAACCTCAACAGAAATTAATCAGTAACATGGCAATACAAAACCTCCAAAAAGGAAAATTGACATTTTGAAATAAAGTACCCCGTATGTGTTTTGTGTTGCTTTTGAAGGGAATTTGTTAAAATTGAGGCATGTAAATCTAGGGGCCCCCTGTAGACAAGTCACATCTGAAATATTCTGACTCTATTTCTGTGCTTTTGAATGACTTTAATTCTTTAAATGAAACAGTTACCAAAGAATGAATGAATGATACAAAGCAAAGTACAGTGACATTTTCAACAAAGTTGATGCCGCATGCAATATTATTAAAAAGTGTAAAATTAAAAAGCTTTGAAGAGACAAAATTGATAATTCTGAAGGCAAAGCATATGCTAAATCAAAAGAGCCACGTAAAACTACTAGTGGCACTGTTCATCTGTTGATATTATTCAGCACAAGTTCATACTTCAATTTCAAACAGCTCATGGGGGTGGGGTGGGGGTGGGCTGGAAGTTCAACAGCCAGGAGACTGAAACAACTGGTCAACAAGAACAAACAGCAGAATGGGTGGACACAAAACATTCGACAGAACAATTCTCAGGAGAACACCAGGTGGTGTTCACAATGTCTGGATTTTCTGCTTTGTAGATGAAGCAGTTTCTACCAGTACATATGTGGCATTAAGTGTGAAGGTGACTTTTCTATTTATACTTATTGTGATTTTTCTTCATAAAGAGTGAATTTTTACTTGTTCAAAAAAAGTTTTTCTTTTGTACCAACAAGGAGAAACTTGATAGATTCAGAGGTTTTTACACAAAAGTTGAATGTGTAAGCAATTTTTTTAAAACCAAGAGTGAACATAAACCAAAATTATTTTCTAGGTCATGTCTTTTTATTCCTGCTATTATGGAGGTGTTTGCTTTTATTCCTCCTAGTGACACTAAAGTGGAAGTGTTTGAAACTTTGTGTGAAAGTAGTGTTAGAAGTTTATTAAAGTCTAAACCTATGCATAGATTTTTTTTAATCTTATCAATAAATAAAGAATAGCTTTGTTATCTATTTCTAAAGATGAGAGCATCCAAATAATGAAGCCAGATAAAGGTGGGGGGTGGGAGAGGTATTTCTGATAATAAGCTCTATCAATTATTCAGCTGCAAAAATGCTGTCAGTGCTGAATGATCATAATTCTTATGCTCCCATTTCTATTAATGAGATTAATATTGCTTATATGCACATCAGAATGATTTTGCATGATTTATTGCTCCAGCAAGTAGCCTTGTTTGAGTCATATCAGTTTCTACAAGTTTCAAATATGGGACTTTTGGTATACCTAAAATTCATACAAGTGTGGATGAGCCAACATTTACATTGTGTCTGCTAAAGGGTCAATTACAAAGATGCTGGCAATTTGTTGATATAAAGCTTAAGCACATGTTATGTAACTTTTAACATCTACTGTAAGATTCCTGGCACTTTTTAAGTGCATTGGCTAGAGTCCTTTTTAATGATAGTTTGATTTTGTTAAAGCAGACAGTAACAGTCGGTATTCAGTTATTCTCTATAGTCAAGTAGAATGAAGTAGCTATGGGTGGTGCTGCAGTTCCCATTTATGACAATTTAGTGTTGATGAAATGGGAACAGAAAAACATTTTATTAGTGAATACAAATGCTACATTTATACCTAGTTTAGTTATCAGGGTGATAGTTTATGCTATAGTTTGGTGCCATTTCTCAGTTGGATGAGCTCTTTTGTTTTTAGAAAATACTACAGATTTTTTTAAATTCTCATACTGCCATTCAGATGTTGCTATACATTATTTATTTGTTAAAATTTGGAAGGATGTAGTTGAGCAGAAGTTTAAATCTTTAATTTATTATAAGCTTACTTTTGTCAATTCATACCTTGATTTCAACATTTCCCATACCTTTCACCTTAAGAAAGGAATGGTTAAATGTCAGATGATTAAGCTTCCTTGATTCATTTTGAGAGATGAAAAGTCTCAAGGAAATGTTCCTTAACAGAAGTCTAAAGGAAACAGTTAGTTAGTAGTATGTACCAACTAAAACCTAAAACCTGTCTATGGTTTATCATCCTATTGGTAACCCTGAATCGTTTGATTTTTTTCTGTTTGTAAGCAAAGTGAAACAGATTCAGAAGTAATGTTTGAGACCACATTTTCTTTGGATGCTAGAGATACTCATAGTATTATTAAGGAAAATTGGGTGAAGTGTTACACTCTGCTGAACATTCATTGAAAAGAATTGTTTACAGGAGGGCTACTAGCATTAAAAGCATGTTAGAGAATTGTTTTAAGCGGTATATGGCAAGATGAGGAAATGCGGCACTTGTCACCAATGTAGATACACACTATATAAGAATACCACCTCTGTTGCATCGTACAGTAAAAGTATTAGCTGTCCAGATTTTTTTTAATTGTAACACTAGATCAGTTGTTATTTTAGTGTATTTTATGTGACACTTTTTATGTGGGAAAAACAGTGTTCAGTCAGGGAGCGAATTTATGAGCACTGTAGGAGAATTCATAATAAGGATATTAGCAAAGCTTTATACAAGCACTCTTTGGTGTACTCATACTTCATGAGGCTTATGTTTTTTTTTTATTTTAGGTAAGGTAACAACTGATTTCAGAGGTGAACCTTGATGAATGGTATAAGAAAACAATGAGTTGTTATGACAATTCAAATTAGATTTGAGTAGACCACCAGGTCTGAATGAGACAGTATCCATTTCACCCTATTTAAGAATGAAAGCTTAAACTATTAAATAATACTCATATTCTTGAATTTGTACTTTTTCATGTTGCCACTGGCTAAGTTTTATACATTTTTGTGTTTTAGTTTGAGAGGTGGTTTGATCACATATTTTTGTCACATGACTGCTGGCGATGTATTTAAACTGATTGTTTGAGTTATATTTAGTTTTGATAAAGTCTTACATGATGAAAGGACTTAAGTGAATTAAATTCTATCTTTTTTGATAAATACATCATGTGTTTCCTGGCTATTGTTTGGTGATACACTGTGAAGTTTTTTGGTCACGTCTGAATTACCCAGAAAGGAGCAGTCGGAGCAAAATGATAGAGCCATGGGGCCAGCGATATCTAGGTAGTGAACAGGGATGCAGAACATTAAATTATACTACATTAATATATTTTTACAACTGGCGGTTTCATACCTATTATGTCTACTCAGCTAAGCAGCATGTAGTCCTGAGGGCTGCCCCCACTTCACTCCTCCCCCATTCCATTCCTGTTCCATGCAGTCCTGAAAGCTTCCATCAGTTTAGTACTACCTACTCATGTCTGTAGTTTATTCTAAATGGCATTTGTTCTTTTGGTGAAAAATAACTTTTTTATATCTAGGCTATAGTTTTACTGCTTGCAACTTACTCATTATTCATCCTTTCATCTAGACGCTTATAAATCGCATTTAATAATTTGTGTAATTAAATCATCTCCTCTGTCACATCCAGTCTCAAGCTCAGGTGGTAACAGCTCCCTAAATCTGTCTCACAGGGCTGTCCTTTCATTTTGTTGACCGGTCTTCAGCATCTCTTTAATATTGTCAGAATCACGTCTTTATAAAGTCTCTAAATTTCCATGTTGCACAACAAGTGAAATCAGATCAGTGTCACATTCAAATACAGGATAACCCATCATCGGGGTCTGTACCTCTCAGTGTGCACTCTTGTTAGTTCCAGGTACATCTTTAATGTAATGGGCCTGATGCACCTATTACTCTAAATTGTACTGGAGATCTTTTCCAGAACAATCTGTTTATGTTTCATCTGTCCCAAGATATAATTTCCCCTGTATTAGTATGCTACAAATGCTTCACCTGAAATGTTTTCAAATGAAAAGTTAACTGCCATCTTTCTGCCAGAGCAAACAATCTTTCTAGCTTTTTCCACAAACTCTTGATGCCACATTGCACTGCTGTTCCCTTTTTGGTATCATTTACAATATCATGCATACACATTGTGCTGGACCTATAAAATGACCTCTCCAGCATATCATTTCATTCAACATGCATAAGCACTTATGTTTAATCATTTTTTTGTGTTTGAAACCTTGTCAAGTGCCTTTCTATTATCCAGAAATATAATATCCTGTGTTTTTTTTAAACAAGAAGCATCTGTATTAAATTATCACATATGACACAGGCAATAATACAGTTATATAAATGAAAACAATCCATATTGACAGTTTTAGTTGCAAACATTATACACTCCTCATGATCTATCCAGTCATTGTCAGTCAAACATCACATAGCTCATTCAAATCCTGCCTTCTTTTAAACCTTGTTCCTGCTCTTCAGGTATTATTTCCACAATTTCCATTTTTTCTATGTACTTTGCTCCTACTCTTTTACAAATATCACAGTTCCAGTTGTTTTATCTCTGTTACTATAGTCACTAAACCTTTAAAATGTTAAAGTGATAGGAATTTTACTGCTACAAAACCATTCTGGTCAGAGTTGTGAATTTAACTTCTTTGCCAAAACAGCACTAGCATGTCCTTAAAACTTGTATCCACTTGTTTCCATATGAACACTTTCAACATGACAACTGTGTAGTTTCAGTGCAGTTCTCCCTCCTTTATTTATGTAGAGGAAACACAGAGGCAGCATTCAAGCCATGTTCTAGTCCTTCTAGTACTTCTTTAATCTCCAGGCTCTTGAGACATCTTTTGAAGCCTTCCATAAGGAGGCCAAGTGGTATCCCTGATAAGTACATAGGAACTCTGGCTAATACACTATCTGATGCTAGAGATTTATTGTCTATTAACTTGATGGCTTATCAGCCCAGTCCTCCGTTGTCTTGCTATACTACTTCTCTTCCCATGATGCCAAACTGCCATTGTTCTCTTTCATTATCAAACAGAAATGAAAATCTCATTCAGAACTCCTCCCATCCAATACCACCTTGATTTATCCCACCCCTCCAAGCCTGACCTTTACCATTAACCACGTCTCATAGGAACCAGGCTTGATTCTCCCTTTCTCCATTAGTAATGGTTTCTGTGCAGGTATTGTTACAGCAAGGACTGTAGGCATATACTACAGATAACCATGCTATATTATAATGTATAAAACACATATGCATTCTTTTACTTCATTCATTATGCACATTACTCTTCTTTTAGAAAAAAAACTTTATTAAATTATAACTTCATTCATAGGCACACATACATTAATAAAAAGCAGTCCATATTGTTTGTCATTTCATGCATTATACATAAATGTTTTCTTTCTTTTTAACAATTATGCACTTTAGCACTACATAAGCAGTTCAATGAATGCCTTCCCTTAAACCTCACTCTTTCTGAACATTATTCTGCATGTATTGTCCCCACAAATCCATTTATTTCTATGTAATTCAGTCTTTCTCTTTTTCTAAAGAACTTGTGTCTAGTTCTTTTATTTCCTTTAAAATGTTCAGTACTCTAGTTAGATCTTGATTTCCATTTTCTAGTAATTGCTTTTTTTTGGCAGCCAACAGCATTAACTTTTCTAAAAAAATAATTTCCTTAGTTACAGCCATTTGTTCCATCAACATTTATGACAGAGTACTCTGTATTTTTGAACTTTTAGTGTTGACATAGTAGTTTCTGAATGTTCGACAATTCTGTGTAATCCATACCTTTGTATTGTGCATTATCATTTTTTTACTTTTCCTGGGATAGAACCTGAAACTAGTCCTAGTGGATCAATCCTCTACCTTGATCAGCACATTTAAATAAGTAAAACCTCAGCTTAATCACCTTCCTACTGCTCAGTAGTGCTACAGCTAGCAATATTGCCTCACAGTATATGGCTCTCTGAATAAGATCCCAGCTTGATTGTCCACTTTGGGAATTTGTATGTTCTTCTGCATCTACATTCACTTTCCAACCACATTCAGAGGACATGATAACAGGCAAACTAGCAAACCATCAAACTGCTGTAAGTGTGCAAGAGACATGTATATGAGCTTGTGTGTATATTCACATTCTCATGAAGTCATGTCGCATGCAAGACTAGTTATCTGCTTTATACACACTGATTGTGGTGAATAGGATCCATGTCACCAGTGACAATAGGATAAAAGGAGCATAGGAAACAAAATGATAAAAATGAATATAAAGTCTTTGTTTTTTTTTAACTTATTTGTAATTTGTGTCAAAATATTGAAAATGACAGACACACACACAAAATACACACACTAGAGACATGACACAAAGTCAGTCAATATCATATTTAATATAAAGTCAACTTCATTAAAGTCAAAATTACAAAAGGTGTACATTGGATTGAGCATATATATTATTTTTATATGTGACTCTCAAAAGCACAAAGGAGATTCAAAACAATAAAACTTAAGTGCTTTCATCTTTAGTTCTCAGACTTCTTCAGAATGTTCAACCATATACCAACGCAAAATTTATACAACATGCAAAGCCTCAACAGACAATCTGATTGGTTGCAAAAACATTTAAAATCACAGTTATTGAAAAACTTCTTACAGTCAATGCAAAATGTCATATAAAGCATACAAAAATGAAACAAAAAAAATGTCTATACTCATAACTAATGATAATACATTTTTCATATTCCTTCCAATAAAACCTTTTCAACTTCATTTAGTTATATTTAATTTGTTAGTTTTTTTTTTTTCTAGACTTAAAAAAACTCTTAATGTTAATTATGCCATTCAGGCCTGAAGATTTATCTGTCTCCATCTTCAGTTGCCATAATGCTTCCCTTTCTTTTACCTTATAGGTAAGTACTTCTTAAATGCACCCATCTGATATCGACATTAACTTTTTCTATACCATAAAAAATAACTTCCTATGTTCAGGCTTGTCCACAATGTGTCTGTATAATTCATTATTCCTGTTTTTCAACTTAATATCATATTGATGTTCTAAAATGCTTTTACTGAACTTAAATGTGATAATGCCTGTACAAAATCCATCGCATTGGACACACAAACCAACAGAAACAATGCCCATAGTTTCACAAGTAATCCTACTTCCTAAACATTGTGGTCTGTCATCTGTTAGTAAACATACAAACTTACCCTCCAAAATATGCCTACAAGCCTTTCATATCCCACATTTATATGTGTTAATCCCTTTATTTATATACAAAGGCTTTACTGTTGTGTCATCATGTTGTAATATACATTCTATATTGTTGTTTTTTATATACATTTCCTGGTCATTTTTCTAAGACACCAAGTAAGTCCTGATTGCCTTGAATAATTTTCAAATCATCCATCAAGACCTTATGTATCAAGACAGTATTTACTGACATCCCCATTTTGGCAGCCATCATAATTAGATTCATCAAGTCTTTACTATGTTTAGGTAATTCAAATTCTGTATCATAGATCAAAAAAAATCATCATCCCAGTCAATCCAATCTGCTCACCCAGCATCTCCAATAGAGTGGTCTGCAGGGAATCCCTAAAGTTTGCCAGCTCATTACACTTCCAAAAAATATGTTCCCACCCACCTCTTTCTTGCCCATCACACCTCCAATATTTGCTATCCAGCTGAGAAAGAATTCTTTGGAGTCTACTTGGGGTATAAGAATACCTATGTAAGTGCTTCCATGCAAAGATCTTAAATCTGCATATTTGTGAGATGGTCTATATCACTTAATTAAAGACACAAATCTTCGAATATGAATTTATCAAACCCTAATCATCGAATGGCAAAAACCGTGAATGGCCGAAACCAAATTTTTTTCCTAGGAAAAAAATGTAGTTGGCCATTCCTGGAGTTTGCCCTTTACCTCAACGTTGAGTTATCTCGGAGTTGGTATATTTAGTTGGGGGTGGGGTGGGGGGTGAAGCCCTCCACTTAAATTACATTTGAAGTGTTTGTGTTGTTTGTATGGCCACGCAACTTTTTTTCCTTGGAAAAAATCCACGGTTTTGGCCGTTTGCTGTTGTAGCTTTTCGGTGTTTAGGGTTTGATGAATTCGTATTTGAAGATTTGTGTCTTCGATTAAGTGATATAGATGCTTTGTGAGATATACATATATCCCCCATTGCCTCTGTGAATTGCTTATCCGTTCTTTCTTCCCAATCCTTTCTAAGCTCATCTGATTGATTCTTGTAATTATCATGCAATATTTTGTATGCTCTACTAATTATTCCTTTTTAAACTGCAGCTTCTGTTCTAGATTTTATTAAAAGCTCTACCAGTGCTGGTCTTTCATTTAGGACCCACCCCCATATCTTTCTCTTTGCCTATACTCTGATATTAATCCTTGATAGGGAAGGCAATCTTTTACCTGCAGTCCAAACAAATTCTTGGCCGTTCCCATTCTATTACCTTTCCATTTCTAGTTATTTGTTCCCAATACCCTGGTTCATTTGCCAGTTTTTTCCAATAAATTCCAGCCCCATCTTGCTTATTATCTCTATCCCTAACCACAGTCATCCCTATTGGCGGAATCACTTTTCTTCATTCTTGTGATGGTTTAGTTCTTACAATACTCCCTGCTATTTTATGAATGTAATACTCTGTATGATTTTTATTGTTCTCCTTAAGAGTCTGCATCCAAAATCCCAATCTCTCCTTATTTCTTGAGCTTCCCTCCTGTATAATTATCATTCATTTCCACACTGAATTATAGTTTTCTGCTTGTGATATGTATAAGACCCTTAACTGTATTGCTCTAAAATACCCCCTCAAATTGAGCAATCCTAGTCCACCTTGTTCTTTTGGAAGAATCTGCTTATCCCACTTGACCTTTGCTGTTTTCCCTTCCCAGATACAATCTTTCAACTCTTTTTAATTGCTATCCACAGCTTGTCCTCTGGTTAATAAAAATATGCCTGACCCATGTATAAGACTAATGGGACTAAAACATTTTAATTGCTTGTATCTTGGTATCAGAATCCCCATATCAAAGGTTCCAGTTTCTCAATTTTTGTCTTATCTTCTGTATAGTCTCTTCCCACATATCCTTAGCTGCCACAACATAGTTATTCTAATCCATAATACTTCATTTTATCATGTCCCCATAAATATGGATATTCGTGGACCAACTCATGTGTGGGTACATAATTTATTGCAATTAGCTTTGTTTTAGCTTTACTACTTTTGTATCCCGAGAAGATCTGAAACTGTCTTAACATATTTCACAACACTATAATGTCCCTTTCTGGTTTTGTCATGTATAAAATAATATCATCTGCAGATACAACCAGCTTTTCATGACTTCCATACCAGTTATATTCTTGAATGTCTGAGTCCCTTATTTTCTTGGCCAATAGTTCTAAATATAATGCCAACAACAAAGGAGAAAGTGGACAACCCAGCCTGGTTTCTCTGCTCAAGCAGAAGTTATCAGAGAGGACCCCACCCACTTTAATTTTTGCCTCTGATTCCTCATGCATACTCCTAATTAATCTTATAATTGCATCATGGAAAACAAATGCTTCCATTCCCCTGCTCATGAAGTCCCAGTCTACTCTTCCAAATGCTTTCTCTGCATCAAGACCCACCAATAACAGTGGTATTTTCTTACATTCTGCTTCCTTCTGTATCATCAATGTTCTGTTAATATTGTCAAATGCTTGCCTCCCCTCCAAAAAATACACTGATCCATATCTATCAATGTTGGTATCACTTTTGCCATTCTTTTAGCCATTATAAACATAAACACTTTATAATTTGTGTTTTTGATTAAAAATCAAAAATTCCATTCCTTCATCCATCAGATATCAGTTGTAATTATCAAAGTTTAACCCAACTAAATGCATATTTTTTAAGACTGTCCAAAAAATTACAAGAATCTTTAATGTGACTAGAAAGATTTTGTGCTGTAGGATTTAAATAAATATCTAAAAAAATACAAATTCATTTTGTTATACTGCTACCCACACATACTATAGGTATAAAAGGTGATCTAATCAAATATTTGTGTATTTGGATATTGCAAGCAGAACGCCTACATTGATCAATTACATTACTATGACCATGAAACAGTGGCAATCCACTTTGTAACTAAACCATGATAAAGGATATATTATTATCCCAGGGATAAAAATTCAAATGGAGATATTTCAGGGTGACTCTCTGCCACCACTGCTCTTTTGTCTTGCCCTTTACTCATTAAGCTCTCTACTTAACACACTAGGTCAGTGATGGTGAACCTATGACACTCATATCAAAGTTAACACACACCACAACATTTTGGGTGACACATCTGCAATCACCAACACCCAAGTTACCAAAGACTCTCCTTTTGCATTTGTTGCTCCTGTGAAGTGCAAGGAATTATTTTGTGCCAGGAGCTTTTGGCACGATAAACCAAAAAGGTTTGCCATCACTGGATTAGTTCATGGTTACATTTTGGCTCCCAGACAACAACAAAGTGTAAAGACTTCTTATCTTCTTTTTGTGGATGATTTAAAATTGCCTAGTTCATCAGATGTGGAGCTGAAAGCACAACTGGAAATGGTCAAAACTTTTTCAGATGATATAATAATATAATTTGGTCTTTGTAAATGTACAAACACAAGAATTAAAGCAGGAAAGCTGCAGCACCAAGGAAATATCAGTCTTGGACAGGAATGTGATATAAAGAAACTTGATGAGAAGGGAGTGTGTAAATATTTGGGAACTGATGAAGAATTGAGAATAAAACATGAATAAAACATGAATAAATGTGAACAAAATGCAGTAAAGAATATTTCAGCAGACTAAAATTAATAATGAAAATAGCCCTGGCATCTAGTAACAGAGTTCAAGCTATAAACTAATTTGCTCTTCCTCTTCTAACTTACAGTTTTGGAGAGACTGACTTGCCCCAAAAGGCACTGGATCAGTTGGAGAGAAAAACAAGAAAATGAGTGTATACTTAGATTATGTATTCTTCAGTATGAAGGAGGTATGGGCCTCCTCAAAATTGTAGGATTGCATACATATCTGCTGGTCTCATCAGATCCAACCATAGTGATAGATCTGAAATATGAAGAGAACAAATATAATATGGCTTCCCTGCTTAATTTAGCAAAAGCGTAATGGTATCAAGTAGTGATGGAAACCAAACCAGAAGCAGAAAAAAATCAGGCAGCAATTGAGTGTGCCAAAAAACTAAAGAAGGAATATATGGAAAATGATTAGATGAGAAGGCAAGAAATGTGGAAAAGGCATAAATGCCTTTATGCTGACTGGGGTTTCTTTTTTTCGGGATAAACTCTTGGCTAGGCTTGTAAAGGCCCCAGGGCTATTGACCTAGTAACCTCCTATGACCCTGTGATCCTATGATCCTATAAATATAGTTGTGAGTACAGGAAACCCTGGAACAACCTCATGTTCATCAATATCTGAAGCAGAAATTGTTAAGGAGATGTGAATTTAAGCCAAAATAAATATTTGGGAATTGATGAAGGATTGACAATAAAACATGAATACAACATGAACAAATGTGGTCCAGGATAATGGTCTATTTACAAGTCCAGTTACAAAGTCCAATGAACATGTGGGAGAAACAGACAAAAACAGAACTGGAAACAGTCACACATCTTGTTGCTGGGTGTGATCCACTAATGGCAGAGGGCCTGTATACTGAAAGGCATAATAATGTGGCAAGACTGTTGCACTGAGGGTTGTGCAAACATTAAAGTATTGAAGTACCTGAGAAGCAGTGGAAACATATGCCACAAAGCATCATAGAGAATGATGAAGTTCATATCACATGGGATTTCCCAGTACCAACAGTTCAAAAAATAGATGCAAGAAAACTAGATATAGTAGACAATGAAAAGAAGACAAAAGTAGCATTGATCATTCAAATTGCTACACTTGCCTCAGGATTCACGAATCCTCCATGTAAGACTAAATTAGTCTTACACGGAAATGCCAGTCTAACAGTAAGACGGCAGCATGCCATGCATATTAATGAGGGCACTCTGCCTCAACTCTAAGGCTAACAAGGAGCATGCACGAGTGCAGGGGGCATGTCAGACTGCCGAGCAGTCCAAAAATCCACGCCCCTGCAAGTCTCTCAATTGGGAAATGTCAACTAACATGAGCGAGTCCACTCAAATGTGTACATACCCAACACTACACTCCCCCACATTCTAAACCCCTGTACAATTATAAAATGTAAAACTTTTATTTATTTTTTTATTATTCCCGATATAGCTGCCCGTATTTGCGCGTGTTTGCGCGGGTTTGCCCATTGCTTAGCTACAGTTAGCAGTTTAGACATCGAAGAGGATAATAAGAAACTTATATGCAAATTAAGCAAAATAGCAATAGCCATGCATATTAATGAGGGCACACTGCCTCAACTCTAAGGCTAACACGGAGCATGCACGAATGCAGGGAGCATGTCAGACTGCCAAGCAGTCCAAAAATCCATGCCCCTGCAAGTCTCTCAATTGAGCGAGTCTGCTCAAATGTGTACATACCCAACACTACACTCCCCCACATTCTAAACCCCTGTACAATTATAAAATGTAAAACTTTTATTTATTTTTTTATTATTCCCGATATAGCTGCCCGTATTTGCGCATGTTTGCGTGGGTTTGCCCATTGCTTAGCTACAGTTAGAAGTTTATACATCAAAGAGGATAATAAGAAACTTATATGCAAATTAAGCAAAATAGCAATAGCATAGTGGTAGAGCCTTCACACAAAGAGGAGGCATTCCAGGCTCGAGTCCCACCACTTCCCTTTCTATTTTCTGTTGGAAATCTGTATAATGAAATAATTCCTGACATTTATCATTTAAATTTTAGTAAAAAGCATTGAAATGGCCTATGTAGTAGTGAACAAATTTTATATATATATATATATATATATATATATATATATATATATATATATATGAAGGTGAAATGGTTATGCATACTGATGAATGCATAAGTAACGTATCTTAAGCAATGTGAAGCACTGCTAAGCAAAGTTTACCAGTATTAAGCATATTTAAGTATAATTGCTAATAGCTTAGCACTGCTTTAACTAGTGCAGTAGCTTTGCGTGGAGCTGCGCATCGTGCAAACTAGCACAAACAGAACATGTTTGCGCGTAGCTGCGCACCGTGCTAACTAACGCAACATCGGGTAACGTCGGGCAATGTAGAGCACCGAAGAGCAATGTAGAGCAACGCTGAGCAAAGTTGAGCAAAGTCGGCTAAACACAGCTACACCTCCTAGCCGGTCTAAAATAAAAAGCAATGACAGGCCTCAAACCCGGGATACTGTGCACCATAATCAAAGTACTGAACCACTAAGCCATGACAGCTTTGCATAAGCATGCACTTTCAGCACACACATACATATCAATGGAAGTTTACCCATTGCTAAGCAGGTGTGCCTTGAGCTGAGTTTTTACAAAACTGGCCAATCACAAATAAGTGCGAGGAATTATGCATATTTAAGCTCCATAGGCAGGAATACTTGCCATAACTGGTCTGGTTGTAGCTCCCACCTGCAGGCAACAATGGCCAGTGCTGGAGGGGGCTCTCATTTTCGAGCACAAAGTTGGGGCATTGAGGAGTCAAAAGTAATGGTTTGGCTCCTTGTCCATAATCATGAGGATAGACTCCTGTGGGGCCATTACCAGGGCACCCAATACAAAGCAGAAGCCTGGGACCGTCTAGCTGATGAACTCACCAGTGCCACAGGTGTCCCTTGGACTGGTGAGCAGGTCAGACACCACCACACAGACCTGAAGAGATGCAAGGCAGGTCAAATGGACCAGTGGATCCAGGAGGCCCGTGAGATGGAAAATGCCCCATTACTGAGTAAGTAGCCATGGAATTAAGTATGTAAGAATTGCTATTCTAGTCTATACTATGGATAGGTATGTCTCAATATCACTTCATTGACTTCACAGCTGCAGGTGTCTGTGCTGCGAATCAGCAAGCCTATGCAGATAGGCTGCTAAGGCTGTGCCACCAGGCAGGTTAGTAATTATCCAGCTTGTACTGTTATGTAAAATAAATGAGAGAGCCTGAAAAAAGTGTTTTAACACAATAAATAAAGGTATAATTCTCTAATAATTATTCTGCATGTACTGTTATATAAAATAAATGAGAGAGCCTCTAGAAACGTGTTATAAGTCTTTTAATAAAAGTATAATTCCTGAAATGTGTCTGTGCCATTTTCTTTGATATGTTGTTGTACTCTTGCATTATAGAAATAGTACTGTTGTATTAAGCGCTGTTAACACACAGTTGGGTAGGCCCATATAAAGTGGATGAAGAGAGTGCCAGTAGCTTTTAAGCATATTTACAGTCCTCAACTGTTGGTTCATGCCCAGCATGTACAGGTTAATCTGGCGCATGAGTAACTTGGTATTGTGTTCCCCAGAAATGTCATTGTGCTGGCAGAAATGTAGGGAGCTGTTAACATATAACTGATAATTTCAACTAAACATATCTAGATAAGTATAGGAATGTAGAGCTGTCAGTGTACCATCTCAGCAGTAGTGTGTCTGAGCAACTCACAAAATATGTAGCAGTAACATCTGCATCCCAGACAGTTTGTATGTCAGATACAGCCCATGTATGTAAAGATTTAGCAAAACCCATTTCCCAATTTAAGGACAATTGGGTAGTGTAATAATACATGTAGGGGACATATAACTGCAGTTAATAGGAATGTAGTGTAAACTAGAAGGATATGTAAGTTGTTAATGGAGCTATCATTTTCCACCCTACTGTATGTGCATAAAACATGCAATTCCACACCTCAATGGGTATGTCTAATCTCAAAACATTTGTTGGGACATATGTCCTATTGGTTTATAAATATCTGCATTTATTTTGACGCATGTGCCCTGTTCAAATTCCACAATATTGGTGGCCTGTTGCCATCAATTAAATCTGCATACTGTTGTAATGTCCACTATTGTTCTATATATGCATGTGTCATGCTTGCTGTTCAACTGTTGGAACTCTGGTGTGTTGGGTTAATGGGAATACTTCTGCATGCTGTTATAACTAATTGGGAATGGTGTTGACTGTTACTAACCCATATTTTCACTAAATCCTCCTAAACATAGAACGCATGGGAAGGCCGGTCCCAGCGGACCCACCTGTCCCACCTCAGCTGGCGATGGCATCTGGCACCAGCAGGTCAGGTGCCCAGCCTGAGACCTCCTCCACCATTGGCCCTGTGCCACCTTCAGGTGGAAGCACTGCAGGGGATGAGGCTTGTCCCCCCATGCAAGCGTGGGTGGAGGAGGGCCACCTATCACCCTCCAAATGGTCCGGGCTGCGGTGCATAGGGAGATTGAGTGTTTCGTCGCTGATCCTCTACTCCAGCTTGAGGCACGAGTGGCTTGACTCACGGGAGAGCCTGCCCCTCTTATGCAGCCCCCAGCACAGCCACCATCTGGGATGTGAAGGTGCAATGGTGACTGCCCATGGGTGGGGATCTCAGTTCCACTGTTGCCATCTGTGGGCTCATGGGCTTGCAATTTCCAAACATCCTTCCCCGTCGATGGTGTTCACCCACCACATGTGTCATATTCCACCCCTGTATGTGTCTTGTTTGTCTTATCTGTTTACCTCCCCAACCTACCTCCCGAAATATACCTACTTCCCCTCCCCTACCCAACATTCCAGTCTCACCTGAAAAAAAAAAAGGGGCAATCTGCTCCCAAAAAAAAATTATGCCCATACATAGCTGCCCATTTTGCACACATGTCTGCTGGACACATAAACTGATATTTAATTGGCAGTACAACATACTTTGTTGTCCTCACCCCTCTCTCAGGGGTGGAAGGTTTCATATTTCCCTTCAAATTTATTGCATATGCACAGCTGTTGCTGTTAAAGAAATGGGCAGCTATGGACCTTTACTACACCTGTCCTGCACATCCCGAGCTGTTTTCCCTACTGTCTTTCCCTTTTTGTGCCCCTTTTTCACCACTTTCCTATCTCCCCATTTTCTTTTCTTTCAAAGACATGAGCGCAGGGGTTAGCGGGCGTAAGCACTATTAAGCAGTAGTTAGCGGGTTTGAGCGAGTGTGCGCTTGTGTGCGCTTAGCTAATCATCGCGCAAACCCGCGCGCACCCGCTTACAACTGCTTAAAAGTGCCTTAGTCACTCTGTATGTCAGGGCCCTTGTTCTGCTCAGCAGCAAAATAAAACACCTCTGTCAGTATCGAACCCTGGACCTTGGACACACCAGACTGCATGAAGTACCACCAAGCCACGATAGACATACAACAAGTTGGTGCTGAAATAAATATATCATGCATCAGAATGAGTGAATGTAAAGGAAAAATAGGAATGCCATAACACCAAACTTGTTCTGTGGAACTTTACAAGCAGTTGTTGTGGAATTGCATTACATGACTGTGATAAGAGAACCAGCCATTCTAGCAGGAAATAATGTTATAGCAGCACTTTACAACCCACACACAGTATCATAGCAGGACAAACAGTGGCATATCTGATTAGGGCAGAGGACATACATCCCAACTGTGACTACTTTTCAGGGATGTCCCTGATTTTGAAACATATGTTAGCTGTGTCCCTCTGAATCCCTCTGAAAAGTACTGAAGTTAGGCAGAAAGGCGGGGTATTACACTTAATGAATAATGACAATAATAAGAGTTAGACACCACTTGTACTTCAGAAAAGGTATAGTAATCCATATGCACTGGTTCTCTCAAAGTCTCCACTTACTGTCTCTATTATTTTGAAGGTGTACCTCACTTTTACCTACCTTTCCCTGACTCTGTTCAAATATGTACCTGAGTGTTTCAGAGGCCTGGCAGAGGCAGAAACACACAGGCATATCAGCTTTTCTGCTGTTACACACTGTGCAAATAGCTTTGGAAGGAGTTCCACAAGCATACCCTTATGTAGGAGTACAACACTGAAATACCAAAGGATGTAGCCATGTACTTATAGTAACTGACTGTAACAATGCCATTGTACTAGTGCTGAAAAGACCTGTGTGTTGCACAGACAAAGAATAAAAGGCTAACATCTGGCTACCATCTGGATAGGTCCACAGTTGGGAGCTATGCAGGCAGACTACTTGCCTTGATAAACTAACAAGTACACAGCAACCCTTTAAGTCCAGCAAGATAACATTCACACAATAATACATAATGCTGTCTGTACGTCTGCTTCCCTACCCAAATGTATAATATACCTGTGTGTTCAGGGTCTACCAAGGATGTAGGTAGGCATACTCAGTACTGGAATTGTCCAGTTTTCATGAGCAGACTGTGCTAATGTCAACACTAAAAAAGCACAAACTTTTCAGAAGTGAGTACATTAATATTCACAGTATAGCAGTTCACAAACAGTTCATGTGCCAAAAGAATACATCTCAATAACTACTTTTGTATGGCAGTTAATTGTATAAGTAGAAAAGAAACTACATACTCCCGTGTATCTTGTGTTAGCATTTGCAGGGGTGAGTACAATTCTACACTGACAAGTGTGTACTGGAAGTGGCAACATTCAGGTCTGAGTACAACATTTAAATCACTGGCTACACCCCTAGCTTCAGATATAAGAACTATACCAACCTTCTGACTTAAACAACGGTGTCCACAGCAAACAAGTATGAGCCCCACTTTGAAAAGCTGAAAGGGCTATGCCTACCTGACTTAGCAATTTATAGCATAGGGTTGATATGACAGTGAGTACTGCTATTACCACACAGCAGGCTGCATGCAATTACCAAATGGTGGCCACCAATTGGTGCAGGGGCCATCACATGCTCATGTGCAGATACCTATAAAAGCAGGCTGTACTTGCTGCTCACACATGCAATCATTCCATTGCAGACACTGAGAGAGAGAGAGACAGAGACAGAGAGACAGAGAAAGAGAGAGAGACATTAACAGCAAAAGCAAAAAAAAAGGAACACGGAAATTAATAATACCAACACATACAAAGGAAAGGTATGTAACAGATATGTATTTACTGGTATGTAGTATATGTTTTTGAAGAGTACTCTACATACTTTGAAACATCCATATGAGGCAGCAGTACGTATCTATGCACAGATGTCCAGCATAACTGCTGCCATGGACAAATCAGTGTGTAGCTGTGTGCAGGGGGACATAACTGTGACATATGTAGTTCAGCATTAAATGTCAAACATCTGATCCATGTTATCTGTGTTCTGTACAGTAGTGTGTACAATGGCTGTTTGGGGGAGAAGCGCAAACAGCTATATAAACATTGATGTGACAGAGTAACACATGCATGATAGTCATATTAACATGTAGCTTAGCATTGGCAACTGCTGTACCAGGCTAGTATGCTAATCTAGCATTTGTAGCTATATACACACCCTCTAATATTACTGTGTGCTTACATGTGACACCTGTTCATCTTGCAGCAAGGCCCAACATGTCAGCCATGAGGTCCAGGAACTTACAACAGTGTGGACCTTGTGTGGGTATGGCACACACATATGGAGAGATATATATGTGTCAGATAAATTAACATCTGTACATGTGCATTGAGCAAGGGACATACTGCAACTGTATGTGAAGGGTGGACATATATATGTTGGTGAAGGTTGTTATGTGCATATTTGTATGTAGGTTGTAGTGTGTGGCAAACAAGACAGCATACAGTGCTGGTATATGACATGCGGTGGTTAAACACTGTGGGTGTGATTTGTTAAGTTTTCAGTGTTGCAGACAGTGAGGCCTGCTAAAGCTACATGGGCTGAGAACACCTTCAATGCATTTCTCACAAGACTGTGCGATATCATTACATTACTGTATACCTCACATCCTTTGCATAATTGATATTCCCACCATGAAAGGTGGACTGTATATGTGCCTATATGTATATGTATATGTACACCAATGGATGTGTATATGTATATATATATATATATATATATATATATATATATATATATATATATATATATATATATATATATATCTATATACACACAGAGAGAGAGAGACAGAGTCATATATAGTGAGACAGATGCCTGGTGTCAAAGGCATGGCCTCAGGCTCAATGCCAAAAATTGCATTGTCATCCCTTTTGGTTAAAACTCGGTACCCATGAACTACCACATAGGTGGTAGTCTCCTTAACACCGAAAGTGTGATAAGAGACCTTGGGACACAGGTGGACAGTAGTCTCCCCTTTGATGATCACAGTAGCACACTAGTCAAGAAACCCTTCTATGTGGCACACCTCATCACAAAAAGCTTCTCATCCAGGGAAAAAGAGATCATTGTTCCCCTCTACTCATCACTCATAAGACCCATTATAGAGTACAATGCCCCTTTTGGTATGTACTTCACAAGATATCTACAACAACTGGAAAGGCCACAGACATACCTCACAAAGAGGATTACCAGCCTCAAACAGATGCCCTATGCAGACCGTCTCACAAAATGCCAGCTTTACTCTGTCACATATCGCCTACCCAGAGGTGATCTCTGCCTAACATGCAAAGCTATGTCAAACCCAGAGCTGTTGGACATGCTCCACATAAAGAAATCCCAATCCCTCCGAGCTACACGCTCTAGGGACCTAAACCTTGTCACCACAATAAACAGAACATGCTGGAGGGATAGATTCCTATCTCAGAGACTTCCCATACTCTGTAACAAACTACCTATCTATAGCAAACAAAGCTCCTCAGTAGCACTCTTCATGAATAATCTTGATGACTGGATGGGAGATAGGTAATACACCCCGGGGATCACCTCTGTAGCTCTGCTTGACAGGGGCAGAGGAAATTAATTTCCTTGGGTGGCAAAGGCCAGGATACCATTTGGCTAGGCTTATATACGCCCTAGGGCCAATAGCCTAGTACCTACCTATGAACCTATACACATTCATATGTACTTGTTGCAATACATGCTATGTGAGGTTGTCTGAGTGTGATGGTCAATGTGTTGGTTTATGTGTCAAAGTTGTGTATATGTGGGATAGCATAGTGGGAAACAGTTTCTGACATGGTATTTTGTGCCCTAGCTTTGATCCCAGCAAAAGATGTGTATGCTATTGTTGGCAGTATGGCATACGGTTTGACATAGTCCCTTGGTGTTGACTGGGGTGTGTCATTGCAGTACATGTATGCCTATTGATTGGTACTGCTGGTGAATCCAACTCCTGTATGAACAGTAGTACTACCTGAAGCTGTAGGCCTAAACAACACAGTATGGTGTATGTCCACATTGCTTGGAACCACTGTTTTGTGTGTTCCCTGTAGTCCTCACAGATTACATACCTCAGGCTTAAGGTTTTGTAAGTACTGACACACAGTACTGTATGGTACACACGTAAAGCTCATCTGGGTTGCCATACCTTTGTGTCTTGTAAGTATGTCTGATGTGTGCGTGGGTATGCCTGTAACATGCCCTCTGTCATATGTGTGTTACAGGATATAAGTGTGTATCTAGCAACATGTATAGTCTAGTACAGCAGTATGCCACCCATATTCATGAATGTGCACATATATTAGGCAGGGGTTTGCCATCAACAAGTAGTGTGGTATAATGGTAATACTGTAACTGGACTCTACAATCATTGCGATGGAGGACATATTACATTATGCATTAGCTTGATCTATACCTTCTGTGGCTAGGTGGTGCATTGTGTCGCATACAGTGTGCCATGTACTGTTGTATAGTCTTACATAGTGATTTCACTTTGTTGCTGTGCAGAACATGGTGTAATATACAGATTGTACCAGGCACTGTCAGGCAGTTGTGGGATGAGTACTGATTTGTGGTATTGAAAGTGTGTATCCTCTGGCAGCTAAAAGGTTGCTATATATGGCAGTTCAGTGATATCTGTACTGTATAATGTTAAGTGTGCCATATGACTTGCTCAGACATATTGTTTCATTGTCTTCCAGGGATCATGGCCCACTGTCGCAACCCGAGCTATAGTTGTGCTGAGGACGACATCATTACAAGCAGTCTGATCCAGCACTACAGAGTGCTATTCTCAAGAACCAGCCAGGACCAGCATGAGCGGACTGCCCTGTGGCAAAATGTTGTCCGTAGGGTAAATGACATAGGCATGCATAACCGGACATATGAGCAGGTACGTCATCACTGCAGTGATTTACTTAGACATGTCCGGCAGCGTCTGATGTCCGTAGACAACAGCTTGCTACAGGTGGTGGGGTTACCATCCACCCCCCCCCACCAGAGTGGAGGAGCTGCTCCTGAGCCTGGTGGCTCTTGGCCAACACCAACAGCGGCAGACATGTATCGTCATGGAGGTTGGAGCCACCCAGCAAGTTCACACGGAGCGTACAGGTAACATGGCATATCTGTAGACTACTGTTACCTCTATTGGTAAAACCATGCATATGTGAGATGTGTACTGTGTAGTTAGAAGATGTGGAGCCTGGTGTTGTGCAATACTGATCATTTGAAACATAATCTGCAGGCCTGTGAATGTAAACAGTTGTACTACTGTAAGATTGCAAACCCACAGTAGCAATGCCACAGGTGTTGCCACTGACAAACTGTCACATATCCTTGTAGGTCCCTCTGGTGTGACAGCAAGGCAGCAGACCCATGTTGGTGAGTGTATTCTACATTTATTGTTGCATATAAAATGTGCACGTTATAGGTAAGGTGTAGGCCATGTACACATGTAACACATCTACGCATAATGCATGCTGTGCATGTTTTCTGTGAAAAGCCATGTGTAAAGCCATGTATACTGTTAGTTACAAGGACTGTCTACACTCGCACTACATGCTGTTCAGCAACACACATCCTGCATGCTGACATGTGTGATATGACTGTTTGGCTTGTGATACTGTACCCCACCATCATCTGCTATTGAGTATGTTCTGGATTGCTGGTGGTGTGTGTGTGTGTGTGTGTGTGTGTGTGTGTATGTTTGTGTTGTGTGTGTGTGTGTGTGTGTCTGCTTTAGTGAGGAGTGTATTTGTGTTCATGTGTGCATGTGTTCATGTGTTCATGTGTGCATGTGTGCATGTGTTCATGTGTGCATGTGTGCATGTGCGCATGTGTGCATGTGTGCATGTGTTCATGTGTTTTGACATCATGTACAGGTCGTAAAGTGTGTTTCCTGTCTTCCTGTCACAGGTGCTGAGGTTGGGCTGGTTCACTGCAGCAGAGAACCTGATGTTACTGACACAAATACTGATAATGAGGATAGGTGTGTTGAGGCACAGGCATGTTTGCCAGGGTCTGTTGTTGGGCCACCAATCAACAGTACACATGTGTACACCCCATCCATGCACACAGTCATACTGCCAATACATCCATCATCAACAATGCCCTTAGCTGAGGGACAGTGTACCGTCAGCAATGGCCAGGACAGTGTGATATCTATGGCACATGCATCCGGACACAGCAGCCATAGTCAGATGTCTGGAATGGTACCACATAGGCAGATGTCCAGGGGTTCTTGTCGGAGCACTGCTGGTCATCATGCCCAGGGCAGACATGCCACAGGTCTTACAACCTCATGCATGTTCCAAGCTGTCATGGAGGCACAGGCATGTATGGAATGGTACACCAGACAGGGACTAAGGGCATAGAGGGCACATAACACCAATGTAATTGACAGTATCCATGACCTAGCAGGTGCCATCCGTAATTACACTGAGGTCACTAATAGATGTTGGGGTGAGACATTAGATGTCCTCCGCAATGTCATGTCTATGTGTCAGGACAGTGCGGGATGGTTGACACGTCGACATGGACATATGCCAGCAACATCAGCAGCTGGCAGTCGCCGTGGACGTCCATCAAGTCACAGCTGCTCCCGTAATGCCAGTACCAGCCCCAGCAATGTTGGGGGTGGGCTGTCCATAGACCATCCTAGAAGACCACGTCCACATTGCTCTGGCCAGTCCCAGCAGGGACCTGGATCCAGTGTACAATATGTCTACCTCTGAGGATAGTACCCAGTCTGGCTTAGTACCTGATACTGTCTGTAGCACCCCTGCCAGGCACAGCTACCATATCCGTGGCCAGAGACTGTGATCTGTAAAGCCTGGCAGGTACAGTCTGTGGCTGTACCACAAATCCCTGTATATGACAGCCACATGATGGAACTGTGTGCATGCAGACATACACACATAAACCAGACACCTAGGGCTAACACATACCTGCACACATTGCATCCACATTGGCCCATACCAGTACTGTTGGCCCTTACACACGCGCACACACACACACACACACACACACACACACACACACACACACACACACACGCACACACACATGTCGATTGTATGGCTCAATGTAGGCTTCTGGCAAACCAACAACACACCCTGTGCATATGATGAAACCTGTGCCACCTACTGTCATCTGTAACATTGATGCAGGAACAGGCTAACATGGTGCTGATGCACAGGGTGACTTTATAGCAGTATAGCAATGTTAGCATGTTGTCAGCAGTAAAGTGTAATGATATCCTTGAAGGTGTAGCTGAGCAGGCATGATGCATTAAAGCTATGATTATTAATGTAGTATTGTTTACACCAGTGTTAATTCCAATAGTGTATTGTCCGCCCATGTGTCACTTGGCTGATATGTGTAGTATTGGCAGCATGTGTTAGAGAGTGGACAGTATGTGTGGGATGTGTGCAGCACAGATTTGCAGGTGTACATTTGTAAACATGGTGGAAGTGCACTGTCTGCATGCACGTGCATAGTGGACACATGGGCAGGGTAGCATGCCCGGTATTACACAATGTTAACACTCCATAGTTTCTATTGGTGGCCAGTATGCATTGTACTACACACATTTTGGGACTTGTGTGCACATGTGTGTATGACATGGTTTGACACTGTGCTGTGGGTGATACTGTTACTATCTGTCATTGGTGTGCATTCTGGTAGTATACATAACCTCAACAGCCTAACCATAAACAATTGTTAGATGATGTCTTGACAACTGACACACAGATGTAGGACACACAGTAACATTTGGATCCTTCAGGTACTATACTATGCCAGTAACCAGTGGTATTCACGTGCACCCATTCCTGGGACCACTCCTCTTTGGCATATAGCTCTCTTAGGTACAAGCAAACACAGTAGGGATATGTCCGTCCATGCCTGGAAATGCATACTGTGGCCTATAATGCATTCTCCAGATGACACACACATCCTCCACAAGGGTATCACACAGACAGATACCAATTGTCAAACCCATGCTGTAAAGCTATAAGCCAACTAAAGCATAGTCATCCACTTTTACAACACATAGTATCCCCACAGTACCACATAGGTAGTAGCCCCCAACATGTTGAACAGGTACCGATGTGTACATGCATCCAAGTGTTACGTCATCTCTCCTTTGGTAATCACATTTCCAAAGGTATTTTGAAATCCCTCAGTGGATCACATAAGCAATAAGGGGTCTGCATACATATCCACAAAGGTTTTTGTACACCTATAATGAATAGCCATCATTGGCAGACTTTGCTGCATTTGAACAGGTCTGAAATATACCTCAGGCATAAACCTTCACTCACACTATTCAATAGAAACCGTAATGAGTGTGTGTGACACTGATGACCTAGGCCAGGGATCACTGCAGTGACTGGGCTTGTCACAAGCATACAGATGTGACCTAAGGTCTGGAAAGCGGCAGAACACTCTGGCAAAGATAACAGATGTGTTCATGGAGAAAGCAGGGTTCCCACCTATGAAATAATCGAGGTCAAATGTATGTATATGTATTTGCCACACAGCTACCTGACGTGCAATGCACATACTGTTGTCATTGTGATATGTCATACAGTAGTAAAAGCAAAACCCACAACACATTGACCAACAGTGTCACACACATAGAGCACACACATACTCACCAAGTGCAGGATTCTAACCCCTACCTAACTACTTTATGATACTAGAGCAGTACACATTAACATGACGTGCTATACACATTACGGGAGTTCTCCTTTCCACAGGTGTAGTTGTAGGATGGTGACATCATCAGACTTGACAAAGATAAGTATACCACTTTTAAGGTGGTTCAGTAGTCTCAAAAAAGGTTGCTCGAAATACACACATAAACACAGTTGTCAAGTGCAGGATTCAAACCCCTACCTAAGTACTTCATGATATGAGAGCAGTACGCATTTGCATGATGCGCTATACACATTACTAGGAGTTCTCCTTTCCACAGGTATATTTGTAGGATGGTGACATCATCAGACTTGACAAAGATAAGTATACCACTTTTAGGGTGGTTTACTAGTCTCTGGTAAGGCTGCTCCTCTCCAAGAAAATGCACACACACGCTCTCATACAATTGTAGGATTCAAACTCCTACTTAACTACTTTATAGTACTAAAGCAGTATGCATTTACATGACGCACTATACACATTACTGGGAGTTTTTCTTTCCACAGGTATATTTGTAGGATGGTGACATTATCAGACTTGACAAAGATAAGTATACCACTTTTAAGGTGAGGTTAATCGTTCCAAGGAGATACTCACACACAGAGCACACACTCGTCATGTGCAGGATTCAAATCCCTATCTAACTACCTTATGATACTAGAGGAGTACGCATTAACACGACACATTATACACATTACTGGGAGCTCTCTTTTCCACAGGTAAATTTGTAGGGTGGTGACATCATCAGACTTGACAAAGATGAGTATACCACTTTTAAGGTGTTTCAGTAGACTTCAAAAAGGTTGCACCTCTCCAAAGAGACACACACACACACACTCCTACAGTTGTCAAGTGCAGGATTCAAACCCCTACCTAACTACCTTATGATACTAGAGAAGTACGCATTAACACGACACATTATACACATTACTGGGAGTTCTCTTTTCCACAGGTATATTTGTAGGGTAGTGACATCATCAGACTAGACAAAGTGGGTTACATTAGGTGACATTAGGTGGGCTACATAGAAGGAATTTCTAAACACTTTGGCAATGTGATCATCAAAGGAGAGTTTACTATCTACCTGGGTCCCCAGGGCCATAATTACATTCTCCGTACATACTGGATTACCACCTATGTGGTAATTTGTGTGCACTTTGTTTTATCCAAAGGGGATGACTATGCATTCTTTGGCATTCTGCTTACGGGCATTGTTTTGACACCAGGTATCTGTCTCTGTAAGACCCTTCTGGAGGATGTCTGTGTCAGCAGTGGAGTCGATTATGGACCACAGTTAGCAGTCATCTGCAAACTTGTTCAGCCATACTCCTCCCGTGCTTGCCTGTACCTCTGAGCAGTATCTACTGAACAGGTGGGGTCCCAGGATCAAGACCTGTGGGATGCCATTTGTGACTGGTTTAGAGTCAGACATGGCACCCGCAACTCTGAACATGTGTGTTTGATCTGTGAGCCAGTTGGCCACCCATCCTGTGACATAGCTGTTAATGTTCAAGCTGGTAAGCTTGTCCATGATGCCAGAGTGGGGAATGGTGTTAAAAGGCCTTAGTGAGGTCCAGGTGGGCTGTGTGGACTACTTTCACCTCCATCTATGTCCTTGGTAACTGTTTCAAAGAAGTCAACTAGGTTTATGAGGCAGGATCTGCCTTTAACAAAGCCAAGTTGGGTAGAGTCCAGTGTCTGGAGGTTCCCAATGTCTCTGTTTATGGGTTCCATGATAATTTGCTCCATAGTTTGCAGACCAGACTGAGTAGGCCTATAGGCCAATAGTTTCCAGGTTCTGTTGTGGCAACCCCTTGGTCGAGCTGGATGACTGTTGCTGTATGGCATTCTTTGGGTACATAGCCTGTGGTAAGGTTGAGTCTGGACAGTAAATGTAGGTGAGGGTGTAGTTCCTTTTGGGGCTGGTGTAAGACGCAGCCTGGGACACCATCCAGTCCCATTGATGCTGTGTTCTTAGCTTTGAAGAGGGCTGTTTTACCTGCATGTCCATGAAGTCTGGGGCTCTGCATTCTTCTGGGATGGACACAGGCCCTTTTGGGGGTGATGGGGGGGAGTTTGCACTGAACTTGCCACCAGGATGTGGGCAATGTCAATTGGTTCAGTGTATTTTTTTGCCATTTTGCAGTAGCTGACAGCATATTTGAGAGTTGCCACCTAAATGTTTGGTATAGCTAATGAAGGCTTTGTGGTTGTTATTCTTACATTCTTTAGCAATTGGTCTTTAGAAACTGGCCTTGGATTATTTTATGAGTGATCATTGTTTCTTCCTAATAATGATCAGTGAAGCCTTTCCTTTTGTGAAGTTTGCTCTATCATGTGTTCGTTTCCTCCTTCAGTTGTATAGCTTATTTATGGGCAACGACCACCAAATTGGTTTCTTATTTTTGGAGGAGTGTGACTTGGTTTTATTTGGGATGTCTCGATCCATGCATCCCTGTAGATGCTCATAGAATGCACTTGTAAATGATTCAGCAGATTGTATAGCATTATCCCATAGCAAGGGGGCTTTGGAACTTTCCACTTTGGTCTTGGGAAGTGTGCAGTTTGCTTTTGAAAATGTCTTCACAGTGGTTTCCTTGACTGGGGGGATGGAATGTGGATGTCCAGTCTGATTACTTTATGATCTTATATTACCAGTGAGCGGTTTATCTCTGTTGTGGAACACTGGTACCACATGTTGGTGATGATCAGGTCCAGTATGTTGTCACCTCTAGTGGGGGTGGTGACCAGCTGTTTCAGGGTGTTTGAATTTTTAAACTCTCAGAAACATTGGGCAAAGGATGTTGTACATGAGTAATTCTCCCACTCAATGTTTGGGTAGTTGTAATCTCCTCATATAATGGTGTTTGGTAGGACCTTTATATTTTCCACTGTTCTCTGGAATACTGAGTGAGGTTTCTGAGACATGGTAGGTGATCTGTAGCAGGCTGCAATCTGATAAGCAGCTTTGCCCAATGTTAGTTGCACTTGCATGGTCTCCAAGGCCTCATGCTGTGCCACTAACCTGAAGGTGTGGGTATCCATAAGGTAAATGGATACACCCCTTCCTTTTGTATTTCACTCTGGGTTTTGGGGCCAAAGATCAGAGGGATTGTGAGTGTTTTATGTGGAGCATGTCCAACAGCTCTATGTTAGACATAGCTTTGTATGCTAGGCAGAGATCACCTCTGAGTAGGCGATATGCAAGAGATTACAGCTGGAGCATTTTGAGACGGTCTGTGTATGGCATGTATTTCAGGCTGCTAATGCTCTTTGTGAGGTATTTCTGCAGGCTTTCCAGTTGTTGTAGATGTCTTGTGAGGTACATAGCAAAAGGGGCGTTGTACTCTATTATGGATCTAGTGAGTGATGAGTAGAGGGGAACAATGTCCTCTTCTATTCTGCATGAGACACCTTTTGTGATGAGGTGTGCCACGTAGAAGGATTTCCTGACTACTGTGGGGATGTGATTATCACAGGTGTGTCCATTGTCCACCTGTGACCTAAGGTCTCTTATCACACTTTCAGTGTTAAGTATACTACCGCATATGTTGTAGTTCATGGCTACAGAGTTTTTACCAAAGGGGATGACAATGCACTTTTTGGCATTGAGCTTGAGGCCATGGCTTTGACACCAGCATCTGTCTCAGTGAGGCCCTTTTGTAGGATGTCCACATCTTTAGTATTTACAATTATGGCTCCTAGTTTGCAGACATCTGGAAACTTCATTAGCCACAGACCTTCCATGTTAAAGTTTACTTCAGGGAAGTAGATACAAAACAGGACAGGACCCAGGACTGAACCCTGTGGTACTGCACTCGTCACTGGTCCAAAGTCATACTTGGAGTCTGCTACTTTCACAGTGTGTGTTCTGTCAGTGAGCCAGTTGGCAACCCATCTTGTGACATAGCAATTTATACCTAGTTTAGTGGGTTTATCTATAATTCCAGAGTGGGGGATGGTGTTGAAAGCCGTGGCAAGATCTACATAGGTTGTGTGAACCACCTTACCCTTGTCTACGGTTCTGGTGACTGCTTCAATGATGTCTGTCAGGTTTAGGAGACATGATCTGCATTTTACAATCCCAACATGGTTGTGGTCCAGAGTTTGGAGATTACCAATGTCTTTTTTTATAAGTTGTACGATGATAAATTCCATGGCCTTGCAGAGCAGGCTCATCAGGCTAATGGGGCGCTAGTTCCTGGGGTTCGTGGTGTCTCCACCCTTATGTAGTGGGTTAACCATCACTATGTGCCATTCAGCAGGTGCAACACCTGAGGTGAGGCTATGACTGAACATGGTACGTCGGCGTGGTGCCTGTTCATTCTGTAGTTTGTGTAGAACACAGCCTGGGAAGTTATCTGGTCCCATGGATGCTGTGTTCCTGGCTTTGAAGAGTGTTTTTTACCTGTGCAGCCGTGATGACAGCAACATTGCAGTCTTCCGTTATAGAGATGTGCTCTTTCATGGGTAAGAGGGGGGTAAAGTTAGCACTGATCCTATCTGCCAGGATGTTGGCAATATCAGTTGGGTCTGCATATTTAGTGCCGTTGAGCTGTAACTCAGAGCAGATCTGAGTGTTGCCATGATATGGACCTGTCTGTTGGCCAGAGATCTCCTGAGTAGACAGTATGCAACAGAGTACAGATTGAGTTAAATTCAGTCTTGTTGCATGGGGCAACTGTTTGAGGCCAGTAATCCTCTTGTTGAGGTACTTCAGTGGTCTTTCCAGCAGCTGAAGGTGCCTAGTCAGATTCATCACAAGTGTGTTGTGGTACTCTCTGACAGGTCTGATGACTGATGAGTAGAGGGAACCTCCTGTGGCCTACATGCAAAGACCTTGGCAGTTTGTGGGAACACATAGCATGATTTTCTGACCACTTTGTGAATGTGTTTCTGGAAGTAGAGATGACTATCCACATGTGTCCATAGATCCCTTATTATCACCTCCGTATTTAGGGTGTTGGCACTTATGTGGTATTTGTATGACTTTAGCTCGAGGCCATAAGTTTGACACCACATCTGTCTGACTGAGACCCTTTTTAAGGATGTCTCTGTTGTCCCAAACATCGATTATGACAACGTTTTTGCAGTCATACACAAACTTTGCTAAACATAGCCCTAGTGTGTTTGACTGTATTTCTGAAAAGTATACACCAGACAGGAGGGGTCCTAGGACTAAGCCATGGGGGACAGCAGTTGTTACCAGCTTGAACAGGAGACCACAATTCTTACCTTGTGTGATCTATCTGTGCCCCAGTTGGCAATCCATCAGATGACATACATATTTATGCACAGGTTGTTGATTTTGTGGATACAACATGTGTCTGGGATGTTGGAAAAGGGCTTTTCAAGGTCTTTGTGGGATGTGTGTAGCTCATTTCATTGATGTATGTCCTGGGTGACTGCCTTGAAAACAGTCTAGCAGGTTAGGGAATGATAATCTGCCCCTGACCAAACCAAAATTGGTAGGGTTGGGAGTTTGTAGGCTCCCAATAGCTCTGTTTATGAGTTCCATCATGATGGACTCCATGGCCTTGTAGATCAGGCTTAATAGGCTTATAAGACAATAGTTCCCATGGTCTGTTGTGCACCAACTCTTGTGGAGTGTGCCAAACGTTGCTGTAATGCATTCAACAGTTTCATATCCTGTACAGAGGGTGAGTCTCAACAGACTGCTCAAGTGCAGGGTCTGTTTGTTTTGGAGTTCACATATAACACAGCTAGGGAAACCATGTCATCCCATAGACGCCATGATTTTAGGTTTGGAAAGTGCTGTTTAACCATTGTATATGTGATTTCTGGGTTTTCACAATCTCCAGGTATGATAATGGGCCCTTTTGTCAGTGAGAGGGGGGTAAATATGCATGAACCTGTCTGACAAGATGTTGGCAATGTCAGTCGTGTACATGTATTCATTTACAGTTTGCACTGACTCAGAACATATATGAGTTTACATTGATATTTATGACATAGCGAAAGAAAGCTTCATGGTTCTCTTTGAACTCTTTGACAATATTTTTGTCAGAACATGGATTGGGTAATGTTATGAGTGCTCATTGTTTATTAATGATACTGATCGGAGATTTATTGATCTTCTTTGAATTTTCACTTTCTTTGAACAACAAGTACTTGTACTACATAGTTTGATTATGACAGGAGTCCAATATATTATATGGGTCTGTTTTCATATAACTGTGTGCGCAAAGCAGGACTGGTGAATAGTGACAAGTTTCTGGGGTAAGAACTGCAACTGCCAGATATGTGTGGCCCACTGCTGTACTCAGACATGGCCTAAGTGTGTGAGCATGCCCATTATGACCTTTCAGTATGTTGTTGACTGACATTTGCTAAATTTGTTTAAGTGTGTGAGCATGCCCAGTATGGACATATATACTATATGTGTGTGAAAAATCAAGTTGTTTTTTACTTCAGGGCTCACCTTTGTGTTGTACATCGACAGGAAGCATGCTGTGCCTGCAGAGCTTCCATGAGACACTTTGCATAGGTTCATAGGTTCATACTAGGCTTTCTGCCCTAGGGCATTTATAAGCCTAGCCAGAATGTGTTTGGCTTTCGCCACCCATTTTAAATTTATTTTGCTATGCCCTTTTTCGAGGTTAGTATACTGTGCCTCTGTCTAACAGTGCCACAGAAGTGATACTCGGGGTAAACCTATGATCTCCCATCCACTCATCAAGATTCCTCTTGAAGAGAGTCAATGAGGGACTCTGCCTAACCTGGACTGGGATTTTATTCCAGAATGAAGGGAGCCTCTGGGTTATGAATATGTCCCTCCAGCATGTCCTATTTATTTCAGTGCTGAGGTTCAAGTCTCTCGAGCACGTAGCTCGATGGGATTTGGATTTTCTGAGGTGCAGCATGTCCATTAATTCCAGGTTGGACATGGCTTTATACGTCAGGCACAGATCACCTCTGAACAGGCGGTATGCCACTGAGTAGAGCTGGAGTTTCTTTAACCGGGCAGCATATGGCATCTGTTTGAGCCCTTTGATCTTCTTGGTGAGGTACTTTTGGGGTCTTTCCAGTTGCTGCAGGTGTCTGGTAAGGTACATCCCAAAAAGGGCATTGTACTCAATTATGGGCAGCATATGGCATCTGTTTGAGCCCTTTGATCCTCTTGGTGAGGTACTTTTGGGGTCTTTCCAGTTGCTGCAGGTGTCTGGTAAGGTACATCCCAAAAGGGGCATTGTACTCAATTATGGGCCTGATGAGGGATGAGTAAAGAGGCACGAAGACTTCCCCTGATCTAGATGTGAATCCCTTCATGATTAGGTGGGCTATATAAAATGTTTTTCTAACCACTTTGGCCACATGGTTGTCAAATGAGAGATTGCTATCAACTTGGGTCCCCAGGTCCCTAATTACTTCTTCTGTACTTAATGGATTACCACCTATGTGGTAATTTGTAGCACTGTTTTTGCCAAAGGGGATGACTATACACTTTTCGGCATTTAGCTTGAGGCCATGGCTCTGGCACCAGTTGTCTGTTTCTATAAGGCCCTTTTGGAGGATGCTTGTGTCGGCTGGAGAGTCGATTATGGTGCCCAGTTTGCAGTCATCTGCGAACTTGGTCAGCCACAGTCCTTCCGTGTTGGCCTGTACCTCCGAGAAATATATACCGAACAAGAGAGGTCCCAGGACTGAGCCTTGTGGGACACCACTTGTAACTGGTTTGGAGTCTGACATGGCTCCAGCAATTCTAACCATGTGGGTTCTGTCCTTGAGCCAGTTTACAATCCATCTAATGACATAGGGGTTTATATTTAAGCTGGTGAGCTTATCTATAATGCCAGTGGGGTATTGTATCGAAGGCTTTTGCGAGGTCCAGGTAGGCTGTGTGGACCACCTTCCCCTCGTCAATGGCCTTGGTGACTGTTTCAAAGAAATCAACCAGGTTTAAGAGGCAGGATCTGCCCTTAACAAAGCCGAACTGGGTAGGATCCAGTGTCTGTAGGTCCCCAATATCTTTATTTATGAGGTCCATGATGATCCTTTCCATAGCTTTGCAGACCAAGCTAGTTAGGCTTATGGGGCGATAGTTTCCAGGATCCGTTGAGGCACCACCTTTATGGAGAGGGACCACTGTTGCTGTACGCCACTCTTTGGGCACATATCCTGTAGCAAAGCTAAGATTGAACAGTAGTTTTATGTTTGGGTTTAGCTCTTCTTGGAGTTCATGTAGGACGCAGCCTGGGACACCGTCTGGTCCCATTGATGGTGTGTTTTTTGCTTTGGAGAGGGCGGCTCTTACCTGAGCATCTGAGATGTCAGGGGGGCAGCACTCTGCTGGGATAAATATTTGCCCTTTTGGTGGGGAAGGGGGGAGAAGTTTGCGCTGAACCTGTCAGCTAGGATGTTGGCAATGTCTGTGGGTTCAGTGTATTTTTTGTCATTTTGGACTAATTCTGAGCATATCTGGGAATTACCACCCAGGTTCCTAACATAACTAAAAAAAGCCTTGTGATTATCCTTAGTGTCCTGTGCAATTTTTCTCTCGAAGCTGGCCTTAGACAATTTTATGAGTGCCCATAGTTTTTTGCTAATACTGATCAGTGATGCCTTCCCTTTTTGGGATTTTGCTCTATCATTTAGTGGCTTCCTCCTTCTATTGTATAGTTTGTTTATGGCTGGGGTCCACCAGACAGGACGTCTGCCTTTGGAGGATTGGGTCTTGGTTTTATTTGGGATCGCATGATCCATGCATTCCTGAAGGTGTTCATAGAATGCGTTTATAAAGGATTCTGCGGTCTGGACCGTATTTTCCACAGGCCCGGGGGCTTTGAAGGATTCCACCTCAGTTTTGAGGAATGTGAAATTTGCTTTAGAAGTTTTTCACTGTGGTTTTCTGGGCAGGGGGTGGGGTCGGGATGTGAATATCCAGTGAGATTAGTTTATGGTCTGATCTTACCAGTGAGGGATACACTTCTGGTCTGGAGCATAGAGTCCCCATGTTGGTGATGATCAGGTCCAGTATGTTTTCCCCTCTTGTGGGAGTGGTAACAAGTTGTTCCATAGCATTTGAGTTTATAAATTCTAGGAACCTTTGGGCTAGGGTGTTGGAGCTAGAGTAATGCTCCCAGTCTATGTTTGGGTAGTTGAAGTCACCCAATATAATGGTGTTTGGAGAGACCTTCATATTTTCCAGTGTTCTCAGAAAGGCCAAGTGGGGTTCCTGGGTTTGGGAGGGTAGTCTGTAGCAGGCTATAAACTGGAAGGCAGTTTTACCTACTGTTAGTTGCACATGAATAGTCTCTGATGCTTCGTGCTTTGCCACCAGCCTGGAGGTGTGGGTATCTTTGATGAATATCGATACTCCCCCTCCTTTTGTGGTTCGGTCCAAGTTTTGGGGCCGAAAAGCATGGTATGAGGTATAACCTGGTAGTGCTGGGGTGCTCTTGGGAGCCCTGAACCAGGTTTCTGTTACTGCACAGATATCGATGTTCTCCATGCTAAGGAGAGTTTCGAGTGCGTGCATCTTGAGGTTTAGACTTCTGGCGTTGAGTAGCATTACTCTTAGTTTCTTATCCCTTGTGATACCTATGGAGGTGGGTTTGTCTTTTGAGCCTTGCCTAAAAAAGGCACTATGGGGGTAGCAAGAGCCTTTGCCAATATACGAAAGCCCGGGGGTGACAGGTGCAAGCCGTCCCTAGCGAAGCATCGTGGCTTGTCGAGCATATCATCCCAAGCTGACAGGCATTGGATCCCCTTTGAATCCCCTTTGAATGACACCAGTACTTTGTTGAAATTGATCATCTTGTCTTCATATTGTGGCATCATTCTTGGTGAGGGTAAGATGCTACTCAAGGTCAGGGTCATACCGGCCTGGGCTACATGCTCAGAGAGCTCCTTTATGTCTCTTTTCATGTAGTCCAGGGAGGTACGTCTCAGGTCTTTCACACCAGCATGGACAATGACTGAGTCATGCTTGTACTTGCCTTGGAGTGACCTGAGTGCTTGTGTTATGTGGCGGATCCTAGCGCCCGACAGGCTGCTCACCGTGACCCTCTCCTTGTTCAGCCTGGTGAGCGGGACATCAGTGTGCCTGACGATAGAGTCACCTATTACAAGTGTATCAGGTGTGTTGTTTAGTCTTAAGGGCTGTGACTGTTCGGCACACTGGCTTTGTGAGATATGTGTTGCACGTGTTTTGTTTTGGGTTAGCGGTTGCTTGGGTGTCTGCTGTGGAGGTCTCTGCTGCTTAGGCAGATCTTTATTTAGAGCCTCCGAGTATGTGTTTGTGTGATTATGTGTTTGGTTTGCTGTCGTGGTAGGTCTATGTGAGACTGGAATTGTAGTGAGTGTGGTTTCCTTCTCCTCCTGACTGGTTATGCCAGTACTGAGTTGAGAGAGCTTAGCCTCCAGTTTGGTTATATGGTTGCATCTCTCACATGTGTTGGAATTTGTTGGGAGGAGGAGAGGGTTGTCTGTGTACATGAGGCAGTTGTAACATTGCCTCAAGATTCCCAGATTCACCAGCTGGACCGGAGAGGAGATTGACAACTGACCTTTGGACATGCTAGAATAATATTGGGAATCCCTTAATAATTGAAAACAAGGGCCTTATCAACATTTCTACATACAGGGGGGACAGCTATAATTTGTACATATCTACCCGGGGGGCACACCTGATTGTTACTGTGGGTGTACATAAGATGAGGGGTTCACCTGACACTTATACACATTTGCTAGGCCTGCACTGCTATGTCAGGTACTCCATTTCAGTCTGTACTGTTGCCTATCATACTGGCTTGAGACATACTACTGTACTACAGATCTTAGCTTCCAATTTCACTTATATTAGTTTGTGACTTCATAGCCTACCCAACCCACATCACACTGCCTGGCCTGCTGTTATCTGTCTGCATAGGCCTGGGGGGAAGTTCAGAGGGCATGATACAGCATTTGTTTGTGTTTGCTTTAGTGTACAATTGTCCTGCTGTGTCTGTGCCAGTGAAATTCTGCTTAGTGGTTCTGTACTCTGACTATAGTGCACAGTATCCTGAGTTCGAGCCCTGTCACTACTTTTTATTTTCCTGCTGGGCAGACCTGGCTGGTTAAGGAACAGTAAAGCAGGTGTGAACATGTTTACCTGACTTTGCTCGACTTTGCCTGACTTTGCCCAGCATTGCCCAACGTTGCCCAACATTGCCCGATATTGTGCTAGTTTGCACTGGAACCATGACTTGAGCATCCCAAACACATACTCGATTATGTTTCTTGTTTGTGCGTGTGCCTCATTATGGAGTTCATGTTCGGGTGTGTGTGCATTTCTGATGGGTGTCATCAGCCACGGCTCCAGTGCATATCCAGCATCCCCTACTAGGTGACCGTCAGGGATGTCCTCATTGGCAAATCTCTGGTACAGCTGCGTCAGATGCCAGATGTGGGAATTGTGATAGCTTCCAGGGCAGCCAGCACACACATTCATTATTATGCCCAGGGCATCGCACATGACCTGGCAGTTGATGGAGGGGAAGCCCTTGCAGTTGATGTAGACCCTACCCCGCTCACTGGCTGGTGCTTTGATGTGTATGTGCGTGCAGTCTATTGCACCCACTACCTCAGGGTATTCTGCTATTTGGTGGAAAAGATGCATATTGCTGGCCAATGCCTCACAGGAATTGGGGAAATATACATGCTCACTGGCATGTGCTGACATGGCTTCCAGGAACTGGTGCAGTACCCTGGATGCTGATGCCTGTGAAACCCCCATCATATCACCAGTTGGTCTGTAGAAGGTACCTGTAGCTAGTATTCATAGGCCAACACATACCTTGGAATCCGCTGGGATGGTTTCCCCTCTGTTAGTTCTGTCTGTGAGGCTTGGCCGGCACAGATCAACAATTTGCTGCAGGAGGTCTCTGTCCACTCTATAGTGCTCGACTATCTCCAGCTCATGTAGCCCCTGGTAGGTTACCCTGGGTCTGTACACTCTTCTCCGTCTCCTCACTGTGGGTTGCTTAGCATCATTCACAACATCACCACCCTCAGCACCTTGCACATGTCGGTTTATGATAGCAAGAGCAGCCCCTAACATTTTGTCTGACTTAAGCTTTTTAAGCTTTTCCTCTTTGTATACTGCAGTGTTGCAGAGTTCTTTGCAGAGTTTAAAGTGCTGGGTTGGGCTGGGCTAGTCTGTTGCCTGTGTAATTGGCTGATTCTGATATATTTCACCTGGCAGCTCTGCTAATTCTCCTTGGTTAACTTCCTACTACTTCTTTTCCTTCCTTTTCCCTTTTTGTTTCCACAAGGGGCAGCGCCGCACAAACAAGCACAAACAGGCGCACACAAGTGCACATGCAAGCACACAGGCTTACACAGGCTTACACGGGCTTAGACGGGTGCACACGCGCGCACACAGGCTTACACAGGCTTACATGCGTGCACACGTGCACACACGGTGTAAGCATGTTTGCAAGAAATTTCAGATATATCCACGGCGTACACCTTCGGTTTCTGGGTTTCAGCTAGGACAAATGTAGACATGCCTCTTGCAATCCTGAGCAATTCATGGCAAACACAAGCCACTCTGCTCCAATAAGCTTGCAATCTTTCATACATACTCCCTCATGATGTCACCTATCTTCTACTCTACTACTCCCCTACTCCTACACTTACACTCTAGGGACATGGCTCACATACCAGGGAAAATTGGGATTCGCTATCCTTATCCTCATTTGCATAGGATTGCCTACTAATGCTTGGTTACATCTCTCAGACTGAGCTTCCCCCCTTAGCAACCACTACTCAGTAGCCATGTTGTCTTCAGCCTGCCATTCACCTGCATGGCAGAATAATCTTTTTATTAAACATGCCTAGGTTTGGCTATTTTTTAATTATTTTCTGGTTTTTAAAGTGCCACATGTTTGCACGGCACTGCACTATGCTTAAGCATTGGAGATCGGGGAAAAAAAAATAAAAATTAATTTTTATTAATTTTCAACCTATAAAAATGCCAATGGCCTTATATCTGGCAATTGGAATGCTTCCTCAACTGGATGCATCTTTTATTTGGCGCTGTCATAGCTCCGTTTAGCTATTCGCAGAACAGTACTCCGTTACTAACAGAGTACATTTCTGCAAATAACACTGCTCTTCCACGGACAGGTTAGTGTTTCCTGGATCACAAATTTACCTCATTTGCATAGCTTTCAGCAGCAAATGAGGTAATTTGCATAACATTACACTGTCCGTGCAAGGGTAGCCTTAGAAGCTCTCATGCACGCCCCTGCTGGCTGTTGCTGGATCGCTCGGCAGGCATATTGGCTGTCTGCCGTCTTACACTACTGTTAGACTCCGTGCAAGCCTTCGTAAATCCGGCCCATTATTTTGCACTTTGTCTTCAAGGGTAGTTAACATGCACTATTTTAAAATGTTCTATAATGCAGTATTTGGCATTAAAGTACTTTTGTAAGTAGGGTTTTGATAGTTTCCTTTGCATTCTGTCATGGATGCGAAGCAAAATATGGCATTTTATAATGACTGGAAAACACTGTTAAATTGCTTTATTGCACTGAATGTCTTTATAAAGACTTTCAAAAAATAAAAAGTTAACTGACATTCAAAAGCCTTGTAGACTGCACACTTGCATGCCCCTGAATAATCATTTGAATATTTCTCATGGACCACATAAGGCTTTGTTAAATGCTGAGTATTTTTTTTCAGAAAAATGCCAAGCTATCCACTTATGCTGTACTGATGAACTCACAAAAGAGTACAATATGACATTTCAACGTCTAACAGAATTTGATTTTATTGGATTGGGTACTTCATTAAAGACTTAGAATCAATCAGTCAATCAATCAATAAAATAAATAAATAAAAGTTTATGGGCATTCGAAAGTCATACAGCTGGACCACTTGTATTCACTTAAGGGACCATTTGCATATTTTCCCATAAGTCTTATTTATAAAAGTTTTAAAGTAGTGGTCTCCAACCTTTTTTGCACTAAGGACCAGTTGCCTGTAAGACAGTCTTCCACTGATGGACCATCATGTGTGCAAACAAATAAAGTATAATAAAGTGCAAAGTTGCTTGAATAAGCACTGAAAACCCTGCTTCCATTTTCAACATCCTATCTTTGTGAAGCAACGTTTTCTGCAATGACAGCAACCAAAACAAAATTATGGAATAAACTGGACATAATGAACGCACTTTTGGTGTCATTGTCTCCCGTCACCCCTAGATGGGACCATCTCCTTGCAGGGAAACAAGCTCAGGGCTCCCATTGATTCTACATTATGGTGAGTTGTATTTATTATGCACTTTATTATTATGCATTTCCTACAAGTAAAGTGTGTATGTGTGTGTGTGTGTGTGTGTGTGTGTGTGTGTGTGTGTGTGTGTGTGTGTGTGTGTGTGTGCATGTCAGTGTGTGCTTGTGTGCACTTGTATGGGTATGTATGCATGTAAGTGGGTTTTTACATGTGTGTGCATATGCATGTGTGTGTGTGTTTGCGTGTGTACGTGCATGTGAGCGTGTGAGTTTTTGTGCATGTGTATATGTCCATGTAGGTTTGTTTTTGTGCGTGTGCACATGTGTGTGTGTGTGTGTGTGTGTGTGTGTGTGTGTGTGTGTGTGTGTGTGTGTGTGTGTGTGTGTGTGTGTGTGTGTGTGCATGTCAGTGTGTGCTTGTGTGCACTTGCATGGGTATGTATGCATGTAAGTGTGTTTTTACATGTGTGTGCATATGCATATGTGTGTGTGTGTGTGTGTGTGTGTGTGTGTGTGTGTGTGCGTGTGTGTGTGTGTGTGTGTGTGGGGAGTACCTGCATGCCTGCGTGTGAGTGTGTGTGTATGTGTATGCATGTGTGTGCATGCGTGTGCATGTTTGTGTGTGTGTGTCTGTGTGTGTGTATGTGTGTGTACGTGCATGCGTGTGTGTGTGTGTGTATGTATGTGTGATAGTGTATATGTCCATGTGTGTGTGTGTTTTGCGCGCGCGTGTGTGTGTGTGTGTGGGGGGGTACTTGCATGCCTGCGTGTGAGTGTGTGTGTATGTGTATGCATGTGTGTGCATGCGTGTGCATGTTTGTGTGTGTGTGTCTGTGTGTGTGTATGTGTGTGTGTACGTGCGTGTGTGTGTGTGTGTATGTGTGATAGTGTATATGTCCATGTGTGTGTGTTTTGCGCATGTATGTGTGTGTGTGTGTGTGTGTGTGTGTGTGTGTGTGTGTCTGTCAGTGTCTGCTTGTGTGCACTTGTATGGGTATATGTGCATGTAAGTGTATTTTTACATGTGTGTGTGTGTGTGTGTGTGTGTGTGTGTGTGTGTGTGTGTGTGTGTGTGTGTGTGTGTGTGTGCGTGTGTGTACGTGCATGTGTGCGTGTGTGTGTGCATGTGTATTTGTCCATGTGGGTGTGTTTTTGCACGTGTGTGTGTGTGTGTGTGTGTGTGTGTGTGTGTGTGTGTGTGTGTGTGTGTGTGTGTGTGTTCGAAAGAATCCTCAGACTTAGGATCAGTGCTTCTCTGTGGTCTTTATAGTATCTGCAATGCAAAGTATTGCAGGTGATAAGTGCTCTGTTGCTCTCTAATGTAATTTACTATCTATACTGACCACAGTATGCAAACAGATAGAAATAAACATAGTGTAGAGCAACCGGGAAACCAATGCCAATATGGTAATACTTTTAATGAAACTACAAAAATGGCAGATATTGATTAAGAGCTTCAGGAGTTATACTTCAATTTGCCCATTACTAATCATGAAATTAAATTATTTGATTGATCTAAAATTCAACAGGCCTCCTAAGTCACTACCAAAGGAATATCATCCACTTCCTGCAGAACCACTTGTAGATCTTCAGCCAAAGATGCCACCTTCAGACTTTGAGGAAGTCACAGTGAGGTAAGAAAAGGTGGTACTTTCTTTATAATATCCCTTATTAATTAATGTATTAGTGATTGGATTCAGTGTTAGAAAGTCAGAGCATCTGACTTTGTCTGCAACTGTGTTACATTACTTTACATTTTAGTTGCTCATAAATTTTTTATTTTTCCTCATATTAGTAAATGTTGATCATTGTCCTGTTCAGATATTCAACCAATTCAACTGAATTTCATCAGGTGAATGTATCAACTAGTTATCAGCTAGTAGGCATCGATGCAAACTTATACATATTGTAGAAGCCTAAAGTAATGTGCAGGTTGGGACAATAAGATAGTCCACACCAGTGTTAATAGTTATTAAGAATCATATATCTACAGATGTAATAAACTGGCATTACAATGTGCTCTATTCAAAAACAGCAGGCTACCCATCAGGTAGTGATATATTAATAAATAAGACCTAATTTTTGTAGCATTTTCTTATAATTTAAGCCTCCAAGAGAGGCTTCCGTTTATCTAATTTTCTACACCATCATAGACTAACTACTGACTCCATGAAAGACACCAAAGTATATCTCAAGGAAAATCAACACAAAAGTTATTAAATCACAACTCAGAAACTATACTATGCAAAAGCAATTTCTCTGATTTGGTAAATGTGAAAGAACTTCATAATTTTAGCAAACTGGACTTGGCTATGTCTTTTCTGAATTGTAGCTAGAAATCTCTTGCCTTGTACTAGTAACAGTCATGTCCAGTACCTTGGATGATAGGCAGATTAAGATCTTTGCTTATATGATTACTTAAATGAGGTCAAGATTTACCATTTACTAGAATATGAGCAAAGCACTATTACAAAATGTCAGGCAGTACAGCAGATAAGGTTCATAGGTTCATAAGTTCATAGGTAGGTACTAGGCTATCGGCCCAAGGGCCTACGTAAGCCAAGCCAGCAAGGTTCCCTGGCTTACGCCACCCAAGAAAGTTATTTTCCTGTGCCACTGTTGAGCAGAGACACAGAAATGATCCCCGGGGTGTATTTCCTATTTCCCATCCATTTATCAAGATTTTTCTTGAAGAGTGCTAATGAAGAACTTTGCTTGACATAGATGGGTAGTCTGTTCCAGAGTATGGGAAGTCTCTGGGACAGGAATCTATCCCTCCAGCATGTCCTGTTTATTGTGGTGACAAGGTTTAGGTCCCTAGAGTGTGTGGCTGGGAGGGATTGGGATTTCTTTAGGTGTAGCATGTCCAACAGCTCTGGGTTTGGCATAGATTTATATGTTAGGCAGAGATCACCTCGGAGTAGGTGATATGGTACGGAGTAAAGCTGGAGTTTTTTGAGGCAGTCAGTGTAGGGCATTTGTTTGAGGCCAGTAATCCTCTTTGTGAGGTACTTCTGTGGCCTTTCCAGCTGCTGCAGATGTCTTGTGAGGTACATTTCAAAAAAGGCATTGTACTCTATAATGGGTCTAATGAGTGTCAAGTAGAGGGGAACAATGACCTCTTTTTTCCTGGATGAGAACCCTTTTATGATTGAAGTGTGCCATGTAGAAGGACTTTGTGACTACTGTGGTGATGTGACTATCAAAGGAGAGACTACTGTCCACCCGGGTCTCATGGTCTCTTATCACGCATTCGGTGTTAAGTAAATTGCTGCCTATGTGGTAGTTCATGGGTATAGACTTTTTACCAAAGGGGATGACACTGCACTTTTTGGCATTGAGCTTGAGGCCATGGCTCTGACACCAGGCATCTGTCTCAGCGAGGCCCTTCTGTAGGCTGAACACATTATTTGGGGACTTGACTATGGCACCTAGTTTTCAGTCATCTGCGAACTTCATTAGCCAGAGGCCTTCTGTGTTAGCCTGTACTTCAGAGAAGTAGATACCAAACGGGAGAGGTCCCAGGATGGAACCCTGTGGTACTCCACTTGTCACTGCTTTGAGGTCAGATTTGGAGTCTGCAACTTTTACAGTGTGGGTTCTCTCAGTGAGCCAGTTGGCAACCCATCTTGTGACATAGGGATTTATACCTAGTTTAGTGAGTTTAGCTATAATTCCAGAATGGGGGATGGTATCAAAAGCCTTGATGAGATCAAGATAGGCTGTGTGAAGCACCTTACCCTCATCTATGGCTTTGGTGACTGCCTCAAAGAAGTCGATTAGGTTCAGGAGGCATGAACTGCCTTTCACAAACCCGAACTGGGTGGGATCCAGAGTTTGGAGGTTACCAGGCTCATCAGGCTAATAGGTCGATAATTCCCGGGATCAGTGGTGGCTCCCCCTTTGTGGAGTGAGATAACTGTTTCTGTGCATCATTCATTGGGCACAAAGCCTGATGCGAGGCTGTGGAGTGAGATAACTGTTTCTGTGCACCATTCATTGGGCACAAAGCCTGATGCGAGGCTATTATTGAACATGGTGTTTAAGTGGGGAGCCACTTCGTTCTGAAGTTTGTGTAAAATGCAGCCTGGGATGTTGTCCAGTCCCATGGATGCTGTGTTTTTGGCTTTGGAGAGTGCAGCTTTTACCTGCGTAGTTGTGATTACAGGGACTCTGCATTCTTCCTGTATAGATATGGGCCCTTTAGGGGTTGAGAGGGAGTAAAGTTAGCACTGAACCTTTCTGCCAGGATGTTGGTAATATCAGTTGGTTCTGTAATTTTCTTGCCTTTGTGCTGTAACTCAGAGCAGATCTGGGTGTTGCCATCGAGATTCTTGACATAGCTGTAGAATGCTTTGTGGTTGTCCTTGGAATTAGTGGTGATTTTGTTTTCACAGCTAGCTTTGGAGGATCTTATAAGGGATCTCACCTTCTTACTGAGGCTGACCAGGGAGCTCCACTCATGGGATTTTACTCTTTTGCAACAGTTTCTTCCATTTTTTGTACAGTTTGTTTATGGCAGGGGACCACCAGATTGGCTTCCGTTTTTTGGAGGATAGCGTCTTGGTTCTGTTTGGGATAGCACAATCCATGCACTCATGTAAGTGCTTATAGAGTGCATTTGTGTTGGATTCAGCAGTTATAACTGTATTGTTTATCTGCATGGGTGTCATGAAGTTCACCACTTCTGTCTTAAGAAGCATGAAGTTGGCTTTGGAGGAATTTTTTACTATGATTTCCTTAACGGGGGGTGGGGGGTGGGATGTGGATATCAAGGGTGATTAGCTTATGGTCGGATCGGACCAATGAGGAGTTGACTTCAGGTGTGGAACACCGGTCACTCATGTTGGTAATGACTAGGTCTAGGATATTGTTTCCCCAGGTGGGGGTGTGGATAAGTTGATCCAGGGCATTGGAGTTTATGATCCAGAAAGCGTTGAGCTAAGGAGTTGGTACACAAGTAGTTTTCCCAGTTAATGGTGGGGTAGTTGAAGTCACCCATTATTAGGGTGTTTGGTTGAACCCTAATATTTTCCAGTACATCAAGAAAAGAGGAGTGGGAATCCTGCGGCATGGTCGGGGATCTGTAGCAAGGTACAATTTAGATTGCAGTTGTGCCCAAAGTTAGTTACACTTGGATAACCTCGAATGCATTATACTGAGCAACTAGCCTGGAGATGTGGATATCCTTAATGAATATGGATACACCTCCGCCTTTGGTGTTTCGGTCCAGGTTACATGGCTGAAACGTGTGGTATGAGTTATAGCCTGGTAGTGCAGGGGTGCTCTCTGGAGCCTTGAACCAGGTCTTAGTCACTGCATAGATATCGATGCTCTCCATTTTAAGGAGTGCCTCGAGTGAGTGCATTTTGAGATTTAGACTTCTAGTATTGAGTAGCATTACCCTCAGTTTTTGCTTGCCTGTTCCTGTTATAGTGGTGAATTTGTTATTTGAACCTTTGCCTAAAAAAGGCACTATAGGGTCAGCAAGAGCCTTAGCCAGTATCCAGAATCCCAGGGGCGACAGGTGCAGGCCATCTGTGGCAAAGCATCATGGTCTGTCGACCATGTCATCCCAAGCAGACAGATACTGGATCCCCTTAGAATGACACCAGAAGCTTAGCCAATTGTTGAAGTCTAAGTACTGAGAGCATAAATCAAAACATTGGTGTGCATTTCTGTGGTTACTTACAGCAAAATTAAACAATGTTGTTACATGCGATTTCTATAAGTCAGCCCTGTTGAAAGCAGTCAGGATGAATAACCCATGCAGAACAAAATTGAATCAAAGCAGCTCTGTCAATGCTTGAGATGGCTTCTTCTGAAAGAAAAAATAGCTTGATCATTTATAGTCCATCTGTCCTACAATTAGGTGTTTTCACTACTGAATTACTATATTTACAAGACATGAGCTTCTCATCAGTCATTGTGCTTAGTGTTTGAATTCCAGTATTAGAAGAGAAATCAAGGTTCATGAATGCAAATCTGCCTTCATGCAAGTTTTTATCACCAAATAACAAATCTAATCTTTAAGGCAATAAAATGTAAATGTATCCTGGCCATTCTACTTTATTAAACACAAACTTATGCTTAGACTTCCATACAGAAGAGCAGAGCCATCTGCATTATGTTTCCTGAAATGAAGCCTAGACTGTACTACAGTATATTTCTAATGAATAGAAAGGGAGCACTGCTGATACAAAGCTCTATGTGACTTGAGTCACTGAAGGCTCCTCTCCTGATATTTCATTCAGATATTTACATTGTGGGCTCTATGCAAGATGCAGGTTTGTGATTAACTAACTCCAGATTAAGAGGGTCCTCATATCATTGTCATTTAATGGTAAGACATCTATCTCACAGGGTTTAATACTGAATTCTAATAACCATATGAGTGGATTCTACATCTCATCTGCATGCATTTTCTTGTAGTATTCCAATTTGTTTCCACTTTCCAAAATATATTTAACTGGTTCCACTAAATTGTCCATATATGTATATTGCTTTCACGTTTGCATTATGGAGGCTCTGGTCATAGCAAAAAACATCCAAGCAAGCAAAGAAAACACAAATAAGACATTGGTCATCACTTGTGTGTGAATGACAAGATCAAATTCCTTGAAAAGTCTAAAAAGAGGGGACGGTAGTTATTAAATCACAGATGTAATTTATGGACTGAATAGTTGCTTCATGTTGGTGTAGCCTCTGTTGGAGGCTTAACTTAAGAGAAAGTGCTACAAGAACTAGGTCTTTACTTATTAACATCTCACAGACTGATGGGTATCCTGCTGCTTATTACTAGAGCACATCATAATGATCACATGTTTGATTGTCTTAGTTTCAGAGCTTCTAGAAGAGGAAAAAGGAATTAATTAAAACCTTGAATAAAAATGAAGTGGTTCTCATATAAAGTAGTCAGTCACTGAAGTAACCTACTGGGTGAATTTAACCAACAAATGCAGAGAAACGCACAAATTCACAATTAAATTAGGTTTATTTGTGGGTAAATAATGCTAGGCTACCAGATTTTGGATGGCATAATAGACTGGTATACCTGGCTATTAGATGACATGAGATGCTAGGTGCAGTAGCATTCACAGTTTTATACTTTCAAATATTCACATTATTTTCTTTTTTGCTCCTGCAATTTCTTTTCAACTTTTTTTTCATAAATGTTTTGCATTCATACTGAGCATATTCTGTTTAGTTTTAGAAACATTATCACTAATTGAGTAAAGGCAACTGCAACATTTACTTTGGTTTGGGAGCTTTGCTATAAGACACCAGTGTTTAAATCAAAAAGGGCTCAACTTTTCAGATTAAATTGGTCGGAATTTTATCTGCCAGAATAAAAGCAATCGCACATTTATTAAGATACTGTCTGTGATTTCCTGAACAAAAGTGTAATTGATGTGCTCAATATTGTGGAGCTAAACTTGGAAACTGGAGTTCATATAGAGTTGTGACTTGGGGAAATGCTGAAAATCAGGTTTGGCAGCATTCACACAGACTTTTTTTTGATTGTTAAAGATGTTGTACTGAACAATGAATTCTCTTAACCATGCCTACTAGTTCCTCAGTAGATATATAACTCAAGACATTACGGACATTAATTGTATCTTGCATGGCACTACTTGAAACATAAGCTCATGCCATCTGTGCATGTATTAATAAACATCATAACCTGATGCAATTGTTTTGCACTCTCAGGATCTTCATTCAGCTTCCTAGGCTAGTGGTTTCCCTGATGCATTTAGAAAAAGGTGGAATTTGCTCCTTTGCCTTAGGATTACCCCTAGATGAACTCTGTGCCTTAGTGGCTTTAAGAGCATCCTACTTTGGCTTGGTTGGATAACTTAAATGTATTGATTTGAAAGGGCCATTTGATATTGTGGGATGATCTTTTTCATTTTACTATTTCATCCTTCAGGATGGTCTACGTCAGACAAACGATTAGTGCCAAAACCATGGTCTAAACATAAATGCAAAAAAAAAATGCATGATCATACCCTTTCTGGAATCAGATATCCCTGCAAATTACAACATCAATAACATACCCCTTAGAGTAGACTCAGAAGTGAGAGATCTGAGTACATAGATACATAGTAGGTTGAACTTTGACCATGTGTATCCACATTGGAGAGGAACTCCTTTTATGTAGCACAACTTATAAGTAAAGATATGGCATCCAGATCTAAGGAAATTATATTCCCATTGTAATATATTGAAATAGTCCCAGGTGTACTCACCCCTCATTAAACCAATAATTGAGTAGAGTGCTCCATTTGGCATGTACTTGACTAATCACTAAGAGCAGCTGGAGTGACGTTAGAGGTTCTTCACAAAGAACAACCCAAAGAAGTTTTGGGCTGGCTTAAATAATCTCCTCCATCCCGGGAAATCAGGTACCCCTACCCCTGAGCCACTTATTGGCAAAAACCCAGAAGACATAGCTAATACTTTTAACTCCTTCTTTACTGAAACTATCCAGTCACTAGCCAATCAACTACCCCCTCCTTCCTCTCCCCTAACTAACACATCTGAGGATACATTCCCCCCCTTTAAATTACAGCCTATACCCACCTCCTACATCAGAATCTTATTGAAGAAACTTAAACCAACCACCCTCTCGGCAGACCAACTCCCAGCAGAATATCTACAATTAGCAGCAGATGCTATAGCCTACCCTATCTCCATCCTAATTAATCGAACTATTACCGAGGCCACTATCCCCTCCATCTGGAAAATATCCTACGTCATACCTCTCCATAAGGGTGGCTCTTCTACTGAACCATCCAACTATAGACCTATAGCAATATTATCTCCAATAGCCAAAATCATGGAAAGATGTGTTCATAAACAATTTCTCCATTACCTCACCCTAAACAACCTATTGACCAAAACTCAACATGGTGTCAGACCACATCATAGTACGACCACCGCCCTCCTTTCTTTTACTGACTCAATTAACAAAAATCGTAATAACAGAAAAATATCGTCCGCTCTCTTTCTCGGCTTGTCGAAAGCCTTTGATATGGTCAGTCACCAGCTACTTCTCCACACGCTTGAAACCTTCCACTTTGATACTTTAGCTCTCAAATGGTTCCTTACTTATCTCTCTGGAAGGCAACAGGCAGTCCTATGGCAAAATAAGCTCTCTCACCTATTACCTAATACCATAGGAGTTCCCCAAGGGTCCATACTAGGTCCCCTTCTCTTTTCCGTCTTCATAAACGAACTCCATTCAGTCACCCCCAAAGCCACATGCATCCAATACACAGACGACTCCACCCTTATCTGTTCATCTGTCGCTCTCCCTGATTTACAAGTAATAACCCAACACTCCTTTGCCACAGTAGAAAAATGGCTCTCTGAGAGGAATCTCATCCTAAACCCTAAAAAAACTAAGTTACTACTATTCTTTCCCACCTCAGCTTGTCCTCTAGTGCAACACGATACACAAGCTAACAATACTACCTTTTCCGTTCAATCTAAAAATGGGATCATAATTGAACCCGATACCAACATTAAACTACTAGGGGTGACTATTGACAATAAACTTAAATTTGACTTGCATGTCAGCCAGACCATAAAAGCTGTAAATAAGAAACTCGGATCCTTGTATAGAATTAAGAACTTCCTAACTCCTCATGCTAAACTAACTATCGCCCGTACCCATCTCCTTTCCACACTTCTCTATGCCTCACCTGTATTCTCTTTCCTCAACATATGTGATATTAATAAACTCTCCATGACTTATAATCACATTGCCAGATTTATAACAGGGGCTCCTTATAGAACTCACCACTGCCTCAATCTAAAGAAACTTGACTGGTTAGAACTATCCAATCTTCTCAAACTAAATCAACTCTCTGAAGCATTTAAAATCATTAAGGAACCTGACAAAACCCCTTCTCTGAATAATCTACTGACCCCCTACACTAACCTAAGCAGTCTGCGCTCCTCCAACAGATCACTGGTCCAAACCATCAAATCCAATAATATGGGCGGCGATGCTCTCTTCGCCAATACTATAGGAAAGGTTTGGAACTCCCTCCCTAATAACTTAAGACTCATGCACTCCCTCTCTCAATTTAAAAAACAACTTATACAATTCCTTAAGGCACATTGGCTATGTTCATGTGCAAACCTAGACTAGTTTCCCATTGATCTATAGCATATCCTACCCAACTGGATCAAACTGGGGTTCACCTCTCTCTCTTTTGGCATCAATTAATTTGTAAATAAACTGTCTACTAATCCTATTTAGTTCGCTCTACAGAATTCGGTTTTTCTATGATCTCTTGGAACCCTGCAGTGATGTAGAACTTATTACTGAACATAATAACATTATTGTCTCTTGAGTTGTAATTGTAATTTTGTGTTGGATCTTTTACTGTGTTGTTGACACAATAGTCAAGCCAAGGAAAAGATAAAAAGTGTTAATTTTGTTTTGTCCTTCATTTATGTACTTGTAAACCTACGTGTATCCTTTTTTCTCTGTGGAGCTTTTCTCCCCGGGCCTCCGTTGAAAATGGACATGTATCCAGTCGGACTATCCCGGTCAACAAGTGTAAAATAAATAAAAAATAAATAAAATACGAGGTGTAAACAACATGAACGATGCAGATACACTAAAAGCACTATCCTTTTACTTTATCTCCTACCAATTATTAAAGGGGCACTAGCTCAGATTTTTTTGCTAGAGGAGTTTGTTTAAATTTTAGTACTCTGTAAGTCACATGTTCAGCTAGAGGCAAGGTTTTCAAAGAGCCTTTTTAGCATACTGCAGGTCAGATTACATAAACTCTCAGTGGGGGTTGTTAGAGGAAATGCTTAGAACTTAGAGTTGCAGCCAGTTTGTCCTTTTCTGTTTTCCTTCCCCCACTCATGAGCAATTAGATTAGCTGAATGACTGGATTTTACTCAGCTAGAGATGCTATCTTGTTACACATAGACCTGGAGCCTCTTTAGCAATGAAGTGATAGCTACTTTACTATGTACTTGTTTTTGCAAAACTGTGTCTAATAAGTATTCAAGCCTAGGCAATAGTATTTTTCATGCTTGTTGCTACAAATCTTTTCCCTCCACTAGCAATTATTTTTCATACAGTCTGTTATTAGTGTTGCTTGTTAGTGTGTGTGTGTGTGTGTGTGTGTGTGTGTGTGTGTGTGTGTGTGTGTGTGTGTGTGTGTGTGTGTGTGTGTGTGTGTGTGTGTGTGTGTGTGTGTGTGTGTGTGTGTGTGAGAGATGATATAGGTAAAAGTAAAAGAGAGAATCAATCCGGAGAACCTCTTGCTGTGAGGTAACAATGCTAACCACTGCACCACCATGGATTACCAAGATTATATATTCCCCGTTCCGAAGAAGGGATGGGCCTCCTTGAAATTGATTACATGTATATACCTGTAATTGTGGGACTCCACACATATCTGCTGACCTCACAAGACACAAATGTAGTGAAAGTTTTAAAACAAGAGGAGAATAAATCTAAGATGACTTCTCTGCTTAATCTGGCAGAAGCACATTGGTGTCAAGATTGAATTTAAATCATACCTGAAGTAGATAAAAATCAGGCAGCAACTGCCAAAAAAACAAAAGAAAGAATATAAGGGAAAGGACCAGATGAGAAGGCAAGAAATGTGGAAGAAGCATAAATATAGTTGGAAGTATAGAAAACTTCTGGAAGAATCTCATGTTGATCAGGAACACATGTAGGAATGGTTAAGGAGAGGTGAATTCAAACCAATTGATGAAAGGTTAATATTGGCAGACCAAGACAGTGGGCTACAGACACATTGGTTTACAAAATCCACTGAACATATGGGAAAAACAGGCAAACATAGGTTTTGTAAAACTGAATTAGAAACAGTTGCACACCTTGTTGCTGGTTGTGACATACTAATGGCAGAAGGACTGTATACTGAAAGGCATAATAATGTGGCAAGACTGTTGCACTGGGGATTGTGCAAACATTATGGTTTTGAAGTGGCTGAAAAACACTGGAAACATGAGCCACAAAGCATCATAGAAAATTATGAAGTTTAAATCACATCGGGTCACTCATTGCCAACAATTCAAAAGATAGATGCTAGAAAACTGGATCTAGTGGTCCAGGAAAAGAGGACAAAAGTACCATTTATCATTGAAATTGCCACAACCAGTGACTACAGTGTCTTACATACAGAGAGACACAAAGTCATAAAATATCAGGATTTGCAGGCAAAAGTGAGAACAATGTGGAAGAAAGATACCCAGATAGTCCCAATAGTAGTAGGAGCAATGGGTCTTATAAAAAAGAGTCTACAATTATATTTAAATATGCTACCAATACATGTAACTCCATACGAATTGCAGAAGGAGTCATTACTGGGCATATTGTGGGTGAGAGCATTTTTGGCTGACTTGAAAGAGTGAAACAATACTAATTTCATGAACTTTAATCAGAGTTTGACTTAGGAATGGGGTCCATTCCTGTCATGGTATTAGAAATCCATGTGACTTGGAGAAATTAAAAAAAGACTAAATAATGAGAGACATTTGAGTTTCAGACATATATCCTTCATAAAAATGCCTGCATTTGCATAACCTATTATTCTATCAAAGATGGCCAGAAATGGATACAAAAATAAAAACAGAAAATATCTGTTTGGACCTGTAGCAAGCCCATTTTATATTTCTGGCAAAAGGGCTACAGTTATATTATGATATATTGGATACAGTAAATAATTCAGAGATTCTTACATGATCACAAATGTAAAAAAAAAAAAATAAATAAAAAATAAGAAAAAAAAGTGGTTGAAACTTTAGCAAGCCCTTTGCCAGAAATGTAAAATGAGCTTGCTACAATTAGATTCCAACACTGTAAGCCTTTCAATGTAATTGACATGACCAGATTACCTCTCAACCATGCAGATTTTCACCTCATATGTGTGGTCTCTTTCTCTTACAAGTATTGGTTTTGTGGCAAATCAAGGACTACTGAGGGGACTAAATAATAACAGACATTTGGGTTTCAGGCTGCACACCCTTCGTAAAAATGCATGCTAATACATAACCTGTAATTCAGAATGACCAGAAATGGTTAAAAAAAGAAAGGAAACAGAAAAGATCTGTTTGTAACTGTAGCAAGCCCATTTTACATGTCTTGCAAAGGGCTTGCTACATCTATGCTCTAACACATTAATGCAGAGCTTTAGCACTTCTTACACGAATGCAAATATTAAAAAAAAAAAAAAAAAAAAAAAACGAAATTGATCTGTTTGTAACTTTAGTAAGCCCTTTGCCAGAAATGTAAAATGGACTTGCTATAGTTACATTACAAACCTGTAAGCACTTCTAGCAAGACCAGATTACATCTAAACTCTCCAGATGTTCTTATATGTGTGGTCTCTTCTTGGTAAAACTGTTTGTTTTCTGGCAAATCAATTAGCAATGAAGTGACTAAATAATCACAGACATTTGAATCACAAGCTGCACACCCATCATAAAAATGCATGCTAATGCATAACCTGTTATTCAACATAAATGGATAAAAATGCAGTTATCTGTGTACAACTGTAGTAAGCCCGTTTTACATTTCTGGCAAAGGGCTTGCTACAGTTCCATTCTGATACAATGGATAAGTAAGCATTTTGGCGCTTTGGCGCTTCTTAAATGACCGGAAATATTGAAATAAAAAAGAATGAAACAATCATTTTGTAACTGTACCAGAACATTTTATACTGGTGGCAAAATGTTTGCTGCAATTGCATTTTGATACTTTGGATACAGTAAGCGCTTTAGTGCTTCTTACATGAACGCAAATGCTAAAAAGGAGATGGTATCAATCTGTAACTGTAGCAATCCCTTTGCTAGAAATGTAAAATTACTTGCTACAGTTACATTGCAATGTTCTAAACATTTCAGTGCTTCTGACTAACTCAAAGGCAGGAAAAGTATATTTTATAACTGTTTTGACTCAACAGAAATGTAACAAGTCCAACCTGATTGCTGCAGATGTACTCATATGCTGAAAGCCTGGGACTTAAAAACACTCTTAGTTCTTACTGAAAATCAGTAGGAACTATAACAACAAAGTCTACATTTATGCACGGGAAAAAAACAGGAATGGGAGACGGTATACAAAGTAAACTAATATGTGGGTTGGACCTGACTGTGATGTCACAAAACAGGAGTAGTTTACAAAAATGGGTGGCAACATTTACATTTCAGTCCGAAGCAAGGAACACAGTTTAGAAATGAGCCAGTGCCCCTTTAAGGGGTGATTTATGTCTGACCTACAAGGTACTAATGAATCCAGGCGTGATGGAGCTGCTACACATCCACAAGTCAAACAACATGAGGATCACCCAATCTAAGGATCTAAACTTAGTCAGTGAATCAAGCAAAACATGCTGGAAAGATAGATGTGTCTCAGAGATTGCGCCTTCTTTGGAACAGGCTTCCTATTCACATTATGTAAAGCCCTTCCCTGCCCCTCTTCAAATGCGGTTTGCATCAATGGATGGGGAATCACAAATTCATACCTGGGGTAGTGCTTATGGAGAGAAGCAATCTGTAAGATACTCAATACACAGGCATACATCCGTGCCATCCTCTTGCCCATAGGGGCCATATATTGGGTAAAATCAGGTTAAATTGGCTATACTTGCAAGGACCCTTATGCCATTAGCCTAGTAATCGCCTATGCACCTATGAGCCTATCAAATACTGGAGGATTCTATATTTACTTTTAATCCTAACTGTGATGTGGATTTCAGTTTTGTTATTATGTCTTAATGTGAATGTTTTTTTTCTTCATTCTGTTTTACATTATTTTAATTAATTTCTATATTATTGTAACTTCTATTTTGTTGAAAAACACTTAAAGTTAGATGACATTTTCTGAGTAACACTTCTGCAAAATGCCATTGGATCAGATATGCAACAGAAACCTCAAACATTATTACAATAAACAGGGCTGTGAAGGAAACTTTTGTGCATGTGCAATTGAACTATTTGTAGTTTTCTAGATGACTTGTTTGGAGAAAAACTTTCTTATTTTTGGTTCAGAACCAGAAATATATTATAGGTTCATTTCCAGACTGACTAGGTAAAGGCTAGAATCCATGTTGTTAGAGTGACAGTTTCTTTACTTGGAGAATACTAGTTAACACTTATGTAACCTACATTGACTACTAAATCTTTTTTTTTTTCCTTTGGCTGCTAATAAGCTGGATAAAGTGGATAATAACACTTTGGATGTCAAGTGAAGTGAAGCAAATGCCTCAGAACAAAAGGGACATAGTGCTACACCACTAATTAGAGATAAAGGTATGGTGTAGCAGTTCAAGAGTTAAGAGATGAAGCTATGGGTAAATCTCTACAAAGGAGCTTGGATGTTAGTTCTGCAGAATCTATAACATTAGAGGGACATGCCATGCAAAATACGTCACTGTATAACAATAATACAGGAACTCGGCCAAAAGAGCAGCAGTACATCTATTATTTTTTTCACATCTCCCCATTTTAATGAAACAACGGCACCAACACAGGAAAGATAGTTCTCTGAGCAGAGACAGGAAGAAGTGGAAAATCTCTACTTAGAGGCACGAAAGGAAATTATCACTAAATTAGAGCACCACATTAGTTGCAAATTTGTCTAATTGTAAACTGAGTGAAGCTCAGTGTAAGCTTCTGAATAAGAGTTTCACATTCATCCCTTCACTAGCATCTAGGCTGAATGAGTTCATCATAGACCTTAAATGCTTCACTAGGGATTTGACTTTGAAGAATATATTTACGACTGATGTGAAAGTAGAAAATAATAGGCAAGCAGTATTATTTAAGAAACCAAACACTATGCTTCCAACTGTACATCCGGTCATAGACACCTTTGTTAAAGTTTGTGAGTATGAAGTAACAAATCTATGGAACAATAGAAATAGTACTATTAAATATAAGAAACACTTTTATAATTTAAACCTGAGTGAACAACAAGCCTTAAGGGAATTAATGTATAATAATGAGATAATTGTTAGACCAGCAGACAAAGGAGGAGTGATAGTGGTACTAGATTAGAGCCAGTATGGAAATAGAATGATGGAGCTACTTAATGATGAGAATACATATAAACCAATGCAGAAGTTGAAGTTGGATAAAATCATAAAAAAGGTTAATGTGAACTTGAATAACCTTTTGTTGTCATGGGTCATTAATCAACATTTGTTTAATTATTTTCAAGTAACTTTTCCAACAATACCTGTTATTACAGGATTGTCTAAAATTCATAGAGATCTTCACAATCCACCCATGCGTCCACTAGTTTCTGGCAATGGGTGGAATACAGAACCTCTATCTGTTTATGTGGAACACCAGCTAAAAAGGGGACAAAGTAGAGCAACCATTGTATTGATGGATACAGAAGACTTTCTTCTGTGTTTATCTACGTATAATAAAACATCTCCTCTACCAGACGGTGTCTTGTTGGTTAGAATGGATGTCAGAAATATATTTACAGTTATCCCAAATGATTATGGTACAGAAAGGGTACGGAGATTCTTGATGTCTGATGATACCTATGAAAGACAACATATAGTATGAATTTGTATGCCTTTGGAACTAATACTGGAAAACAATGTTTTATTATATGAGAATCAGTACTTTCTGCAAAGATGGGGTGTGGGGATGGGTACTTCCTGTGCCAACTCCTATTCTAATATTATGTTGGCACAATGGGAGAAGAAACACATCTTTAATGGGTGGAACATATGGTTGCAACAGCTGCTATTTTATAAACTGTTTGTGGATGACATATTTCTTCTGTGGGAAGGAGACAAGAGACAACTGGGAGCATTTGTTGAATTTTTAAAGGCTACCACTTATTTTTTTAGATTTTGAAGTCCACAGTGCTTATGACAAGATATATTTCCTTGATATAACCATCTCAAAGAATAGGACTGGTAACATAGATATTAAGATATATTGTAAAACCTGCTGGAGAAATCATCTTTTACATCACAATAGTATGCATCCCACTCATGTTTTTCTACAAGTTGTAAAGAACCAATTTTTGAGGAGCTCAAGGTTGACCACCAGTCATAGAGATCAAGCTACTGAGATTTCAAGTATGAAGAAGCATTTTTGTGAAAGGGACTATAAAGTAGAGGAAGTAGGGAGAGGGGAAGCAGCAGTAAATTAAATGACTGTGACCAGAAAGAAACCATATTTCCATCATGATGCAAGAACAGTGTAGGAAATATTGAACCAGGAAAGGGATGTACCAGAAAGCATAAGATGTACATTTACATATAGCCAGGACATTTAACAAATATGTGATATAATCAAAGATAATTGGAAAATATTAACAACAGATACAACAATAAAGAAGCTAGTAGGAGAAACCCGAAGGTTCTGTTTTAAGACTAGGCCCAATCTGAAACAACTCTTACATGGTGAGAAGAGAAATATCAATAAACTGCATAATTTGAGAAGAGGTACTTTTAAGTGCGGTAGATGTAAGGTGTGTCCATACAGCAATACCAATAATAAGTTTATACATCCTACAGTAAGAAAGAATACCATCTGGGTACCTTTGCAGACTGCAATGCTAAGAATGTGGTCTATATAGCTATGTGCCAAGATTGTTCACAGTTGTATATTGGAAAAACTAATTGTCCATTTAAAACTAGGATTTTGAAACATTTAAATGATATTAAACATAAAGTTAGTACCAATGCATTGTTACAGCATATTATACAATTCCCAGGACACCTTTTTTCTTTTATGGTGATAGAACACATTATAGATGGTCCTAGGAGAGGTGATTTATGCAATACCACTGAATTTAAAGAGCTTCAGTGGATTGCAGATATGAGAGTAGACTGTGAACCTGGTTTAAATTGTGTTCTCCCTTTAAAAACAGCATTGAAGAGGAGTTGGCTCAGAAAATAGTTTTGATTGGTGAAGCCCTCTTTAAGAAGCTTTGCTATCTTCAATGACTTTATAGATCTGAAGAAGGAATTTGAGAAAGTGCTTATCCACTTTTGGTTTTACTTTTTGTGTATTTGTCAACAAACTACCTTCGTCTTGTGGACTTTTAGCTTTGTTTGCTTCATTCTGTTTTATGTTATTTTAATTAATTTATATATTATTCTAACTTATATTTTCTTGAAAAACACTTAAATGTTAGAGTTGACATTTTCTGAGTCACAGTTCTGCAAAATGCCATTGGATCAGATATGCAATAGAAACCTCAAATATTATTATAATAAACATGGCTGTGAGAGAAACTTTTGTGCATGTGCATTTGAACTATTTGTAGTTCTCTAGATGACTTGTTTGGAGAAAAACTTTCTCATTTTTGGTTCAGGGCCAGAAATATATTATAGGTTAATTTCCAGACTGACTAGGTAAAGGCCAGAATCCATTTTGTTACTGTGCCAGTTTCTTTACTTGGAGAATACTAGTCAACATTTTGTTAACCTAAATTTTCTAGTAAGCATCAGAATTGTATTTATTTATTTTGTCTTTTTTGGCAGGGTGAGTGTTTCTTAGTTCACCCCTCACAAATTAAGGTAGCATTGACTTTGCATTAGTCTAGCAAGAAATTATAAAATGGTCACTTGGCAAAATCATTAGAGTTGTAGGTATCTTCAGTGATAAAATATATATGCTTCTTAGCATATGGCCATGAAACAAGACTAAAACAGTTAAGAACAAACCCTCTAAATGGAAATCCAAGGTTAAAAATGATATTATGATTTGAAAACTCCTGCAGACACAACCCAAAAGATAACAAAGGCAGATGGTAGAGAAGCAAAAGAAAAATAAATGCACATGCACACACACATGCACACACACACACGCACACACACACACACACACACACACACACACACACACACACACACACACACACACACACACACATGGGAGGAGATTGAGGGAAAAGCCAAAACAGAACAAAAAGTAAGTGAGGACAGAATCAGGAAACAAAGAGTGATAACAGAAAAGAACAACCATAATAGGCTAAACAAAGAACTTCATCAGCACTGGAGGGCAAAAGGAAAATCAGATGATAATAGACAATCATTGGGAAGCAACTAAAATAAAATAGTAACTAAAAAAATAAAAAAAAACAGGAAGACAAGTAAAAGTAATAACTTTAAGGACAATAGAATTAGTAAAAATGTGTCTTACATCAAAAATGTAAGGCTGCTTGCAGCTGAGCCGAATAGCACTCTTGGCTTTGATGTTTCCTCTGTTGTGATACAATGGGGCAGAAGTTCACACTGTTGCTTCACACCACTTGGTTCAGTTCAGCTCACAGCTGTGGTTATCTTCAAAGTGATATTTACATGTGTGTGTGTGTGTGTGTGTGTGTGTGTGTGTGTGTGTGTGTGTGTGTGTGTGTGTGTGTGTGTGTGTGTGTGTGTGTGTGTGTGTATATGCATGCACATGTGTATGCTTTAGACTAGGCTACTGCCCCATCCAAAACTAGATTCTTTACCTTCCACCCACTAAGTGCCAGGATATACTCCATCTTTCTCACAACCATAAATTTGATTAAGCAACAAACCATAAAATGAAGTAATCATTTATTTTGTAGAGGGCATAATGGGATTCATGCAGAGAGACAAAAGCATTAACACAGTGACCAGTGCTGGTAAAATGAGATACAATAGGTACAGTATACAGGTATTTTCAGGAATTTGTATTCTCTCTCCTTTCTCTTTCATTTTGATTATTACTTTTTTGCTTTCCCCTGATCATCTTACCAGTATCCTCTCGCCATCTTTTACCTTTTTCCCATAGCTCCTCCAGTGTGCTCGCACACACACACACACACACACACACACACACACACACACACACACACACACACACACACACACACACACACACACACACTCACACACACACACACACTCACACACACACACACACACACACACACACACACACACACACACACACACACACACACACACACACACACACACACACACACACACACACACACACACACACACAGCTGTTTGAAACTCTGAGGCTTGGTGCAAGTCCTGTAGTAACCAGACTGAATGTTAGATGCTGCTTTGCATGTATTAAGTCCAAGATAGCTGTTTCTTGGAATATTCCATTTTATCTTGGGTATGGTGATATCAGAATCAGTATATATAAGTTTGTTAGTGAGAGGGCTTGCCTCCCACATCAAGGGTGTGGGGGGAACGGCCACGTGCAAATGAACAACTTTATAAGCAAAAAAGCAATATTTGACAGTTGTTGCCCTCTGTTTTTGGTCATTTTGTCTTTCTATTTAATCTTCCAGGTTCTTTTTGATGAAGATTTCAAATGAAAATGTCAGTTTTAACCTTTAATTTATAGTGGATATGCATAATCCATTTATTCTGCATCATATATGACTAGCTTTATTAATTCTTTAAAAAGACAAACCAATATATTTTTAAACTCACAAAAATGTTATTCTTGTTGTCAAAGGAAAAAACTTCAAAGACCAATTCCCATGAGGTTCAAGTAAGGCACCCTTTATTAACTTGCTGCAAGGAGACAAAGCATGCAGGCAGAATGATTTGTCTCAACATTAATAATTAGTATGGTATTTTTATACAGTTATTTCTATGTCACACAGTAAATGTTACTATTCTATTGACGTAGTTAGACACAGCTTTCTGTATTGTTCTACATAAAATGTTACTAGACTAATTGCTGACTAGTTGAGAATAACTGCCGATTTGCAAAATATTTAAGAAAAACAACCTGGCCTTGGGGCTTATTTAAGCCCACCACACACTTCCTATTCTTCAATTGTGCAGTTCTAATATATGTGTTATGTTTTGCCTAGATTCAAGGTACATTTCTAGCTTAGGTACAAGTAATGCTGACTACGTTTATACTTTCAAGCAGCTTTTGTTTTCATTATCAATAGCTTCTAGCAGCTGTGTACTTTCTCATGGCATAAGCAGAAAATCAATAACTCTTTGTTAAGTCTCATGACACTAGTAGAAATGAAACACTTCTTATTATTTTCATGACATTAGCAGAAATCAAATGCTTCCTGTTATGTTTCTAATAGCTGTGCAGATTCATGCAGTGTGAACAGAATAAATGTATTAACCCTTTTAAACCTCAAATGCACTAAGCATGCATATTACTAATACATATTTTTCTAACACTTGTACTTCTAGTATTGAAGAAATTTACTTAACACATTCCTTTCATTTCTTAAGAACCACTGCAATTCATTCTTGAGTTTAGTTTTGTAGTTGATGATGTGGCTATCCTTACATAACTTTTATTTACAAGTGTCCCCCCCAAGGAATCTGACCACACAGCCTATGACAAAATGAAAACTACTTATATCTATTATAGTAAGATTTATGAATGCAATGAAGAAGTTATCTGTTTCAGCTCAGAAAATTTACAATTGTTTCTTTCCATTAAATGTATATTTTCAGACAACAAGTCAAGAAAAGACCTATTTATGTAAGTATTGTTCTTGTTTTCATGATTTTTATGAGTTAATTGCTTGTTGGCACATTCTCTGAAAATATAGTGAATGCAAAAAGTTATTTATAGTAAACCTTGTAAACTGTTATTTAGAATATGAACTGTGGAGCATGCTTTAACTTTTTCAGACTAAATGACACTTGTAGTATTTGCCTTGGTATAGTACCCTTTGCCAAGTAATGGCAGAAGAGCGAACATTCATGTGTGATGCATTTTAGGTTATTACAATAAGAGAACTGCAGTGGTGGTGCTGCAGTAGCGTTGTCACCTCACAGTAAGACGTTATCCTGTTCGATTCTCAGCTAGACCGTCTTCTGTGTGGAGACATGCGTGAATGGGCGTACCTTCATTGAAGGTTGTGTGTCAGGGCCGGCAACTTGGCACTTAAAAATCTACTGCCAATCATTAGCGGACTGGAGTTCCACTGTGGCGACCCCTAACCAGGAAAAGCCGAAAGACGCAACAATAATACTCCACTATTTAACATTTTAGTCTAAGTTTCATTTGTCTGAGTGATGTTGCTACATGATCTTTTATTTGGTTCTGAAGTGTTGACTTAGTCATGTTTCAAAATAACTTCAGCAATGTTTGTGAATACTGAAGTGCAACACTAAACACAAAGTCAAAGTAAAATATAAAGTGCCCCAAATAAAAATGAAGTAAAAGCATTAACACATTGAGTGCTTGTTAAAACTATTCCAAGTGTCTGTTGTATGCAAATAGTACTTTATGTCCTGCTGTGGAGAGGAAAATGGCCTTAACATTGCAGCTGGACATGTAACCTTATGAGAACAGGTCACCATTTGTAACAACACATATAAACTCTGCTACGAATACACATAAGATGTTGCTTGAAGTTAGGTGAGGGACATTGCTCAAGTCATATAATTAGCTATATCTTCATGAAACCCACATAGATGTAGAGTGTAATTGACAGAGGCCAATTAACTGGAAAACCTACTCAATAAACATGCACAGAACACAGTCATAAGCTCACTACAATATAATGCTGCTTTGTGTTATTATTCTTATTCTGAATGAATACGATGATTTGTGAACAGGCAGTTAATTGGAGGGGGTGCAGTAATTTAGTTCAAGGAGTTTAAAGTTCACTGTGTTGAATAAGAAAGATAATTTAGTGAAAAAGGAAGCCATTAGCTTTTTGAATAGTTGTATACTGGTGTTCTTTCTTGTTACCAAGATGTATAAAATAATAGGATTTTATCCTTATTGATTTGAAGGTTATGACCAGATAAAAAAATGATTGGAATCTCGCCTCACGCCTTATATACCAACTACATGGTTGCAAAAACATGAAGAAGACAGAAATCTTACAAAGGCAAAAAGTCATTGCCAGATCATACTTCAAACAACATTGGCAGTGAATTCCTATGGAAAATAGCAACCAAGAAGCTTAGCTTTGAGTTATACTTCACCAGTTAGACTTTCATGCAATCTAGGCTCAAAGAGGTGAAAGGAGAACAGTCACAATATGGCATAGCTCTCAACCTTCCATCTCCAAAATGAGGAACACTCGCCTTCATAATGTGGAACAAATGGGCAAAATGTGGAACACATACTAATGGCTTACTAACAACTTCAACTAGGAAAGTCATAGAATGGCTAAAATATGCTGGTTTTACTGATAAAGGAGATCCTGTAATGAATTAATATGATTAATTTCTATTTACCATGGATTTCACTTAAAAAATTTCTAACACTGAATCTGTGACAGACTCTTTCAATCTGGAACTTTGAGGACATTCGAGGAACATGAGCTTTTTAAGACCCCAAATGAGGTACTTTACTCATAATGAGGTACACTTGAGCGGTATGCAATATGGATTTTTATTTCATATGACGAGGAGAGGTCTGCACTGTCAATGCATTATCCTGAAAGAATTTAAAATAAGATTCTGTTTCTTGTATTTTTAAAACCCCCTTTTTTCATTTGTTAACTAGGTAAGCCAACTGGATAAAAGTGCCTCTTTTCAAGGGTGACCTGGGCACTGTCAGGTTAGGTTACTTGCTTAGAACCAAACAATAAGAAAACAGAGAGTCAAGCCATGTAGTATAGGAATCCACATAGTAATAATTGAGATACTTAATCCTCTTGCACTGCCAGATGTTAAATATGATGTAAGCAGCACGAGCAGTGATCTCATTCATTTGTAAGTGACCCAACTGCATGTCCCCAAACTGCACAGAAATGCGCATTGAAATGCAGAAAATGCAATTTATAGGTAGCCACTTTCAAATGTGGAAAAGTGCTGACAACCTTGTAAATTATGAACTGAGTATAACAAAATCAATGTGTATAATGTACTGTACATATACATATTTTTAGAATTAAATATTACTGCTGAAAGTATAGTACGTAGAAGAGGCAAATAGTCATTAATTTTCTGAAAAAAGCTAAACAACTCATACATTTTCACTGTAACTTGTCCAAAATGGAATAACTGACTGCAAACCCATTTGATTTTTTTTGTTCTATCATTTATATCATCTTGAAGATGCACCGTTTGAAAGCACATTTATACTACATTTAAAAAAGAAAAAAAGTCCTAAAAGTATCTTGACATGCAGTGCACTTGCAATAAGTAACATTAAGAGCAAATATTTAGTGGTTGGAACATGTAATTTTATCAAAAGCAGTTTATTTGAATGCCATTTCAATGAATATGTTTAGCTGAAAGCACTTTCATTAATAGCAGAGAATATTCCCTCAGATTCTCGAAAGCCTGCATGGCGTGCAAGATTGGTGCAGGAGCTCAAGCATACAATTTCTCTGTCGTGCGATCCAGGAACAGCCTGCAGGGGTGTGCACGAGCGCTCCTGCACTAATCCTGCATGGACGAAGCCCTTGCATGAAAATCAGCCCATTTGCAGGAGAAATCTATGCAAATAAGGTGATTCTGCAATCCAGGAAGCTTGCAACCGTCCATGCAGGACTAGTGCTACCTGCAGAAATGTACTCAGTTAGTAACCAAGTACATTTCTGCAAAATCCAAAAAGGAGCTGTGACAGCTCCAACTAAAGGATATCATGTAGCAAGCATGCCAATGGCCAAGTATAAGGCAATTGGCATTGCAAACATAAAAAAAAAAAAAACAAAATCAACTTTTATTTTTTTTAGCCGATTTCAGCTGTTTAAGCGTAAGGCAGCAGTGTGCAAACAGGATCAGGGGAAATAACAAAATGAACCTAAAATAAGCATTCTAACTAAAATCAGTATTCTGCCATGCAAGTCAATGGCAGGCAAAAGACAAAATGGCCAGTGAGTAGTGGTTGCTAAACGGGGGAGGCTCAGTGTGAGACATGTAACTATGCATTTGCATGCAATCCTTGCAAATGAGGGGAAAGATAGTGAATCCCAGTTTTCCCCAACATGTGAGTCAGGTCCCAACAGTGTAAGAGTAGGAATAGCTTGGTGCAAGCCTAGGAGTTAGGTGACATCATGGGAGGGTGTGTCAGGCATACAGTAAGCGGATTGGAGCCATGCGGCTAGGATTTGCTCCTAGCTTAGCACAGCTAAGCTAGAGGGTGTGTCTAAACCAGCCTAGCACTCTTTACAAAGCCTAAATGGGTGTGTGTGCTGCGCACCAGGTTTTACAGGAAGAAAAAGAAGTTAAATCAGGAAATAGCAGCAGTGTGCACATTTGAGTACTGTGTTTGCGCGGCGCACCCCCAGGCTTAAACAGGAAGGCAATGGGAAGGGAAAACAGCAGTAGGAAGGTAATCAAGGACAACTAGCTTAGCTGGCAGGTTAAATGTATCAGAATCAGCCAATTACGCAGGCAGCAGACCAGTTCAGCCCAGAACACTACTATAAACTATGCAAACACCTTCCCCTCTGGTTTTTCCCACACTCTACACCACCAGTGAGGATCTGAATGCTGCCGACAAACCCACAGTGAGGAGACGGAGAAGAGTGAACAGACCCAGGGTAACCTACCAGGGGCTACATGAGCTGGAGATAGTGGAGTGCTATAGGGTGGACAGGGACTTCCTACAGCAAATTGTTGAGCTGTGCTGGCCACGCCTCACACACAGAACTAACAGAGGGGAACCCATCTCATTGCATACCAAGGTATGTGTAGGCCTATGAATATTTTATTTCTTTATTTATTTATTTATTTTATTTTACATTTGTTGACCGGGCTAGTCCAGCTGGATTTATGTCCATTTTCAGTGGAGGCCCGGGGAGAAAAGCTCCAGAGGTAAAATCAATTTTACAAATTTTACAAATACAAAAAATACATAGTACAAATGTGTTATGCAATGGGAAAAATAAAATGTAATCACATATATTATAGATCTTAACTAACTAAAATAAAGCTAAATCAGAATGTGATTGAGTTAGAGGTTAACTACTAGCAACACAAAAAAGGAAGGTAAGAAATATTAAAGTGAAAAAAGTAATATTTACAAAGAAAAGGGATAATTTGTCAATTGAAGAGTTGAGGTAGATGGGGGGATCCAAGTGGTTAAGGAATGTTTAAGATAGAGTAAGGTGCAAACAGGTTAGTCTGGGTTGGTACAAGAGCAAAGCCAGAAATTATTAAGATGTCTTAATAGTTGTTTCTTAAAGAGTGGAAGAGTGGGTAAAGAGGAGATGTGAAATGGAAGATTATTTCATATTTTACCTACTGAGTTAGAAAAAAGGCAGTTTCCTGCAGAATTAATAATTTTGGTAGTTTTAAAAAGTAGTTTACCAGAGGAACGTAGTTGTTTCAGGTTAATATAGGGAGTCAAGAGGTTACAAAGAGCTGGTGTTTTAGAAGGTTGGTGTAGAATTTTGTGTGCTATTAAGAGTTGTTGAAAAATGAGCTTGTTAGGGAGTTCCAGCCAGTGTAGTTGTTTTAGGTTTAGGCAGTGGTGGGTTCTGAATTGGGATGAGGTGGCAAATCTGGCAATATTATGGTAAGATGTAGTAAGTTTCTTAAGGTTACTTTTAGATAGATTAGTGTAAATAGGGGAAGCATACAGAAGGGTAGAGATAAGGTGTGTTTGGGCTAAGGTTGTCCTAGCTTCAGGTGTGAGGAAGGGCTTTATCCTGTACAGGGATCCTATTTTTTTATTAACTGCTTTTATTGTACTGTTGATTTGACAATCATTGTTAAGATTATTATCGATAATAACACCGAGAAGTTTAGTTGTGGAATCAGGAGAAATAATGGTGTTGTCAGTTGCTGTAATACAAAAGTTTGACAAAGTCGATTTACGGGTAGGTGAAAAGAGTAATAATTTAGTTTTCTTAGGGTTAAGGAGTAGACAGCGAATGGAGAACCACTGTTCTACAGTTGAGAAGGCTGATTGAGTTTGAATCTGGAGTTCGGTTTGAGAAGAAGCAGTGCAAATAATGGTGGAATCATCTGCATATTGTATGCAGGTAGTGTTAGGGATAGATGATTGGAGGTCGTTAATAAAGATGGAAAATAGAAGTGGGCCTAGGATAGACCCTTGGGGTACTCCTAAAGAAATAGGGAGGAGAGCAGATAGTGAGTTTTTCCAGAGTATGGCTTGCTGACGGTTTTCTAGATAGGAAGAAAACCAGGTTAAGAAAGAGGGTTAAGGAATACTAGCTACAGGTACCTTCCAAAGGCCAACTGATGATATGATGGGTATTTCACAGGCATCAGCATCTAGGGTACTCCACTAGGTCCTGGATGCCAGGTCAGCATGTTGGTGAGGACGTATATTTCCCCAACACCCATGAGGCGTTTGCCAGCAATATGCAACTGTTCCACCAAATAGCAGAATACCCTGAGGTAGTGGGTGCTGTAGACTGCATGCACATGTGCATCAAAGCACCACCCAGTGAGTGGGGTAGGGTCTACATCAATTGCAAGGGCTTCCCCTCCATCAACTGCCAGGGCATAATAATGAATGTGTATGCTGGCTGCCCTGGAAGCTATCACAATTCCCACATTTGGCATCTGATACAGCTATACCAGAGATTTGCCAATGGGGACATCCCTCACGGTCATCTACTGTGGGATGCTGGATATGCACTGGAACCGTGACTAATAACACCCATCAGAAATGCACACACACCCGAACAAGAACTCTATAATGAGGCACACGCACAGACCAGAATTGTAGTAGTGCATGTGTTTGGGATGCTCAAGTCATGGTTCCGGTGCCTGGACACATCTGGTGGAGCCTTGCTGTACTCACCAGCTACATGTACAAAAATTGTCCTTGTATGTGCCATGCTACACAGTACAATCCTGCTGAAACACCAGCAGCATGAAAAAAATGGGGCATGGCCACACAGCCCCCCACCATTGCCAAGGCCTGCACAGGCACAGAGTGACTCGGAGGAGGAACAACCTGCGCCTGCCCCAGTAGGCAGAAGGAGGCATTCCCAAGTATACCCTGGCCTTGGCAAAGAGGCAACGCATAGCACATACACTGGCACAGGAGGGACACAGGGAATAACACCTCTCTCTGACTCTCACAGACAGTAAAAGGGATGCCAAATATTACACTACCTGTGCTTAACCATGTGTAGGGAGTGTACTATGTGCATCTGACATAGGCAGCCCTGCAGCACCACCCTCAATACTGAGACACCCACAAGGTAAGTGACTCACACATGCCAGGCAGGGGGTTCACATACCCAACAACAGTCACAGCCAGCAGGACAGGAGTAGACAAACACAAACAAAGGCTGTGCTATGGCCTCTGAATGAGGCTTATGGGTAACCCCCCCCCCAGCCATACACAGACAGACTACAGCAGGTCAGGCAGTGGGATGTCAGTTCTGAAGGGTAGGAAGTCAGAAACTAATATGTAGGTAATTAAAAGCTAAGATTTGTAGTACACTGGTATGCCTGTAGTCAGCATGATAGGTAATCCTATAGACTGAAATGGAGTACCCAACATACCAGTACAGTCCTAACAAATGTGTACAAGTGTTAGGTGTGCCCCCCATCCTCCATAGACATTTAGTAACAGTCAGGTGTGCCCCCCCAATCTTGCGTAGAAAAGTAGAAATAGTGAGGTGTGGCCCCCATCCAACATAGAAATGTAGTAACAGTCAGGTGTGCCTCCCCACGCCTGTGTAGAAATGTAGAAATAGGTGTGCCCCCCTCGCTATGCAGAAATGTAGCAACAGTCAGTGGCAAATGATCGATGGATACCCTGCAGAGACAGCATGATACCTGTAGGTGTACAACACAAACGTCAGCACTGCAGTACAAACTACCTGGACTTGATCCACACATTCAATACAGACGGCCATACTGGGCATGCTCACACTCTTAAACACAGAAAACCCTATCTGCAAACACCAGTGGACCAGACATAACTGGCAGTTGCAGATGTTAGTGTAGACACTCCTCAGTATGCAACACACATGCTTTGCACACACAGTGGACAGGAATACAGACATATATCTAAGGACAACACACTATAATAAGCCAAAGGTAGATGTACATAGGTGTGTGGAAGAGGGTGACTGTGACAAGGAGCCATCCAGGCCTGAGCTACCCAGCACAAAGCCAAAGGGCCACAACCACATGAGGGCCAGATGTCACCCACTGCAGATACTAGCTACAGGTATCTGTCAGCATTACAGAGTATGTGGTGTACGTGCCAGCTGTGCAACATGAATGTACAAGGAAGTAGTCATCTAGCAGCTGTGAAATATGACTCTGTGTGTGCCCGCATGTGGCATGTCAACCCCTAGATGAATGGGTTATGGCCCATGCACACACACTGCCCTCCCCAGAGCCCTACTTTTACAAGCCTGCTGAGGTCATCCACTGTGAATTACACCTTTGGGAGAGTTGCAGCCCAGTAATCTCCACGGCATGTCCCATAACTGTGTACAGCTGTAGTGTGATAAACTAGTTAGGTAGGAGTTCTAATCCCAAATTTGGCAACTGTCTGTGTAAAGAGCAATGCTTTTTAGGGCAGTCACACTCCCTACAATTCAAATGCTCAACTTTTATAAGGCTGCCGATGTCATCCACCTAGAAATACACCCCTGGGAAGGCTGTACTCAATAATCTATATAGCACGTCCTGCAACTGCATACTGCTGTAGTGTGATAAAGTAGTTAGATAGGTGTTCTAATCCCAGACTTGCCAAGTGTGTGTGTGTGTTTGTCTGTCTGACTGTGTAGAAAGCAATGCTTTTTAGGGTAGTCAGACTCCCTACAATTCAAATGCTCAACCTTAGCAAGGCTGCTGATGTCATCCACCTACAAATTCACCTCTGGGAAGGTTGTAGCCCAGTAATCTCCATAGTGCGTCCTGTAACTGTGTACTGCTGTAGTGTGAAAAAGTAGTTAAGTAGATGTTATACTCCCAGACTTGGCAAGTGTGTGTGTGTTTGCGTGTCTGTCTGACTGTGTAGAGAGCAATTCTTTTTAGGGTAGTCACACTCCCTACAATTTAAATGCTCAACTTTGGCAAGTCTGCTGATGTCATCCACCTAGAAATACATCTCTGGGAAGGTTGTAACCCAGTAATCTCCATAGCGCATCCTATAACTATTTAGTGGGATTTAGACCTCTGGTAGGGTTCTATTCTCACCCATGGCAGTTTTAGATGTTTTGTATGTGTTTCATTGTCTGTGTATCGAGCAATGCATTATAGACTAGTTACACTCAGTACATTTCAAATGCCCTACTTTGGCAATCCTGCTGATGTCATTCATTGTGAAATACACCTTTGGGGGAGGAGTCCTCCAGTAATCCCCATGGTGCGTCCTCAAACAGCTCCAGGCTGTAGTGTGATATAGACCTCAGTTAGGGGTTCTATACCCACACATGTTGGCTGTGGATGCTTTGTGTGTGTGTGTCACTGTCTGTGCAGGAAGCAATGCATTTTGCATTTTAGGCTAGTCACACTCACTACAATTCAAATGTCCTACTTTGGCAATCTTGCTGATGTCATCCAATGTGATATACACAATTGGGGAAGGACTACTATAACTGCATAGTGCTATAGTATAATAAACTAGTTAGGTAGGGGTTCTACTCCCAGACATGACAGGTGTGTGTATGTATGTGTGTCTGTTTGTAACTCGTATCGTGTGTGACACCTGGGCCCAATGTAGAGTAGGTTTTACATATTTCTTATATGGTGGTCCTACTATATATCAATGTTCACCATACAGGGATAACAGATGTGAAATAGCTGAGAGGCTGGGGTGCAAATCCATACCCATACATGTGACATCAAGGCCAGGCAATCACAGTTAGCAACCCCAGTATTACCCAGAGGATACTCTCAACCCATGTCTCATACACACACACACACACATGCCTAGTCAACAGCCAATATATGGGTAGTACACTGCATATTGGCCACTGATTGTAACTATGGAGTGATTGCAGTTGGCTACAGAGGGCATAGCAACCTGTCCATCTGTCCAATATGCACGCACATGCAGACAGTGCACCTTCCCCATGTTCCCCAATGGACACCTACAACACCTGTGGTGCCATCACATGTGACCCACAAAGGACATACCATGCATGACAACATGCCATGTAAGGACAGATGCCACTGACATCAGGGAATGCCGTTGGCATGCTATCAAGGTAGGTGCAGGGTAAACCTGCTGCCCGTTACCAGTTACCACCACAGGTGGGCAAGACTGGCACATCTGATGATAATCTGTGTTCACAACATGGGCCAGACACCCCAGGTACAGTTCCAAATGTCACTGCACATGCATTTTGGAGGTGTGCACATCCCATATACTGTCCATGTCATGAACTAAGGAACACATACATGGCAAGCGATGCACAGCATTGGTCACACACAATAGTCAACCAGGAGACTGGATGGGGGATGCAATACCCACCTGTATGAGCAAATGCAGAAACTACAGCCCTGAGCCACAATGCAGACCATTGTCATGTGGCCTGATGCCAAGGTATCCCCATCACCTAGCTTTGTATAGCCGTTTAGTACAGATGCCCACCACATACCCGTGCAGAAATGCACCCATGCATGTCAGCACTAGCACCCTGTGTGTTTTTCTGTGTGTCGTATGATGTGTACGATCACATCCACACTCAGTATAACCCTCATTGGCATACTGAAGCTTGCTGTCTGATGTTAGACAACTCCCCATACCCTTTGCCCATACAACCTCTGTATGACCCGTGTGGTGCATGTGATACCTGCACAGTAATGTGCTGTGGCAATCCCACTACTGATGAGTTGTAATCCTGGCTCTGCCAAGTGTATCAATGTGTGTGCGTCCCTGTGAGAGTGTGGCTGTGTTGATGCTGGCACCTGTTCATGTGGACAGGCACGTGTATGTCACCTACCATATAGCTACCATATCCCTGTTGCAGATGTCACTCACCATCACATATATGTTCTGAGGCCTCCACAACAAGTAACCTATGTGGTGCATCCAATAACTGCATAGAACTGGGATAGCACTACATAGTCATCATGGGTTTGATACCCCGTGCTGGTAGTTGTGTGACACAAACATGCTTAAGAGACCTACACCTGCTTTGCTTAGACATCAGCATGTGTATATTAAGTGATGCTCATGATCAGCTGATGGCCTCTGCACAAATTGCAGCCCTCCCCTAGATGATTGCATGTGGAACAGCTGTGGTAATATTTCCATAGCCAATTGCATGGAAACACACTCCAATATCTAGGAACATCGTGTTAGTGTTGTCCCTTTTCATTCACTGTGAGCAGGAACTAGATCTGTTGTTTGGCAAACAGCATCTCAGGTGGTTTGGGGATTTATCTCTAACAACATACACTGTGGAAACAGGGCAACACACAGGAGGGGGATTTGCCTGATCTGACTACAGACTGTAAGTGCTGCTATACTGCATTTGGAGTAATGTTGGTTTAACAGTGTGTGTGTGGATATGGCTGTCTTACATGTTTCAATACCTGCCATGACAGTTTTATGTTTATGAGGAATCCCCATCTGTAGGGTCTTCTGCAGACTGGGCAGTGTGTTGTGCCTTTGGTGTCATGTATTACCCACAGAGCATCTATCTGTGAACTGCAGAAGGTATTGTGAAGATTGCAGTCTGTAGAGGGTGAAAGCCATGACAGTTACTGACTTCATATCCCTCATAGGACATATGTTGCAACAAACCCTGTTACAACAATAAATGTATGAGGTTATTACAGCAACATGTCAATATTGGCCCTGTGTATGTGCTTCCAGCCACAACTCTGTCAATCTGTGTACATATGTCGTGCATTAAGAGGTGCATATGTGCTGTACACCATAATTAGTGTCATCATATCTGATAACAAGCCAGTGAGATAGACTGCTACACATGTTATGTACAGTAGGGGTTATATTTGATGACATAACCTGGACAACCTGTTTATGTTTGTGCAGTACTGAGGTCTGTGTACTTAGGGTGAATGTCGACAGTGTGTGTATTGTTAAAATGTACTTTAGCCTGTGTACAGACTGTGGTAGATGTCAGTGTTCTAGGTCCCGTCCTATCTGATGTTACATGCTGCTCCACTGTATGTTACCATATTGGCTTACATGTTTGTAGGGCCATACACACACATGTCCCATACCACAGACAGCCATCAGACCAAACTGTGTAGCAGCCCAGTATATGTAGGGTTAGTCTGTGAGTAGCACATATGAGGATGGTTTCGAACAGATAGTCCATATACTGTAATATTATGCTAGCTTACCATATGTGGCTGTGTCTGGGTTCACATTGGTTGTGGTTTTGCATTGTCACACAGGTGTAACTTACACTGTGCTGTGACATGCCTGTAGAGCCTGCTATAGATGCAGGTACATGTGCATTTCCCCATAGGAGATGTAGGCCAGTATTGAGCCAGTCTGCCTGTAGCCTGAACACTGCATTGTTACATGCCTAGCAGCTTAGTGTACTTACCCAGTGAGATGTCTTGTGCAGATACCTGCCAGATACACTACTGCTGGGCCTCCCTTAACAGTCATGTATGTCAGACAAAGCAGTGGGATGCTGTATAGATGAATGTCAATATCTAGTGGGTAGTATGTGGCCATGGCACCCCTGTACCAGCGGTTATTATGTGTCAGGCCAGACAGGGGTGTGTAAATGCATAACCTATGGTGGCAAATGTATACCAGTCATTATGTGTTATACCCATCTACATGGCTGTCAACATCCATATTGTCAGGCATGGTACACATGTTTTGCACTAAGGGTTCTGTGTATACCTCTGGACTGTACAGAGTGTATCAGAATGTCCACATATATTGGCCAATATCTCTGCTGCAGTCCACAGGGGCATTAGATGCTAGCAGCGGTACTTTACTATGATGTCCTTAGGATGTCTGTCAGTAGCCAGTGGCACACATGTGAAAAGCAGATGTGACCTCCCACACACACCATGTCTGTGAAGAGAATCCCTATTACAGTAGCAATAGTCCACTTCTATACCTGCTATACATACCTGACATCCCCTTGCACTACGAAGTTAGGACTATAGGGGCTGGGGTAGGGCTACACTCCGTTTCCAGGACATATGGTGAAAATATATGTACATATAATTATCCAGATATCTATATAAATGATTACACATATGCATATCAACATATACAGATGGGTATGCATATGTACATAGATATACATATACACACCCAGATATATTCATATACAGAGTGATATATGTCTGCACATATGCAGATAGTGATACATATGCACATATACGTATGGCTATCTACAGCGATATTGACAGTAGTAGGTATATCAGAATAGATATGCATGCACATATAGTTATAGATATCTATATAAATATATATATATATATATATATATATATATATATATATATATATATATATATATATATATATATATATATATATATACACATACCAACATAACTAGGTATATCTGTACACATAGGATTTTCATAGGTTCATATGTAGATAATAGGCTATCTGCCCTAAGGCATTTATAAGCCTAATAACCAAAGGAAAAGCACCAGGTCAACAACGAAAGTGCAAACAGTTTATTGGGCTAGACACAGAATTCACCACAGCAATCCATAGAATTAATTAACCACAAAATTCATTGTTAAAACATATTGAAAAGTGCAAATACAGACTTTAAAAAACTGATACATATAATGAATATTACATAAAATCGATTGTGTAAAAAATCATATATATTGTGAAATTAAAAAGTAAGAAATGATAAATGTATTTTGAAATATATTTTAAAATTCATTCAGACATGATCTGAAAAAATAAATAATTAAAACAATACTATACTCTGCTGGTAAAAAATGGTATTACACCACAATTCATGATAATCATTAATGTATGTTTTTAAATTAGTCAATAAATAGTGTTAAAATTATTATAATTTAGCTGCTCTTAGTTTCAGAACAGGTGCTAAAGAAACCATATCATTAATTACTGGATATTTGTTGGATTCTAAAACTATTTGCCAGTATAATTCTCTGTATTCTAGTAATGTTTCCCACATTCCCCCTCTTGGATCAATACGGACCACTTCCAACACAAAAAATTCAAAACTAGAATCATTACAAACTAAAGTATGTTTGTAAAGAGAATTGTTGACACAGGATGTTCTAATGTCGTATATGTGTTCATAAATCCTTTGTTTAATTCTCCCTTCGCTTTTTCCAACATAAAATGCCTCACATTTCTTAAAACCTTTGAAAGAGAATGGAGAAACTTTGCCAAAGTATCTGATCTCAGTCACATTTTTGAAAATGAGATCAAATTTATTTACAAGAAGGGCAACAACATAAAAGGAATTATAGAGAGGGGTACTAGTGGTGTGACAGATAAAAGTATGAAAAAAACTGGGGTTTTTAAATGTGGAGCCTGTAGGCACTGCACATACCTTAAAACAGGGGACAGCTGCTACTTAGATGCCAGAAAGAAAACAGTGACATTGAAATCCTTTGTTAATTGTAACACAAAAGGGATTATCTATGTTGCTTTATGTAAGAAATGTGAGGCATTTTATGTTGGAAAAAGTGAAAGGAGAATTAAACAAAGGATTTATGAACACATATATGACATTAGAACATCCTGTGTCAACAATTCTCTTTACAAACATACTTTAGTTTGTAATGATTCTAGTTTTGAATTTTTTGTGTTGGAAGTGGTCCCTATTGATCCAAGAGGGGGAATGTGGGAAACATTACTAGAATACAGAGAATTATACTGGCAAATAGTTTTAGAATCCAACAAATATCCAGGAATTAATTATATGGTTTCTTTAGCACCTGTTCTGAAACTAAGAGCAGCTAAATTATAATAATTTTAACACTATTTATTGACTAATTTAAAAACATACATTAATGATTATCATGAATTGTGGTGTAATACCATTTTTTACCAGCAGAGTGTAGTATTGTTTTAATTATTTATTTTTTCAGATCATGTCTGAATGAATTTTAAAATATATTTTAAAATACATTTATCATTTCTTACTTTTTAATTTCACAATATATCTGATTTTTTACACAATCAATTTTATGTAATATTCATTATATGTATCAGTTTTTTAAAGTCTGTATTTGCACTTTTCAATATGTTTTAACAATGAATTTTGTGGTTAATTAATTCTATGGATTGCTGTGGTGAATTCTGTGTCTAGCCCAATAAACTGTTTGCACTTTCGTTGTTGACCTGGTGCTTTTCCTTTGGTTATTAGTACTTTCAGCACCTTCCATTGTTTTGGTCATTTATAAGCCTAGCCAGAGTGTATTTGGCTTCCGCCTCCCTATTAGATTAGCCTACTGTGCCTGTGTAAAGTAGGTCACATAAGGTACCCTTTTAAGATTAGTTTACTGTTTCTCTGTCTAGCAGGGACACAGAAGAGATCCCAGGGGTGAATTTGCGATTTCCCATCCACACGTCAAGATTTCGCTTGAAGAGGGTGAGCGAGGGGCTATGTTTAACATGAAATGGGATTCTATTCCAGAGTGAGGGGAGCCTCTGGGAAATGAATCTGTCCATCAAGCATGTCCTATTTATTTTTGTGCTGAGGTTTAGGTCCCTGGAGCGTGTAGCTCTAGGGGACTTGGATTTTTTGAGGTGGAGCATGCCCATTAATTCTGGGTTTGACATGGCTTTGTACGTCAGGCATAGATCTCCTCTGAGTAGGCGGTAAGCAACTGAGTAGAGCTGAAGTTTCTTTAGTCGAGCTGCATAGGACATCTGTTTGTAGCCCATGATCCACTTGGTGAGGTACTTTTGAGGTCTCTCCAGTTGCTGCAGGTGTCGGGTAAGGTACATCCTAAAAGGGGCATTGTATTCTATTATGGGCCTGATGAGTGACGAGTAGAGGGGCACAATGACCTCTCTTGATCTAGATGCAAACCCTTTCGTGATAAGGTGGGCTATATAAAAGGTCTTTCTAACCACTTTGGCAATGTGATTACCTAAGGAGAGATTACTATCTACGTTGGTCCCCAAATCTCTAATTACTTCTTCTGTACTTAATGGATTACCACCTATGTGGTAATTTGTGGGCACCTTGTTTTTCCCAAAGGGGATGACTATGCACTTTTTAGCATTTAGCTTGAGGCCGTGGCTCTGGCACCAAGCATCCGTCTCTGTGAGACCCTTTTGGAGAATGTTTGTGTCAGCTGGAGATTCGATTATGGCCCCCAGTTTGCAGTCATCTGTGAACTTTGTCAGCCAGCCTGAACCTCAGAGAAGTATATACCGAACAAGAGAGGTCCCAGAACTGAGCCCTGTGGGACGCCACTTGTAACTGGTTTGGATTCGGACATGGCACCTGCGATTCTGACCATGTGGGTTCTATCTCTGAGCCAGTTTGCAACCCATCTTGTGATATAGGGGTTGATATTTAAGCTGGTAAGCTTATTTATGATGCCCGAGTGGGGTATTGTGTCGAAGGCTTTGCGAGGTCCAGGTAGGCTGTATGGACTACCTTGCCTTCATCTATGGCTTTGGTAACTGTTTCAAAGAAATCAACTACTTTTAAGAGGCAAGATCTGCCCTTAACAAAGCCGAATTGGGTAGGGTCCAGTGTCTGGAGGCTCCCAATGTCTTTGTTTATGAGTTCCATGATAATACGCTCCATAGCTTTACAGACCAGACTGGTCAGGCTTATGGGGCGATAGTTTCTGGGGTCCATTGTGGCACCACCTTTGTGGAGTGGGACCACTGTAGCAGTATGCCATTCTTTGGGTACATATCCTGTAGTAAGGCTAAGATTGAACAGTGACTTAATGTGAGGGTTCAGTTCTTCTTGGAGCTCATGTAAGACACAGCCTGGGACACCGTCCGGTCCCATAGATAGATACTGTATTTTTTGCTTTGGAGAGGGCAGCTTTCACCTGTGCATCTGTGATGTCAGGGAGGTTACATTCAGTTGGGATAGGCATTTGCTCCTTTGGGTGCGCTGAATCTGTCTGCCAGGATGTTGGCTATGTCTGTAGGTTCGGTATATTTTGTACTGTTATGCAACAATTCAGAGCATATCTGGGAGTTTCCGCCCATGTTCCTGACATAACTAAAGAAGGCCTTGTGATTATCTTTAGTGTCTAGGGCAATTTTTCTTTCGAAACTGGCCTTTGATGATTTTATGAGGGATCAAAGTTTCTTGCTAATACTGATCAGAGATGCCTTCCCTTTTTGGGATTTTGCTCTGTCATGTAGTAGCTTCCTCCTTCTGTTGTATAGCTTATTTATGGCCAGGGTCCACCAGACCGGTCTCCTGTTTTTGGAGGAGTGAGTCTTGGTTTTATTTGGGATAGCACAATCCATGCATTCCTGCAGGTGCTCATAGAATGCATTTGTAAAGGATTCTGCAGATTGGGCTGTATTATCCTCTGGCCCAGGGGCTTTGAAGGATTCCACCTCAGTCTTGAGAAGTGCAAAGTTGGCTTTTGAGAAATTCTTTACAGTGATTCCCTTGGCTGGGGTGGGACGGGATATGGATGTCCAGGAAATTTGTTTATGGTCTGATCTTACCAATGAGGAGTTTACCTCTGGTGTGGAACATAGAGTCCCCATGTTGGTGATGACCAGGTCCAATATGTTGTTCCCTCTTGTGGGAGTGGTGACCAGTTGTTCCATTGTGTTAGAGTTTATAAATTCAAGGAACCATTGGGCGAGGGTGTTTGGGCTTGAGTAGTTTTCCCAGTCAATGTTTGGGTAGTTGAAGTCACCCAATAACATAGTGTTTGGGGAGACCTTCATATTCTCCAGTGTTCTCAGGAATGCCAAGTGAGGTTCCTGTAATAGGGAGGGTGTTCTGTAGCAGGCTACAAACTGAAAGGCAGTATTGCCCGCTGTTAGTTGCTATTTACACATATATCTATATGTACATATACGTATACCTATATATACATATATGTATATATATACATATATGTATATGTATATATTTATTTTTTATTTTTACATATATATATATATATATATATATATATATATATATATATACATATATATATATATATACTTATGTACATACGAAGAGATGTACACATGGCCATATATATGTAGCACTATACAAATGTGTATACAGACATATGTATGAGTATACATGTGTATACTCCTGTAGACATATATAGACCTATGATATGTATACAACCATATTCCTGTCATGAGTAAACATCACGGTTGTGTATACTCTCCCTCATGTATCTCACCATATGTATCTGCTATGGGCACATAATGACAAAACAACATATGAGATGCAACAGTCGTATTAATAACAAGGACTACACAAATTAGGAACTAAAGTCAATTATACAATACTACTCAATATGTGTATTGCCAGCTATATTGGTAAATCAACAGCTTTCTCCACAGTGGTCATGGTTAAGTGTTGTGACTTCAGTGTAAAGGGTCATGTGGTGTGTGTAATGTAAGCCACACACATCGGTATCACAGCATAGCTAGGTAGGGGTCCAGTCCCAGTGTTGGCAAGTACCAGTGTGCGTGTAAGTGGATGGGTCTACATCAGGTTGCAGGCTATACACACCTCAATGGGCCACCTGTCCATGTGGAACAGGCAGTAACCGGTATAGTAACCTGTGAAATGTGTTTGACTGTACCCTAGATATGTCACCACCATGATGACATACCCCATTGTGCAATATGACTGCAGACCAAACCCGTGCTGACACGTACACCTACAACACACATGGATAACATTTTAGAGACCACAACCAACCAGTGTTACTAACAGCTATAAGGCATCATTGCTCGGTGGCTATACTACCTGCCAAATATGCCTCACACTCTACCCCCTACAACATGTTACACTGCAGGACTGTGGTACACTGTTGTGCAGGCACCATGTGCATCAGACCCATATCAGCCTGTCCCTGCATCAATGGTATTTATGACAGGGATGGGACACAGGTATCATCATATGCACAGGGTGCAGTGTTGCTTTGCCAGAGACTGAGGATGGGCCCAGTGGTGGCTGGTGACTTCAAATCAAAGGGGGGGCTGCAGGAGACAGCTGAATGGGTGGGGCCAATGGGAAGGGGTGTGGTCAACAAAAGGGGTGGGGCTATGTTGCAGTGGGATCAATGCTGGACATGCTTACCAATTTACATGAAATAGATGCTCGGTCACTATGGCGCATGCTGAATACTCTAATCAGCACACATTGTTATATGCATATACAAGTAAAGGATGAGAATCTAAGAGACAATCAGTAAGCTACAGTGTTTAGAGGAGCTCTTGGACAGTTGCAGGTGAGTGGGTAGTGATGCTACAAGAATCTGTTTACAGGGGAATAGAGGTGAGTGGAAAGGGAGATAGGGTGATAAGGGGTAGGTACAAGATCTGTCAGATATAGGACAGGGAGAGTAGGAAGGAGAGTCATTAAAACTGGAACCTTAGTTTGAGAGACAGCCTTACAGAACTATCTGCAAATATATAGAGCTGAGTATACTTTTCTGTATTATTCTGTATTATAGAGCTAAATTGTTTTCTTAGATATATGTTGTATATATATATATATATATATAGAGAGAGAGAGAGAGAGAACAGTATATATTTTTTGGCTTTATAATTTGCACATTCCTCACATCTGTGTTGAAACTTTTTCCCCACCCTCCTCATTTCCTGCCTTGTCTTCAGCTCTATAATTGAGCTAGTGTTGTGTGTCCTGTTAATTAACAATCTGCATTCAAACTGGAACCTTAGTTTGAGAGACAGCCTTACAGAACTATCTGCAAATATATAGAGCTGAGTATACTTTTCTGTATTATTCTGTATTATAGAGCTAAATTGTTTGCTTAGATATCTGCTGTATATATATATATATATATATATATATATATATAGAGAGAGAGAGAGAGAGAGAGAGAACAGTATATATTTTTGGCTTTATAATTTGCACATTCCTCACATCTGTGTTGAAACTTTTTCCCCATACCACCCTCATTTCCTGCCTTGTCTTCAGCTATATAATTGAGATAGTGTTGTGTGTCCTGTTAATTAACAATCTGCATTCAAACTGGAACCTTAGTTTGAGAGACAGCCTTACAGAACTATCTGCAAATATATAGAGCTGAGTGTACTTTTCTGTATTATTCTGTATTATAGAGCTAAATTGTTTGCTTAGATATCTGTTGTATATATATATATATATATATATAGAGAGAGAGAGAGAGAGCAGTATATATTTTTTGGCTTTATAATTTGCACATTCCTCACATCTCTGTTGAAACTGTTTTTCCCCACCCCCCTCTCCCAGTTCTTGGTTGTAGTTTAAATTTGGTGGCTTTTGCAGTGCCCGCCCCACTGTAGATTTGATCTAAGACACTCCTCCAGGCCCATCTCTTTACCGCATTCTACCTAATTAACCCTTTCTGCACTTGCTTTTAGTCCTTTTTAATTTAATTACATTTTTTCAAACTGTATGTGGACTAATATTGCTACATATTCAAGTGTGCCAGCTTGCACTGCATGAGAATTGTATTTACTACTGCTTTTGTTACTTTTCTGAAGAAAAAAAAATAAAAAAAAAATCATCTGCTTTTACTGTACTTTTGATTCTTCCTACTTTATTTTGTTTTTGCATCATCTTAAAAGTACTCAATTGTATTTATTACTGCTTGGTGTAACTCATTCTAAGCCTTTTAGTTTCAACACTTGGGCTTCAGACCAGTTGTTTTACATTGAGAGGGTTTGTGGTCTGCACTGTAGTGGCAGAACAGGTAGCTTACATCCTTTTAAGTTGGGAACTGCTGAGTGAGGGCTCAGTGTCTGTTATTCTAAAAGTGTATTAATTCTGGTTTAAGCACTTGGGCTTTCAGGCCAGTTATTTTACATTAAGAGGGTTCGTGGTCTGCACTCTTGTGGGAGGAGAGGCTGGACTCTGCCCTTCTTGAGCTGGGAATTTCTGGTTAAAGGCTTATAGTGCATGCATATCTGAACTGCTTCTTACTGAAATTGGTACACCTTGTTTGCTGTAGCATAGACTAGATCCAGGCCTGCTGAATCTAGCTTTGTTTGTATAACTTGAGCACTAATCCAGGCATTCTTTAAAGTATTCAATTGTATTTATTACTGCTTGGTAGTAACTTGATTAAAGTGTAGCTATCATTCTAAGTCTTCTGGATTAAGCACTTGGGCTTCAGACCAGTTGTTTTACATTAGGAAGGTTTGTGGCATGCACTGTGGTGGCAGGACAGGTATCTTTCATCTTTCTAAGTTGGGAACTGCTGATTGAGAGCTCAGTGTCTGTTATTCCTAAAGTGTATTAGTTCTGGTTTATGCACTTGGGCTTCAGGCCAGTTATTTTACATTAAGAAGGTTCGTGGTCTGCACTCTTGTGGGAGGAGAGGCTGGACTCTGCCCTTCTGAGCTGGGAATTTCTGGTTAAAGGTTTATAGTGCCTGCATATTTGAACTGTTTCTTACTGAAATTGGTACACCTTGTTTGCTGTAGCATAGACTAGATCCAGGCCTGCTGAATCTAGCTTTGTTTGTATGCTTGTTGTTTGTTTGCTTGTTATTTCCCTGGAACGCTAATTCCACCTAAAACGCGGCTTCTCAGAGCTTCTGTGGATCCCTAATGATGTCTGCATTGATTACTGTACTTATTTCCTTGTTTCACTTGAAAGAAAGTTACTGTTTGTCATTTTTGCATTTAAGTTACCTGTAACACATTGCACTTAAGTTACCTGGCACTTGCTCACTAAAGCAATTATATAAGTCAGCACTAAAAATTAAAAGCACTACACCCTCACTCCCTATTGGCCCTTGTTTTCAATTATAAAGGAATTCCCAATATTATTCTAGCATGTCCAAAGGTCAGTTGTCAATCTCCTCTCCGGTCCAGCTGGTGAACCTGGGAATCTTGAGGCAATGTTACAACTGCCTCATGTACACAGACAACCCTCTCCTCATCCCAACAAATTCCAACACATGTGAGAGATGCAACCATATAGCCAAACTGGAGGCTAAGCTCTCTCAACTCAGTACTGGCATATCCAGTCAGGAGGAGAAGGAAACCACACTCACTACAATTCCAGTCTCACATAGACCTACCAAGACAGCAAACCAAACACATAATCACACAAAAACATACTTGGAGGCTCTAAATAAAGATCTGCCTAAGCAGCAGAGACCTCCAAAGCAGACACCCAAGCAACCGCTACCCCAAAACAAAACACATGCAACACATATCTCACAAAGCCAGTGTGCCAAACAGTCACAGCCCTTAAGGCTAAACAACACACCTGATACACTTGTAATAGGTGACTCTATCATCAGGCACACTGACGTCCCGCTCACCAGGCTGAACAAGGAGAAGGTCATGGTGAGCAGCCTGTCAGGCGCTAGGATCCGCCACATAACACAAACACTCAGGTCACTCCAAGGCAAGTACAAATATGACTCAGTCATTGTCCATTCTGGTGTGAATGACCTGAGATGTACCTCCCTGGACTACATGAAAAGAGACATAGAGGAGCTCTCTGAGCATGTAGCCCAGGCCAGTATGACCCTGACCTTGAGCAGCATCTTACCCTCACCAAGAATGATGCCACAATATGAAAACAAGATGATCAATTTCAACAATTGGCTTAAGTACTGGTGTCATTCAAAGGGGATCCAATGCCTGTCAGCCTAGGATGATATGCTCGACAAGCCACGATGCTTCGCTAGGGACGGCTTGCACCTGTCACCCCTGGGCTTTTGGATATTGGCAAAGGCTCTTGCTACCCCCATAGTGCCTTTTTTAGGCAAGGCTCAAAAGACAAACCCACCTCCATAGGTATCACAAGGGATAAGAAACTAAGAAAAATGCTACTCAACGCCAGAAGTCTAAACCTCAAGATGCACACAATTGAAACTCTCCTTAGCATGGAGAACATTGATATCTGTGCAGTAACAGAAACCTGGTTCAGAGCTCCCGAGAGCACCCTAGCACTACAAGGTTATACCTCATACCATGCTTTTCAGCCCCAAAACTTGGACCGAACCACAAAAGGAGGGGGAGTATCGATATTCATCAAAGATACCCACACCTCAAGATTGGTGGCAAAGCATGAAGCATCAGAGACTATCCATGTGCAACTAACAGTGGGTAAAACTGCCTTCCAGTTTATAGCCTGCTACAGACCACCCTCCCAAACCCAGGAACCCCACTCAGCCTTCCTGAGAACACTGGAAAATATGAAGGTCCAAACACCATTATATTGGGTGACTTCAACTACCCAAACATAGACTGGGAGCATTACTCTAGCTCCAACACCCTAGCCCAAAGGTTCCTAGAATTCATAAACTCAAATGCTATGGAACAACTTGTTACCACTCCCACAAGAAGGGAAAACATACTGGACCTGATCATCACCAACATGGGGACTCTATGCTCCAGACCAGAAGTGTATCCCTCACTGGTAAGATCAGACCATAAACTGATCTCACTGGATATTCACATCTCGACCCCACCCCCTGCCCAGAAAACCACAGTGAAAAACTTCTCTAAAGCAAATTTCACACTCCTCAAAACTGAGGTGGAATCCTTCAAAGCCCCTGGGCCTGTGGAAAATACAGCCCAGACCGCAGAATCCTTTATAAATGCATTCTATGAACACCTTTAGGAATGCATGGATCATGCAATCCCAAATAAAACCAAGACCCAATCCTCCAAAGGCAGTCGTCCTGTCTGGTGGACCCCAGCCATAAACAAACTATACAATAGAAGGAGGAAGCTACTACATAATAGAGCAAAATCCCAAAAAGGGAAGGCATCTCTGATCAGTATTAGCAAAAACCTAAGGGCACTCATAAAATTGTCTAAGGCCAGCTTCGAGAGAAAAATTGCACAGGACACTAAGGATAATCACAAGGCTTTCTTTAGTTATGTTAGGAACCTGGGTGGGAATTCCCAGATATGCTCAGAATTAGTCCAAAATGACAAAAAATACACAGAACCCACAGACATTGCCAACATCCTAGCTGACAGGCTCAGCGCAAACCCCCCCCCCCCACCAAAAGGGCAAATATCTGTCCCAGCAGAGTGCTGCCTCCCTGACATCTCAGATGCTCAGGTAAGAGCCGCCCTCTCCGAAGCAAAAAACACAGCATCAATGGGACCAGACGGTGTCCCGGGCTGCGTCCTACATGTACTCCAATAAGAGCTAAACCCAAACATAAAACTACTGTTCAATCTCAGCCTTACTACAGGATATGTACCCAAAGAGTGGCGTTCAGCAACAGTGGTCCCTCTACACAAAGGTGGTGCCTCAATGGACCCTGGAAACTATCGCCCCATAAGCCTGACTAGCTTGGTCTGCAAAGCTATGGAAAGGATCATCATGGACCTCATAAATAAAGATATTGGGGACCTACAGACACTGGATCCTACCCAGTTCAGCTTTGTTAAGGGCAGATCCTGCCTCTTAAACCTGGTTGACTTCTTTGAAACAGTCACCAAGGCCATTGACGAAGGGAAGGTGGTCCATACAGCCTACCTGGACCTCGCAAAAGCCTTCGATACAATACCCCACTTGGGCATTATAGATAAGCTCACCAGCTTAAATATAAACCCCTATGTCACTAGATGGGTTGCAAACTGGCTCAAGGACAGAACCCACATGGTTAGAATTGCTGGAGCCATGTCAGACTCCAAACCAGTTACAAGTGGCGTCCCACAAGGCTCATTCCTGGGACCTCTCTTGTTCGGTATATATTTCTCGGAGGTACAGGCCAACACAGAAGGACTGTGGCTGACCAAGTTCGCAGATGACTGCAAACTGGGCGCCATAATCGACTCTCCAGCCAGCACAAGCATCCTCCAAAAGGGCCTCATAGAAACAGACAACTGGTGCCAGAGCCATGGCCTCAAGCTAAATGCCAAAAAGTGTATAGTCATCCCCTTTGGCAAAAACAAGTGCCCACAAATTACCACATAGGTGGTAATCCATTAAGTACAGAAGAAGTAATTAGGGACCTGGGGACCCAAGTTGATAGCAATCTCTCATTTGACAGCCACGTGGCCAAAGTGGCTAGAAAAACATTTTATATAGCCCACCTAATCATGAAGGGATTCACATCTAGACTAGGGGAGGTCATCGTGCCTCTTTACTCATCCCTCATCAGGCCCATAATAGAGTACAATGCCCCTTTTGGGATGTACCTTACCAAACACCTGCAGCAACTGGAAAGACCCCAAAAGTACCTCACCAAGAAGATCAAAGGGCTCAAACAGATGCCATATGCTGCCCAGTTAAAGAAACTCCAGCTCTACTCAGTGGCATACCGCCTGCTCAGAGGCGACCTGTGTCTGACGTATAAAGCCATGTCCAACCCGGAATTAAGGGACACGCTGCACCTCAAAACATCCAAATCCCATCGAGCTACCCACTGGAGAAACTTGAACCTCAGCACTGAAATAAATAGGACATGCTGGAGGGACAGATTCATAACCCAGAGGCTCCCTTCACTCTGGAATAAAATCCCAATCCAGGTTAGGCAGAGTCCCTTATTGACTCCCTTCAAGAGGAATCTTGATGAGTGGATGGAAGATTGTAGGTTTACCCCGGGTATCACTTCTGTGTCACTGTTAGACAGAGGCACAGTATACTAACCTCGTAAAAGGGCATAGCAAAATTAATTTAAAATGGGTGGCGAAAGCAAACATACTCTGGCTAGGCTTATAAATGCCCTAGGGCAGATAGCCTAGTATGAACCTATGAACCTATGAACCTAAAAGAGACATCAGAATTAAGCAGTAGTGAGGGGTTGGAAACTAGAGAGGGGGAAGATAAGACAAGCGAGTAAAGAGCACCACCTAGTGAACAACGTTAGAAATTTGAGTTGGCAGGGAAGGTACAAAGGTAAGAAATGGGTAAGGTAGTGTTTAGTAACAACGGAGCGGAGTGGTTTATTTATAGGGGAGAGCAGGGCCTGGCTGCTGGATGCCTAGCTTGGGAGAGGGCCTTTTGTACACAAACCAGAACAGGTGATAAAACAGTTCATTACACTGAGGTTGTTAATACACATACTTCCTTGAGTCCTTTTGTAAGAGGGACTTGGAGAGTTAGACAGAATTATCCCCAGAGAGCAGTTCAGATAGCTGGGTTTAATAGAAGAGGGTAATTTCTAAGACAATGCATAATCTGACATTTATTAACACTGAAGGACAGACCCACTATTGTTGCCCAAGCAGAAATGTCATTTAAATATCTGTTGATATGTAGGTGGGAGGTTGGAATAATGGTTAAGATTTTTACCTCACAAACAAGGGTTTGGTGAATTAGCTAGACATAAAATGGTCCACAAGGGCAGATTGCCTAGTACTTACTTATGAAGGGACAAGATGGTTAGTATAATGGTTAAAGTATTTCCCTCACAAATATAAAGTACAACATTTGATCCTCACCCTTGGAAGATATATTAGCTACAGCTAAAATAGTACACAAGGACAACTAGCCTAGTACTTACATGTGATAATAAGACTATTATTACTGGATACAGATATAAAACCAAACTTACAGTCCTCAGAAAACTTATTCACTAAGCAACTTTTGATGGTTGAAAAAGTAGCTATAACCAAGCTAAAAAGAAAAGAACCTAAGCAAGGGACCCCTGTGGAAAAATTGGATGATTGGTTTGTTCACAGGTTCACACTAAGCTAACTGCTCTTGCGAGCCATTTTAAGCCTAGCCAATTATCCTTTGTGAGACTCAAACCCTGCACCTTGTGTTTGTGAGGCAAACACCTTAAGCATTTGGCCACCCTCCCAACCCTAACTTCTTTGAGAGAATACCTTAAATTGCTACATGGTGCACGATTACTCAGGAAACTATAAATCCATCTAAATAAATAAAAATTCAGTGTATAAATAATCAGTGAGTAAGGCAAGGTGTCAAATGCTTTTGAAAGGTCCAAATATCCCACTCCAACATTCAGACCAATATATAAAGCTAATCTAACTTGATCATAGAATTTAATTATGTTAGTCAAAGTTGATTTCCCCTCTGAAGAACCATGTTGGTTAATATACAAATAGTTTTCACTGTATTCTATGTTTGCCAACAATTGCATAAGACGCGTTTCAAAACATTTGCCGAAAACCAGGACTTATTATTCTGTAATTTTGAGGTAGCAAACTATTTCCCTGTTAAAATATTCACTTCTCTCAGCTTGAAGTACTATAATTATGGGTGCATGATCAATGAGCATTATTAGATGAATAGCTGTCCAAGATATTAAATATAAACACTGTTTAGATATATATCCTGCGTCGTTCTAGCCCCCCATTTGATATTTGTCTGAAAAAAGTGTAATCCTTGTCATCTTGTCCCTGCTCCATAACATTCACCATGCCAAATGCTCTCATATTTTTTCCTAAATATCTTCCTTCTGGTTGAACTCACTTTTTCTGGGGCCTCCTGACATCTTTAGTGTAGTTCCATCCATGTTCCAGTCCCCTGCATTTATCCTAATACCATTCCATCATTTCATTATCTTCCCTAGTTTAGACTTTATCTCAACTGCTTTTTGGTTTCAGGATCGTAAAAAATGTTACCATTCCACCTTCCCTTCACTGCTACTTATTTACCTTGTCTGTCTTTAATCTCCACTTCATTTTTTATGTGCAACCTTTTTTAACCAAAAACAACACTACTTCTGGCTCTTCCACCCCTAATATCATTCTATTCATGACAACCATACTAATTCCTTGTGTTTTTTTTTGTGCAAATGCATTAAATCACTATACCAAATATTTCTGATGCCTCTGGACTTGCTGGTGCACAGTATCCATTAGTACTGGGTTGGAGGATGCCTTGTATGCCAGGCACAGGTCCAGAGCCAGATCATGGTCAAATGAGGCCCTAGGCAGGGTAAAAGGCCTGTCCCCCACTACCATTCCATTGTCCCATTACTTGGCTGTCTCTCTCCAATTACCATAAACTGTTTTCAGACCTGTCAGTGTGAATATTATTTTCTTTTTACTTTTACATTGTTTACAGAGATATGATTTAAACCCTTTATTTAAAATTTTACAGAACAAACACTGATGGCTTTCCTCTAAAGAAAAAAATAGTCTCATATTGAAAATATACTTAGCATGAGCAACAGTAAACGTTTCTTCACTTGAAAGATACATTCATTGAAAATGTATTTGACCAGTGGTGGCTTGTGTGTATATTTATACCCATAGTTATCTCCCCAAACCCAGCAATTACAGTTACATTGTTGACTATATCTTTCTCAACAAAGTCATATATTTCATTTTTTTCACACAGAAGCACAGTAGCCAAAGTATTTCAGCTTAATTGACGAACACACACAAGCACAAATATCTTGCAAAGCCAGAATGACAGTTTAAAAATGGCCAGATAATAAGAGCTTAAGGTACTTTCATCCACACAGAACCCCCTGCTCCCACTAGTAGTTAAAGCCCCTTTGTTGACTGTGTACAAATAGATTACATGTACATTATTGGTAGGTTTGGATGAAGTTCATTGAACTGTAAAAATATCACTAGCATCATACCGTAAGATCCAGCCATGTGTAGCACATTTAAATAGAGTATTTATAAGAGCAAAAGAAATATCAATAACCACCTGATAACATATGTTAAGTCAATATACACAATCCCTGCAGAGGTAAAAGTCATCTGAGTAATAGAATAATACCACATTAAAGAGCAGTTTTACTAATGCAGAGTTTGCTGCTGACAAACAAGTGCTTCATCTACAAATGCAGTACCTGCTGCCCTTGAAGAATAAAGTGTTTGTGTTGCATTAAAATATTGTGCAGGTGATATTGCCATAACATTTTCTGAATTAGATCAGCTGTGCAAATGGAAATGTCTGGCAAAAGAATGACAACAGGTTCATGGTTACTAGACATGCAGTCCTGGAGATCATTGAGGAACCTTGCACATATTCTCAAATGCTCCAGAGTATTGTCTGGTTAAATGACTTGCTCAATGTCACATAGAAGGTAAACAAAGGTAGAAAGTTCAAACCCTGCACCCTGCTAAAGGACGCAGCTCATTAACAACTCAGGCTTCAGTCCTCTTTGCTAACTGTTAGATTAACAGCTTTTATCTAAATGCAGAAATTCTTTACAATCCAATCTTGTAGAAAGATTTTACCACAGTAATATACAACCCCTAGTGTGTTACACATACATACCATCACACCAAGAAGAAAAGAAACTCTGTACTTACTTCTTCTTCTTCTTCTTTTTACAGCTGCTGTGTCATGTCTGTCCAGCGAACGAAATTAGGCCACCAAGGCAAGCAAATAAAATCCACCACAAGTCCACAACCGAAACTGGCTGCAACTGTTTGTTTCTTGCTCTTTTCCCAGCACATAAAGCCCGGGAAGAGAGCGACAACCAATCAGCAGCCATTTAGCCCATCCACATCATGTATGTGCCTGTGGATGTGGCAGTCCGAACCCCTTCCAATTCTATGAGGTTCCAAACTGCATAGACTGCTGGACATCACACTATCCGGACTGCAGATCTCTAAGAGAAAAAGAGAAAAAAAAAAAAACCTTCTTTTTTTAAAACCACCACAACCCAGAATTCAAAAGTGTGCATGCTTGTACTCGCAGATGAGTCAGTTGGCGTAAAGCAGCCGGCTAATAAGAGAATGTGAAAGACTCAAGACAGTAAAAATTAAATAACTAAAAAGTACTTTTTTCTTGCTGAGGGGGGCTGCAGTCCGGCAGTCTGATGGCATGAGCCACCCCTGGCTGGGCCATACATTTGACACCATGTGTGTGGGTGAGGGGTGTACTCTGGGGAGCTGGCTGAGGTGATGTGGTGTGTGTAGGTATGGGGTTTCCCTAGGTGTGTCTGCATAGTGTGTGGGTATGCATGCACACAGTTCTGCCATGTGACTGCCCTAGACAGGTGTTTATAGACAGCTACAGACCATACTTGGCAGGGTGTGCAGTGAACTGCCTCTGGCCATGGACACGTGGACTGTGCCTACCAGGGCACGTCCAGGTACAGCCATTGATGTTCTACTCTCACCTGCTGATGACATTTGTCCACTGGTACCAGTTCCCTCCTGGGACTGGCCAGGGCCATGTGCACATGGCCTGCTGTGGTGTGGTGTGGACAGCACACCCCCCTGCACTGCCAGGGCTGCTACTGCCATTACAGGAGACCCTTGGTGTCCTAGCACATCCACATTGACTGCCAGCTGTTGGTGTTGCTGCCCCATGTCCATGTGGCTGTCGTTGCATCCCCAACAGATGTTGAAGCACAGACACACCACAGCTGATGAGGGCCATCAACTCATCATGCCATCTATCCGCTTGCTCAGTAGAGTCACGGATGGCACCCAACAGTTCACGGAGGTTGTCGCTTACAGATCTGAGAGCAGCCTTCTGCAGCCTAAGGCCCTGTCTGGTGTAACGCTCATTTACCGCCATTACAGCCTGAAACATGCTTCTGCTGGTAGCAGCTATGTCGCCTCTGCCAGGGGCATGATGTCCAGCGGCCCTATGATGAGCACCCTGGGACATCTGCCTATCTGGCAGCCTGCTGGACATCTGACTATGCCTGCTGCAACTGGACACAGTAGGCATGGTTACCACACTTTTCTGTGCACTGCCACTGAATGCCAGCTGTCCCTCTGCTATGGCCACTGGTGATGGGGTTTGTATAGGCACTAAAACTGTGTCCGGGGGTGGGGTGGCTAAAAGGGGGATGTCAAATGTTGGCGCAGTGTCAGCCCCTGACAACCCCACCTGTGCCTCCACATTATTATCATCATCATCATCGGTGTCTGTATGGACACCTACATCAGTTGCATGCAGGAGGGACCCTGACCCACCTTGCCACCTGTGGGGGAAACAATAAATGCACTTTAAAACCTGTACAGCATTGCCTAACAGTGCACACACACACACACACACACACACACACACACACACACACACACACACACACACACACACACACACACACACACACACCTCCGTAATACCTACCTGTCCATGGCTTTACACCTAGTTCCACATATATGTCCATGTGTTACCCCATCCTGCATTTCACTTGTTAACATACACACATTGATACCACTCATTAACATCACAGTCCTCTAAATGCCTACACAAGCAGCCACAACACAAGGCCTGTTGCTACTTTACCTGCCTGACCTGTGTGTAGTGGATTTACATGGCCTCACTGCTGTCATTCAGTATGCATCCTCTGTATGGCTAGAAATGAGGTGCATGACACCTATATGTGTGGGCTACAATGTTATATCCATAATACCTCACACTGGTGTGTCGTATATGTAATGCTCAGTACATGCCAGATATGCTGCTCTATCAGCCTATCATGTGACACCTGTAATATTTTGTTACACTCCCTGGTGTTGACTATTACTTCCCCAGTGCATCTGTAGAGCTGCATACATGGATTGTAGGTGACCTCTCTGTTGACTGTGATTGTAAGTGTGTACCTGGAGTCTACCTACCCCCTGGATGCCTGTTCCATGCTACAGACCATATTATACTATTTGCTGTCCTGTGATTACATACATGACAGGTATTCCTGGTGTGTAATGTGGATGTCCAAATCCATGTAATGCATGGTCCCAAAGAGGGGTGCAGCTGTATGAACACCCCACAATCACACATGTGCATACATGGCCACGTACACAAACACACACATGCACATACGCATCATACATGCATCTATATCTCCCACCACTTCAGCAGAGTGACCCTGCAGGCAAAGTAACTAACCACCAAGATGCACACTCACACACATACAAGTGAGATTGCACAATTATCGTACACACAGTCCTCCCATTACCCATCTGCCAACATGCAGAACATATGGTATAGAACAGCATGCTATTCAGCTATAGTCAATCCATGCTAGCAGCAGTATACATGTGTGTGATGCATGTGCTATGTCACCAGGCGATGCCCCTTCCCCTGGATACCACTGCATTCATGTACACAGTATTGCTGTGCACCTGTTCTGCACCCTGCCATGTACTGTGCACCGCAACCCACAGGTGTACCACCTGTTGTGGAATGTGTAGTACTGTGTCAGTTATGTCAGCTTCACTTCTCACAGCCCCTATGTTTTTCAGCAACACATACCTGGGATGATATGTGAACTGTTGTCATTGATGAATGCCTGATACCTGATTTACAGCTGTCAACATCAACAGACCATGTATGACCACTGCAGAAATGCTTACACTGACAACCATCAGTGCATACCATGGCTATGGGGGGTGTACACACCTTTATTGATTTTACACACACATCCTTGATCTGCTATGGGTCCACATCACTGCATATCTTAGCGTACCCAAGCCCAGTATGTGACATATGTCCTGTACTTTCACATGCAGTGTCTACAGATTATGTTAGGTGTGTGGTTGCTGACCACAATTCATACACACCATGTGGGCATATGTGTGCACACCCTTATCATGACGGTTTATCGCACCTCTTGTTGTGTGTACTACAGCAGTCACTGCTCATGGCAGGGGTATACCCGCGTGGGCCTTCTGCATTTACCGGTGTATGTTCAGTCTACCCTACACATGTCCCCCTATTCTACATGATTGCAAGTTCTACTCGTGTGCACATCCCATGGTGTTCACACAATGCCGTCGCTATTGCAGTGTGGGTAGGGTTACCGCTGCCACAGGTCTTGAACCTGACTATATGCAGATAAAGCCATTTCTACCATCCTTAGGATCCCTGCTGCAGTGCACTGGTGTGTCATGCTGAGCATGACAGATAAGCCCTACACATTTGTGTCACTTTGCAGTGCCCCATACACTGAACACCAAATGTTGCAGCCTAGACCCAGCTGATAATGTGGACTACTGTAATGCTTTATGCCATAGTGTATCTCTGCAGCAGTTGACATTGTCCTACAGGTATATACACTGCTGTTGCACCGTATATGGGTGTTGTTCAGAACATGTCCCTACTGTAGGTCATACAGACTGTAGGCCATGTCTACCAACAGTATGTTACTTCCTGTGGACACATTCCGCAATGACAGGATGTTAGCTATCATGCAGGTATGAGACATACCCTTCCAATACCCCATCATGGTCGCCCCTGTGAGACCGTGCATTTCACAGCAACAGTACATGCACATGTACAGCATGCATTCAGGGTAGGTGTGTTAGATGTGTGCATGGAATATGCCATCACCATTACATGCCCGATGTGTTGGCATGTATCTACATAAGACATACCTCACCAGCTACAGGCTGCTGCCTTGTTGTTATCCTGGAGAGACCTACATAAGAGGGTGAGAGATGCAATGTCAGTGGCCACACCTCTGGCACTGCTACAGTACTACTATACATCAACAGTATATTCCCGCAATACTACCACATCTGAACATCTGCTTATCACTACAATGCAGCAACACAATATATCTACGACATGTCAGATATGCATGATCTACCTGTGCCACTGCAGATATTTACACAACAGTGGTCTACTGATGTGCCCTGTGTCCTTACCTGCATGCTCCCTGGCTGCTGTGTGGGTGAAACTCACCTCCATAAAGGGGTCCAGTGATTGTTGGTGTTCCGGATGGGCAGGTGCCACAAAGCTGGCCAGGAGCTCCTCCACATGTGTCATGGGGAGATGGATAACATGCTCCCCCCCGTGGCTAGGTGATTCCCCCAGACTGCAGCAGAACGCCGAAGGGGCATTGCGACGCAGGTCGCTGCAATGATGCTGGACCTGCTCATAACTGCGGTTATGCAGGCCAACATCATTGACCCTGTGGACTAGATTGTTCCACAGGGTGGTCTGCTCCTGCTGTTCTGGGGCTGTCCTGCTAAAGAGCAACTGGTAGTGCTGTACCAGGTGGTTGATGATGACCTCATTTTCATCTGCTGAATATATGGGTAACCTGCCATGTGACATCTTACCTGAAAGACATAAAGAGGGAAACAGGCCTGAGCAACTCATACGGCAAGATTACCACAGTTCGTAATACACATTTCTGTCAGCCCCCTACCATATCAGCTTCTACTGTACACAAAACACATTAGGTATGGCTACAGTTTAACTACCGTTTGGACAGATTGTGTATTGTACCACACCTTCTGCTATGTGATTGTAGCCATGTCCCCTGTGTGGACACTATCATTGCTGGCCTGTTGCAGACTATTCACCTGCATGCCCTTGTCATGGCCACTGTGGTTACATATATGCCAGTGGTATGGCTGCTCTGAGAATGCTGCACATCTGATAGTCTGTGTTATTGGGGATATCTATGCATGCTGTTGGACATGTACCGGGATTGTGTAGACTATTACTACCAACAAATGTTCTATAAGAGTGACATAATAACATGTATATGTTCTATTGGCCAGCAGATCAACCTCTCCACATTCATCTGCCCATGATACCTGGCCACATCACATGTGTGTGCCAACCTGGGGCCTCCTCGTGTACTGTTACAGTGATACCATCAGGTGGAGTCACCCAGGGGATGTCACCCCCCCAGGGCACACACCAATATGTTCTTGTCCCCTGAGCTCAGGTCTAGGGTCTTTTCCATACAAGGGCTCCACAGACACATGGGGGATGTGCTACATCAGTCTGAGGCACCCAGTACACATTCACATGACCAACATGCTCCTTCTGCTCAGCCTCCAAACCAGGCACCTTCAGGACATGGACTGCTGTTGTGTGTGGCAGTTGGTGGGAGGGTTGTTCCCATTGTGGCCATATTGGGGACCATGGGGTGTACACATCACAGACCACACACACTATCCACAGTGTTTACCCACCACGTGTCACATGCCACCCCTGTAGACTGTCCTCTATATCTACCAATCCTGACCACCTCCACATGTGTACCTGCCATACTTCCCCATATTCCCATTGCATATTTCACAGACGGGGCAATGTGGTGCCAAGAAGGGACTAACATGTGACATACCCATCCATGGTGCACACACTGCCAGCTGTAGATATCTGTGTGTATTGCTATGTGTGCTATTGCCACACACATAGCACACATCACTGTGGTAGTGATATAGGGGACATGTCTTTACATACATATATGTTTGTGTGTGTGTCTGTGCATATGTAGACGTGCATATAGGTTTATATCTATATATGTGTAGATATATGTGATGTCATATATATGTGCACATATATATGGCTACACATGGGTACATGTATATTTCTAGACATACATGCTGATATACATATAAATCCTTATATATGATATACGTGACATATGTACACATATGCATACCTATATGTGGGGTACATTTAGACATCAGCTTCACAATCTCACAGCACCTCCCTGCACAGATGCACTGTTCTGCCTTGCTACAACACAAACAGGTGCCACATATGGACACGGCCTGACATTACTGGGGTATATGTGGGACTTGTTTGCAGGTAACCCTATTACACACCTATGGCATTCCGGCATGCTACTTTACAGATTCACCTGAGTATCCTGCCAGTGGTGGGCCATGGCTCCCACATGTCCATCATAATGGCATTACTTCCACCACCAGCTATTGACCACATCATATACATACTTCCCATTACACAACACACACTATGACAGCTTACATCTTGTCTGTCAGTGATGACCTGCACAGTTAAGAGCGACAGGGACAGACACTATTGTCCATAGCAGTTGTTCAGTTGAACATCATCACAACAACACCTGATGGCACATATAACTCATTCCACATCATCTATCCCATTATGATGGACCAGGTACTATATTCTAATACATGTACATATACTTCACATACCTGTTGTGGGAATGATGTCTTTATGACTGGCCTAAATGCCTGCATCTTCAGCTGTTAGCTTGCTGAGCTGTAGTTTCCACTTTCGCGTTTGTTTTGGTTTCTTCTTTCTCTCTCTCTCTCTCTTTCTCTCTCTTTCTCTTTCTCTCTCTCTCTCTCTCTCTCTCCAGTAAATGGATCGAGCTGCTTTGAGTAGATTGCAGCCTGGCTTTAGTAGGAGATGCACTTGATAAGGTGATGGCCTCTAGTCAGTGTCCTACACTTGCTATCTGCATGCAGCTTGCTGTGTAGAACTTCCAATTACCACTGTCATGGCAACCACCTACTGTAAATCCTTACATCATGTGGGCATGCTCCCTTCACCTTTCCTGTGTGATGGACATCCTTCCTGTGTGTGGGCATCAGTATTACAGACAGCAAGTAGCAATACCTCTTACAGGAGAGCTGGCACACTCAGGCCAGCTGCAAATTTGTAGGCGGTTCCAGAACTACAGACAGACTGTGAGTAGAGTTGTGTTATGCTTTGTATAGTACTGGTGTTACAGGGTATGTGTGTACATGCTAGTTTACCTTGGATGCAGTCTGTCTGCATAGCTCTCAACTGTGGGCCTATCCTGTTGGTGGCCAGAGGTGTGCCCATCATGCTTTGTCTGTCCACCACACAGGTCCTGTGTCAGATATTTCACTGGAAGTATGTGTGTTGAGTGCCATCAGTACATGGCTATATCCATTTATGTTTCTAATCTCAATTCCCTGACTAAGGGTATGTTGCAGACTATACTGTAACACCAGCCACTTGCTTAGTGTATGGCAACAGTTTTCCACATATGGGCCTGTGTTCCAGTCTCTGTCCTCCACCTAGATACCAAGCTTTGCACATATGACATGCTGTCAGGAGTTGTTCTGTAATAGGTTGTGAGTATATCACACTGCCATTGCTGCCATCAGTCCACTGTTGTTGTATCCCCCACACATACAGTGGGGCTGTGGCCATATATGTGTGGCCTTCACCTACACAATACATTTGTGCCCTTATGCACTCCAGAGGCCAGTGTATTTAACAGTGGTATATGGGCATGTATTATGGTATCTTTGGGGGGGGTGAATGAACCATAAATGACCTAGGCTGTTACAAAATGTGGGGGTATCAGGGGTGAGCTACCTTAAGTTATCTGGATGTACAGTACCGTATACTTCACCTATATTTACATTACTTACATATATTGGGTTAACTCATTCACTCCAGAGCAACTCAGGAAGAGCTGCCTGCTGAATTCCACCATAGGAACAACAGAGCAGCCTGAGCTCATTTTCAGAAAATCCATTTGTAATACTATACAGAAAACAAATGCTCATAACTCTTTAACTATAAGAGCTACACTAAAAATTTAAACGCGAAAGTTGTTCAGCAGACACTGACCTTTCCAACAGTATAAATGTTGATAGTGCATATCAAAGTCATAATGAAATATTTGGCAAGGAATGCTGATATTGTGCAATTTTTTTAATTTTTTGGAAAAGCAAAGCACAATATCTTGTTCTATGTACCATGCAGACCCATACAATTTGAATTTAATTTGTTAGTATGAATGTCAGCTTTAAAATGATACTTTAACCATAACTGTGTGACACTCCTTTCATGAGATATTCACAGAAATATGATTAGTATATTATTTCTCATAATTGATAAATAAACAAAGCATAATATCTCATCGCCTGTAACAGACAGAGCCTATATATCAGTGTAGAAGTTGTGCATCTGAATGTCAGCTTCAAAATGACGCATCATTTGTGTGATCACCATGCTCCCTCGCAAAGATATGGGCATAATAATGAGAAGTATTGTAAATGTATAATTTTCATATTTGTACAAGACTAAACAAACGGTGATATCTGTACGTGTGTACAGTGCCTAGACACAGTTCTTTTACCATGATGTAAGGAGTAACACTGTCTGCAAAATGATGCATTACTTCACACAATGTGGTGCTCCCTTGCAAAGTTATTTACCAAAATATGAAAAAAAATCATAATTTCCATAACCTAAGTCAGAAACAAACTTTGATATCTGCCTATGAGTACAACATACAGGTACCATTCTTTTACCATGTTAGAACTATAAGTAATCTTTTCAAAATGAGGTATTACTTGGCACATTCTGATGCTCCCTTGCAAAGTTATTTACCAAAATATGAAAAAAATCATAATTTCCATAACCATAAGTCTCAAACAAACTTTGATATCTGCACATGTGTCAAACATACTGGCACAATTCTTTTACCATATTAGAACCAGCAATACTGTCTTCAAAATGAGATATTACTTGGCACATTCAGATGCTCCCTTGCAAAGTTATTTACCAAAATATGAAAAAAATCATAATTTCCATAACCTAAGTCAGAAACAAACTTTGATATCTGCCTACGGGTACAACATACAGGTACCATTCTTTTACCATGTTAGAACTATAAGTAATCTTTTCAAAATGAGGTATTACTTAGCACATTCAGATGCTCCCTTGCAAAGTTATTTACCAAAATATGAAAAAATCATAATTTCCATAACCATAAGTCTCAAACAAACTTTGATATCTGCACATGTGTCAAACATACTGGCACAATTCTTTTACCATATTAGAACCACCAATACTGTCTTCAAAATGAGATATTACTTGGCACATTCAGATGCTCCCTTGCAAAGTTATTTACCAAAATATGAAAAAAATCATAATTTCCATAACCTAAGTCAGAAACAAACTTTGATATCTGCCTACGGGTACAACATACAGGTACCATTCTTTTACCATGTTAGAACTATAAGTAATCTTTTCAAAATGAGGTATTACTTAGCACATTCAGATGCTCCCTTGCAAAGTTATTTACCAAAATATGAAAAAATCATAATTTCCATAACCATAAGTCTCAAACAAACTTTGATATCTGCACATGTGTCAAACATACTGGCACAATTCTTTTACCATATTAGAACCAGCAATACTGTCTTCAAAATGAGATATTACTTGGCACATTCTGATGCTCCCTTGCAAAGTTATTTACCAAAATATGAAAAAAATCATAATTTCCATAACCTAAGTCAGAAACAAACTTTGATATCTGCCTACGGGTACAACATACAGGTACCATTCTTTTACCATGTTAGAACTATAAGTAATCTTTTCAAAATGAGGTATGGTCTCATGACCTCCTTCAGTGTCAGCAGTCTGCCTTACCTCTGCCTTTTCTCTTTACATGTGCCCATTCAGCAATGGACCTAAGGGATGAGGGACTGAAGTAACTCACTAATTGCTGTCCTGACCTTCATACATGTACTACTCTCACCTACATACGCTGACTACACCTGAAGGGAGGGAGACTGAGTGGAGAGCTACATCAATGCAAAATGTCAAAAGACCAAGACTGACCCAGGCTGTGTCTTTTTGCATGTCTTTGCATTACATCACAGTGGCACACCCAAGCCCATGCTTACCGAGGACAGCAGCACTACGGGTCTGTGCTGTAGAGTCTCCAGGTTCCCAAGTGCGATCCCGGCGGATCACAAGATCCATGCTGGCTGGGTATGCCCCCTGTGATGCACCCAGCAACCTAAGAGCAGTTGGCAAAACAAAAGGGAAGAGGGACCTTCCTGGCATTCGTGCTGAAGGGCTTGGCTGTTAACTGACATGGGGGCACAGAAAGAGCACATGTACACTAAAAAAGCAGGTGAGGCACTCTGCTTTACCTCTGCCTGTTCTATTTACATGTGTCCTTTCTGCAATGGGCAGAAGGGAGGAGCTAATGTAAACCCTGTTGCCCTGACCTACATACACTGACTACACCTGAAGGGAGGGAGACTGAGTGGAGAGCTACATCAAGGCAACATGTCAAAAGGCTTAGACTGACCCAGGCTGTGTTTTTTTGCATGTGTCCTTTGCCGGAGGGAACCATTACATCACAGTGGCACACCCAAGGCCCACAGCACTATGGGAGAAATTTATGGCCATGGTACTCTCCAAAGCATTCAACACACAGGTTGACCTTGCAAGTTGGGCACCCCCATGATGGCTCAGCACGTTTACCCTTGCTGGCACAGTTTTTGCATCTTGATTTATGCCATTTCACTGGAAAGTGAGAGCCAGGCTCAAATCGGCTCACAGCCTCTGGGACAGTAATCTCAGTGCATCTTTTCCTCTTTGTGTAACTGGCAAGTAGATGCAAGCCTAGGTTCCTTTGGAACTGTAACTGTGTTGCCGGAATAATACGTCCAGAACGTGATAGTTGCTGATGTCTGATACTTTCACGGAATATAATGAAAGCATTGACAATGGCCACATCCCATAAGAACCACAACAAGTACAGCCACCATTTGTGGGCCTTTCTGGCACTGGGATACTGTGTCCTCAGCTGATCTGCTCTGTCCACCCCATTCATGTAACTGTTGTACATGTTTACAACTGTTGGACATGGCACTGATGTCTTTCTTCCATCATGCTTTCTTCTGTATGTGCTGGAGACTGGCAAGGTTGGGTTACAGTTAGTTGACAGGAGGAATACTGGTTTGCTATCCTTCCATTCAGTAGCTAGCAGTGGTCCACTCTGCAATTGCTTGTAGTAGCCTCGAGCTGCTTTTCCAATGGCCTGTCTGTTGAATGTAAGAGGCCATCCTGACCTATTGGTGCGCATGGTTCCACAACAGTATAGATCATCTTTCAGCAATTGCTGTGCTAGTAGAACAGAGGTAAAGAAGTTATCAAAGTAAATGTGATGCTTCTTGCCAATCAGTCCCCTAGTTAAGTCAACTACAACTCTGTGTGCCAGCCCGACCTCTGTATTCTGCTCTGTTTTCCAGTGTATACCTGGAATTCACATACATACCCATTGGTTGAGTCTGCCAACACCCACACCTTAATGCCATACCTCTCAGGCTTACCAGGCATAAACTGTCTAAATGTCAAGCGTCCACGGAAGCCAACCATGGCTTCGTCTACAGCCACCTCACGATGCACATTGTAACGTGTCCTGCATGCATGAAGTACTGCATCCAGTATTGGCCGTACGTGATGTAGCTTGTCATGACCCACAGCACCATGTGGTAGGCTCAGGCTGTTATCATTGCAGTGGAAGTACTGCTGAATTTTTTCAAACCTCTCTCTGGTCATGTACTCTGCTATTGGGAAGCGACCATATACATGGTGTGTTTCCCAGTACTGCCTCAATTCAGGAACATGTACAATAGACATGTATATTCTGACACCTAAAAATGTGCGTATGTCTCCTGGGCACACAGGACTCCACCGCGTATCAACCTTGCCTGCTGCGGCCTGCCTCTGTGCAGCATAGCGATTTGTTTCATTAGCAATACAGGTGTATAGCTCCTCTGGGAACATCAAATTCAGGAAGTCCATCTCTGTGCTATCTGAGCCCAAGTGATCTATTGGTCCTACTGGCCCCACAAATTCCTCAATGTGTAAAGTCTGAAGATGTTTTTCCCACGTGATTTTACATGGTGGGCATGCTCGGCGTACCTGACTGGGTCGCAAGGAACAGTTGGAAATGGGAAAGGCTGAAGGGTTGAGAGATGATGCTCTCTGAATGCCAGTAGCAACTGTACTGCTTGCAGTTGGTAGTGAACTGCTGACACATGTTCCCTGCTGAGGCACACCCATATCAGTCTCATAAGGAGCTACTTGGACTCATATCTAGAGGATTATCTCCATCACAATCACCAAACTGTGGACTACTTCCCACATCATGCACAGTCGAAGGCACATCCACACCCTTATCAGCAGTTGCAGTGCCATGCACTGTGGAGGACTGCATAGCTGTGTCATTTAGACCAGGTGCTTTCGTGAACACAGATAAAGTCATGTCATCGTCTGTGTCATACTCTGAATGCCCTTGGTGGCCATAGTGTGTGGCCAACTTGTGTGTGGGCACCTTCCTTAGTTGTGCAAGTGGCACCTCATCCTCACTGTCTTGGTCACTGTTATAATTACTGGTCAGGTCTGCTTTGGCAACTGGTAGTGGTCGTTCAGGAACGGCAGGTACAGGAGCATCATCCTTATCACAGGCAATGGCCTTTTCACGCAGACGTGCGAGTGGAATGTCATCATCCGAGTCATAATCATCATCTTCACTCTGGTTGGCATTATGTGGTACATCAAGGTGCATACCATTGTCTGAACCACTGCTACAACCATCACAGTCAGTTTCCTCACCCAACAGGTAAATGCTGCTTGCTTTCTCCTCAACAGATGGCATCTTTGGTGGTGGCTGTGTTGCTTTACACTTGAAATCACACCTGAAAAACACAATGCAATACAACATTCTGATGTAATATACCTGCAGAGAGGCACGTGAAAATCAATGCACCTATCGCTATATTTCTATATATATATATATATATATATATATATATATATATATATATATATATACACAAATGTTTGGGGGTGGTTGCAAATGAAATAAGATAAATGCATGTTGTTTTGAGTACTACCTAAGACTGCATCACCGATGTACATTTATCTCCCTTCCGCTTCCTATGTCTCCCTCTCACAATACTTCTTTCTCCAAGAACAAACAAAAGGGGAGAAATACAGTCAAATCAAATACATTTATAGTGAAGCAACTGGCCTGAAAAATTACAGTAACCTGCAAAAGAATAAACCCACTATCTGCCCATCTTCATCCATGCATTCAAGACTAGGGCTTTGTTGCAAAATTAAATCCTTCCTGCCCTCCTCTAAAAAAATCAAACTAGGCCATGCTCTAATGCTATCAGAAATATTTTTTTCTGCACTTCTACTTACTAGCATAGCTAAATACTCGTTCACAGACATTAAATTAAGAAAAAAAAATAACAGATCAGTATAGCCTTTAGTAATTTAATTGAATCTAAAAAATGTCTGCACTACATGCATCTAAGCTTTACTTCTGATCTTCATATCTAAACAAATGATAAATGTATTATAACCGCACCGTTCTGCTCACTCAGATCAGCAACACTAGAAGTCACAATACAAGTGACAATACTTTTAGGTGAGCTGGCTCTCTAAATTCAGGTAAAAAAATGTATTAAAAAAAGATTAAAAAAGATGCCCTGGTAAGATACTAACCAGCAACCAGAATGCTCTGACTTTATTCACATTTCAGGGAGTCTAGAAATGAGTGTGTTTCTCTTGCAGCACAGAGTAGACTCATGCCCAGTATAAATGCATAATTGTTTTCAATCATGACTTGAAGCAATCGGTCTAAGTAGTACAGTTAATCACGAACTTACTAACACCCTAGGCCAAAGGTTCCTGGAATTCATAAATTCAAATGCAATGGAACAGCTAGTCACCTCTACAACAAAGGTGAGATATTGTACTAGACCTGATAATCACAAACATGGGGACAAAGTGCTCCACACTGGAAGTATACCCCTCACTAGTGAGATCTGACCACAAACTAATCACCCTGGATATACAGATCCCTGGATATACAGATCCCACCTCCACCCACAACACAAGACTAGTGAAAAACTTCTCAAAAGCCGACTTCACACTTCTTATAACTGAGATGGTATCCTTCCGACTGGGCCAGTGGAAACCACATCCCACAATGCAGAATCCTTCACAAATGCTTTCTACGTACATCTCCAAGAATGCATGGATCATGCAATCCCAAATAAAACCAAGACCCTCTCCACCAAGGGAAGGCGTCCTGACTGGTGGACCCCAGCCATAAACAAATTGTACAACAAAAGGAAACTACTGCACGACAGAGCAAAATCCCATAAAGAGAAGGCATCTCTGATCAGCAGTAGTAGAAAGCTATGTTCTCTCATAAAAAACATCCAAGGCCAACTTTGAGAGAAAATCGCTATGGACACTAAAGATAACCACAAGGCCTTCTTCAGCTATGTTAGAAACCTGGGCGGAAACCCTCAGATATGCTCAGCGGTAGTTCACAATGACAAAAAATACACTGAACCAACAGATATTGCCAACATTCTGGCACACCGGTTCAGTGCAAATTTCTCACCTCCCTCACCCAAAAGAAGAAATACTTATCCCAGCTGAATGTAACCTCCCTGTCATCTCAGATGTCTAGGTGAGAACCGCCCTCAGTAAAGCTAAAAAGACAGCATCAATGGGACCTGACGATATCCCAGGTTGCGTGCTACGTGAACTCCAAGAGGAGCTAAACCCGCACATAAAAATGCTATTTAACCTTTGCCTTACTACAGGATATGTACCTTAACACTGGCGTACAGCAGCAGTAGTCCCACTCCACAAAGGAGGCACCTCTACAGATCCTGGTAACTACCTCCCCATAACCTTAACCAGCCTGGTCTGCAAAGCTATGGAAAGAATCATTATGGAACTCAGAGACATTGAGGACTTAGACACTTGATCCCACCCAGTTCAGCTTTGTAAAGGGCAGATCCTGCCTTTTGAACCTGGTTGACTTTTTCGAAACAGTCACTAGAGCCATTGAAGAGGCCAAAGCAGTCCATACAGCATACCTGGACTTGGCTAAAGCTTTCGTCACAATACCCCACTCTGGCATCATAGACAAGTTCAACAGCGTAAATCCAGGATTTCCTGGGCACTTCTGTGTGCACACAACATCTATACAGTTACTATAACATGATTACTCAAGCAGTAGTAGCATGGCACAAAGCATTAACAATTAGTTAAAAAGTTGCACTGTAAACATCAAAACCATGTCACAGTATCTAGTACATGTCAAAACCATGCCAGTTGAGCTTCCTCTGTAATAGTCCAGATGCCATTCAGCTTTATGCGAGCAAGCTATATGAAAGAACTAATCCAACAAAATCATTCAGTGTGTACAGCAAAGTCTCAAACAATCTTAACAGTATCCCCAGAAAAGCAAGCCATCACAAAAGTCTATTCGGAATAATTGATTAACAGAATTTACAAAATGACAAACTGAAAGAGTCTCTAACTTAGTATTATGACCATTAAAGGCACTTGAAATTTATCTAATGCCAAACACCAAACATTATTACAACCATATAATGCCCAATACCATGCCCAAACTGAAAAAAAAATACAATTTCTATTATAACTAAAAATATAAAGTAGACAATGAAGGCCATGTATAAAAGCAGTTCAAGATCCTATAACACCATATCACCAGTAATCAAATTATTAATTAATGACCAATCTGCGGAAGTATTATAAGCAAGCAAAAAGTGATTACAACAGACCACTACAATGACCACCTTTACTACATAAAGGTACTCATCTCAAAAAATGAGCACATCTACTACTGGGGCATGTACTAATCAAGTCAGTCAGCCTAGATGACAACATACATTCCAAATGACCAAACAGTTGGTAATGGAGATCTAAACTTTGCTGTTGGCATTTCATGCATTAATCTGGTTGTGCCAGAAAATGGTGTACTGCTGGGTCACCCATCCACCCAGTGAATAAAGAAAAATAGCATGCATTTACTTTACTTCAGCAACAAACTATACATACATTTCAGGGAACACCCTAACTAGCCATACAAAGCACTGCAACTGCAAGTAAACCACCAACCGGTTATTACAGAACAAGCACAACAGATCACAGAAAGTTTGAAACCACTCCTATTCTACAAGATTCCCAGGAGGTCTATTATGGGCATTTAAAATGAAAAGAAACACTAATAATGTCCTATACTGCATGCTCCCAACTGCCTCACTTATCAATTATCAAACAACATTAAAGATTCATAATACAAAACCAATGATAATAATGCATACATCTAACAGCCTTGAAATAACAGTGAACAGGTGGCAAAATGACTCGGTCTTGAAACCTCGCTATCCACCAACAATGCAGCCACACACAAACTACTTAGCTATAAAAAGATTTTGATCCCAACTCTGCCTGAATGTGTCTATATATATATATATATATATATATATATATATATATATATATATATATATATATATATATATATATATATATCTCCCCAGCTACTTTACACCCTACTTGGCTCACCAAACAGATCTCACTCACAAAGGGAGGTATATATTTAATGATAAATAAATGAGAAATACTATAATAAATAACGCAACAGAATGACTTCATAGTTCAAAAGCAAAGGAAATAATGTACCACCGCAGTGCAGAATAGTCTCAAATAAATACAACACATGAGTTTAGATATTGTCATTGCCTTAGTTAAAAAAAAAATTATGAATTTCTGTCAAATGAGAGGATGCAAGGCAGTCAATAATAATATATACTCAAATTATTCATAAAGTACACCACAAATCCTCTTATTCCAGCCACTTTCTCAAGAAAAACAGCAATTGAAGATGTAATGTCTACAATTTTCCTCCTAGACTGCTGATATTTCTTGAAATTTTATACATGATATATGAAAGTAGTGTGGAGGGGGTGGGGGTGTACTGCAATCACTGCAAGTGGAGAAAGAGCCAAATGTTAGTTGTGCATTCATCAATGTGATAACGACTTCTGCTTATGTGAATAACAGTGACAGCTGCTGACAGTTTTACCTGAAAAGTGACAATGACTCAGCGCTATATTTTAACTGCACTGTGCTAACGACTTGCAAAGTTATGCATGGTGCACTGTGCTAATGACTTGCAAAGTTATGCATGCCCAGACACAGGTGATAATTGCTGACATTCATTACATTACCTTCTGCAGGTGTAATGCAACAGTCACAATCTGTTATAAGGCCATAGTCAGTCAAATAGTACAACACTTACATATTGCTGTGCCCTTCCTCCCACCTATATTCCAAGTGACTGACAAAGCCAGGAGAAATGCATAAAAATATGGCAGCTCCATGCTGTCAGTAGTCAGTCTGTAAAGACATTTATCTCACTCAGGCAACTACGCACTATAATCATATTAATAAGACACGAAGAAATGTCAAGCTAGATAGCTTGTCTTCTGCCATTCACTTACACAGTAAAAACAGTATAAAAGTTATTATTGAGCGCATCCTCCCATCTATTTGTTAGCAACATACCAAGCAATGAGGAATGAGTCATATAACCATTGTTTGTGTAGATCAGAAAATCCTGTGGAATAAAAATTAAATAAATACACGAACACAGGTGCAGACCATCATTTGCCAAGTAATATGGTCTGATAGCCTTGTAATCCCATGCTGACCAATACTGAATCCCCCTGGAAACATACCAGAAACTAAGCCATGTATTGAAGTCAATCATATAATGTCATAACTTGCTTGCAGTCATTGTTACAAACAGTAACACCATGAATCGTGTGATTTTAGCTAGTTTTCCAATTAGAAAAAATACAGTATGCTTCTAGCAACATCAGAGATGCTTCAAATGGTAACAACTTGGCAAGGCTTCAAGGGACACATTACCTTAATTCAGCATGCATCTGCTTTGCATTGGTCCCCATAGACTATCCCTCAGACTATCAAGGCTGAAACTGCTAGTCCAGTGAAAGCATATACAAAGCCTGACACTGCATGGAGTTCTCTGTACTCTAAATACAGCGATTCAAAGTAAGTAAGTAGAAGGGGTGTCAGAGCTGAGTCCCAATCTTGGCTGTACTCGTATTGCAAAAAGTGCTTTTCTGAAAGTATTTACAAGTTTCAAAACAGTGACATTGAACTTTACAAACACACTTTCTAGAACTGCTGTAATGTAACAGTTATGGCAAGAAGCTTCTTTGTATGCCTACCTCAGAGTCAAGCAGTGCAGCACCACAGTAAAAACAGATGACCAACCAAATCTGACACGGCTCTCACAAAAGAAAACTGACTACACTTTCTCTGCACACCTCTGATACTGGACTGTGAAAGAAACAACCACAGTTATAAATTCCAGCTTGCTTGACATAAAAGCACACAAACAATGCCAGGCCAGATCAATGGCTGAATAATTGTGAGCAAATGACAGCAGAGTTCACTTTTATCCAAACTGTTTCTGTAACTAACAACCATAGATTCGTTTTGTGCATCTCACAATGTGCAATTCTGATCAAATGAAAATGTATGCAATAATGGCCAAAGCTGTGTATATCAACAGAGATATTAATGCTTGCAGTAGCCTGTCGTCAACACACACACAATGCCTTTAACATTATAAAAGTAGATCAACTGCATGCATTTATACTACTTCCACAATCTACATTTTCACTCACATTGACCTTTTCTATTACTATCCCTCTGAATTTCGTACAGCTTCAATTTTTCTCTTGTTCTACATTGGCAGTCATAGCAGAAAAATAGGTAGCACAGATACCCATTCGCCCTCTGCCACACTTGGATAGCAAGCCAGTTCTGCTTTTCAGTAAACTGAATCATAGCCTACACATGAAACAAGCCTGTCAGTTATGCTGGTAATGAAGCTCTGTCCAAAAGCCTTCTACTAATAACCAAGGATTACATTCTGCAGAGCATTCTGCCTGAGCACTGACGCCCTGCCAAATAAAATAATAGGGGGCAGAAGGTTTGAAGCAAATCTCTGAAAACTAGTATGAAACTGCTAGGTAAAAAGCAAACCATGAATTACAGAGGGCATACAAACACACTAAGCTACATTAAAAAAAATTCAAAATTCTTGTCTACTATTTCACACACAGTAGTACAGAGGTTTTCCTAGTCTATATGGGACTGGGTCTTCAATGGCATAATTAATGCTGCAATTTATATCAATGTCTGGGATATGTGGCTTATGTGACTGTAACTGCAAATACTGTTACCTGAATTGCTGTCTCTGATACTGGCTGTAGTAGAGAGCAGAACTATAGCTACATTAAATTAGGCACCTTCCATAGCTTCCTGATCTTGTACCATCCTCAACTCTAACTTGAGGACAAAAAAAACTCTCCTGTACTAAAACTTAAGTAACAGATAAAACAGACAACTTGTCAAAGTTTTAATATCACATATGAAGCTTTTCAGGCAAGTGGTAATGCTTGGTGAAGGTATGTACGGAACCTCAGGTTGCAGCTACCAGGATGTCCCTGGTAGGTACTCCCCTGAGAAAAGCTGTAGGGGTTGAGGTAGGCCTAGTGGTATGAGGCCTGATCCCCTGTGGGGTAGATTTTCCATGGTGTTTGTAGCAGAAATGGGTGCAGTGTGCTATCCATTTAGAAATGGTTTGTTTCGAAATGGCCTTGCCCTCTGCCCATGCAGCAAAGCTGACTAGCAGCTGGTCAGATTTTCTGAAAGGTTTAGTCCTGTCAAGGTAGAACCTGAGCTGTCTGTGCACGTCCAAGGAGTGCAGGATCCTTTCCCCTTTATTCTGAGGATTAGGAAAAAAAGTTGGCAAATGGATGGATTGGTTTAAAGCCACACTGGATACCACCTGGGGCATAAAAGATGGGTTAGTCCCGAGGGAAACTTTGTCCGTATGGAAGATAATGATAATGAAGGGTTCCACAGCCATAAGGGCCTGTAACTCGGACACCCTTCTTGCTGAAGTGAAGGCTATCAGTAAGGCTGTTTTCCAAGAGAAGAATTTTAACTCTGCTATAGCAGCAGGCTTAAAAGGGGAAGTGTGAGCTTCTCTAGTACAAAGTTAAGGTCCCAGGCAGGAGTGGGATCTCTCCTTGGGGGTCTTAAATTGTTAGCTCCTCTCAGGAACTGTTTGGATCAGAGGGTGAGAGAAGAGGGGTGGCTCTGGCATTCGGGCCAACTGAGGGCTACCTGCAGGCAGATAACCCAAGTGTGATGACTGCAACAGTGAAACACGAAAAACATCCACAGGTTGAATTGGGAGAAGGAGATACTAAAGGACTAGTCACGTGCAGGCTCATGGATCCATTCCACTTTACTCTAGGACAAACTCCTGGGAAGACCTGAGTGAGGAGCTAGTGGATGGTGGCCTCAAGTGCTTATGTGGAGATTCCTGCAAAAACAGGAAGGGAGTACAGAAGGTATCAGACCCAGCAAATGAAGAGGTGACCAGATCCAAGGAGATTTCATTTTCAAAGCAGTGGGATCCATTTTTTTTTTTTAATGACAATTTTTGGAAATGGCTCTGAAGATGGAGCTGAAGACATTGTAGGATCCGGAGATCTCTTTTTAGCTCTGTCTTTAGAAGCAGAGATGGGCTTCCCTTTGTCAAATTTCTTAGAGAGGGCTTTTGACCCCCAGCTGGAATAGAGGAAGAAGGCCCTTCAAAATTACTTTTTTTTGTGTTTGAGTGCCCTGATGTTGAAGCCTGCACCAATGGTATAATTTGCATATAAATGGGTAGCTCCCAAGCAATATATGCATTCCCTGTTGGCACATAATACCTAATTCAGTTGCCCACAACAGATGCACTGGTTGGTTTGTCAGCCATCCTTGCTAGTCCTAAAAAAAAAAAAAAAAAGTTTTTTTTTATGAGAAAGGTCAAGAAAAAACTGCAAAACTGCAACGGTAGTCAAGGGTACCTAGCTGGGTAGGAAAAGGATAAGGAAAAGAAAGCCGAAATGCCAACAATGGTACTGGAAGGAAATACGAAGGTCTCAGTAAAGTCACAGGAGGACTGGACTTGTTGTTGTTGCGTCTTTCGGCTTTTCCCGGTTAGGGTCGCCACAGCGGAACTCTGGTCCGCTAATGATTGGTAGTTGATTTTTACGTGCCGAGTTACCAGCCCTGACGCACAACCTTCAACGAAGGTACGCCCATTCACACATGTCTCCATGCAGAAGACGCTCTAGCTGAGAATCGAACCGGACAGAGTCTTACTGTGAGGCGACAACGCTACCGCAGCACCACCTAAAAGAAAAAAAAATACCATAACAAAGGGAAGAAGGTGAAAGTAATTCAGAGGATAGCCCACTGAAAGGGAAAAAGTTGAAGACTCACTGTTTTACCATGACACCAATGACGAGTGAGAGGAACTGCATCTGTAGCAATACGGCAGCAAACAAGATCTGAAGTATATTAGGTTGACGAGGCCGTATGGGTAGAAGGTGGAGCTCGAGGGGTTTGAATCGAAGGCGCCATAAGAAGCGGCAGAGTCAGATCCAAAACCCATCAATTGAGGAATGAAGAAAATTACATCAGATCTTAATTCACAGTAAAACCCAATGGGAAGCATACAGAGTAGAGTCATACATATAGTAAATGTACAAATGCTGAAATATCAAGTTTTGCAATATCGTCCTGTCAAAAGACAGAAATAAACACAGTAACAGTCTGACTGCACAAGACAGTCCCTTAGTGTTTAACAGCACAAATACAAACTGCACTTGAGAGAAATACTGTAAGTTTCCTCAGAAAGTAAGTCAGAAACAAAATAAATATTGCTACAAGCAGAAATTCCCACAGGAATTACTGTAAATACTGGCAGAAATAAATGTTTTAAACAAACATAAAAACAGAGAATAATAAATCTAATAAAATGAGAGGAAGGGGGTCCCCAAATGGGGCTTATCTGAGCAGCAAGCTGGAAAATCAGTAAAATCAGTACCGAATCCTGTGAGGAGACAGGGAAATTCTTGTTTGGATGGCAAAAAAATATTACACACCAACCTCCTGTGACAAGCTTCCCTCTCAGAATATGGTCAGCTGAAACAAAGAGTGAGGGACAGGAGTCTGAGCTTTTGAAAACTGGCCAGTGATGAATTGATTACCTTAGCAGATAACCCAAAATGCCACTGAGGCAGTGGGAATGATGAAAATATACTTGATTGTTTGACCCCAAACCTCTCATCCATTATGAACAGGGCACAAAATAAATACAACAGGACATCAGAAAGGGGAGGAAGGGTGAAGGTCAATACCAGAATATTCTACTGAATACAAAGACAGGATACTTCATACACAGCTAGAAAGGGCATTTTTATATTAGGCCACCAAATACCAACCAAAATATTATGAAAAATAACTCAAACTGAGGAGTGTTTCCTCACTACAGTGTGGCACATATCTGGAGAAAAAGCACAAAACTCAAATGTACTTGGCATTCAAAGAACTGGAAACTATTTTTTTTTTTTTTACCACTGTATGCAATTAAGTCCACCATAAGCATGCAGGCAGTTTAGCCCAATGCATGTTCATTGTCATAGACTATATACTTATAGCTGTGCACACAGATCATGGCAGTGAACAGTGCATTTTCTATACTATCCCTGTATAATCACACAGTCCAAGTCAATCTGACAGTGCAGCATGGTTACACATTCCATAAGTCAGTACAGCACTATGGTACCAACACATGCATACAAACAGATAATTAGCAAGGGGTTTCAGACACCACAGTAAACAGAAATTAGCTAAAGGATATTTTACAAACACAAGTATAACATTTTCACAGGTAACCACATAAATGCATAAGCACGTAGCATTTACAAAAGGACATTCAAATCCAGCACATTAATCCACCGATCCTTAGCGGCTCCGTCAAACAGTTAGTAACGCTAATTGCCAACACCATTGCTAACACCATTCAGCCTTCGAGATACACCGATCCTTAGCGGCTCCAAATCCATCTATATGCTCCTGGGTTATTCACCTTGTTATTTCCTTATAGGAAAGCATGGCTACACTTGAAAAAGGCCTCCTAGGGCCATTTACCCAGTAATAATCTCTGAGCCTATTCATTTATAAACCTATGGGAACTTTTCCTTGAAAAGTGATTAAAGTAACTTCACAGCTTCCATGGAAGAGCTTTCAGAAGATTTTACCTCACTGTAAGCAAATGTCAGAATTGATGGTTAATCCGTTTAAAATATTATGTTTCCATTAATTAATAATTGTATATACAGTAACAAGACAAATGTTTCCTTTGACTTTTTGTTTTCAGCAGGGAGATTTTACAGAATTATGATGCTATGGCCTAGGCAACCATACTTTTGCTTTTCCTGAACGATCCTATAACTTGTACCAAATCTTGAAAATAAAGTAAGCAAATGTATACTGGTCTTGGAATGAATTGTAACTGAAAGCAATCAGTGATGATTTGCTAAATGGTGTAATCCTGTACACTATTACTGAAGATATCCAAAACGGACATACATTGCTGAGTTGTTGCGCCTACTACATTCTAGCACCTTGATAATCTTTTCCTGCAGCACAGCAATAGAGTTAGACTGAGACTCCATTAACGCAAGTTGTTTTACAAGACTATATTCAATTTTAGGAAACTTATTAAAAAAAAAAAAAAACAACGCATCCCACTCATTGCCCATTCCCGCTCAACCTTAACGCAAGTTGTTTTACAAGACTATATTCAATTTTAGGCAACTTATTAAAAAAAAAAAAAAAATGCAAGTTTAAAAAGGGACCGGCGCGTGCCCATGCCTAAATCTGCCACTGGGTATTACAGGAAAAAAAACAAGTACAGGAAAAAACAAGTACAGTACCTCACCAATTGGGTAGGGAACGGCAGGAAGAGAAGGTAGTTGCTGTGCTTAACTGACCGGGAACTCGAACTGCAGTGGCTGAACGGGAACTCCTCGTAGTGCCTATATGGCGGTCCGTGAATTCCTTGACTATAAAATAGAGGATCCAGTAGCAGGTAAAATCTCCAGTTCTTCGCAAAAAGAAGGAATTACCTACTGCTGGACCCACTATTTATTAGGGGCGAACAAAAGAAGCTTGGGTATGGGGTGGAGGTGTTATGCAAGTGGTGGCTCGGAATGCAAGAATCCGATTGGCTGCCACCATTTGCTTAGCAAGAACTTTTGGAAATGCTTTTTCTGCAAAAACTTCAATCTGACCTTAATGTTAAAACACACTGAATTGTAACTAGATATGATAAATTACATATTTAGTTACGATTTCAGAGTGTTTTACATTAAGTTGCACTAAAAATTAGCAGTACACTTTCTCTCGCTTGTGGAAGCACTCGGGGGGAAAGGCTTGCAAACTGTATCTTCTCATGGCGTGCTCGGCCTTAAAGGCACAGGCACCATGAGAACGCACTCGGGGTGAATAGGCCTACTGCCTCCTGCCATACAGACTGTTCTGTTTGTCAGTGTGCTTGTGATGGTGTCAGTTATGCCTTGTTATGTAACACTTACATTCAATTTGGTTAACTGAAGTCTTTACCACCTAGTGCTTTGGTACAGAGTGTAGATAGAGGCTGCTGAACTATACACCTGCATTACATACTGTTGATTGTTTGGTATCATGTGGCCCAGTTTGTCTTTACTATTGTGCAATTTGAAGGGCTTGGCTTGGACAGCAACAGTTGTGAACCTTTCCAGACTACTGTATTGGTATAACTGTTTCACAGTTGCATTACTCTATTTATATGGATGTCAGTGTCTATATGACATGGCATGTAGAACTGTAATAGTACACAAATAAAGGGTTTCCATTTCTGCAAACCTGTGTGTGGTGTTTTTTTCCTGTGACCTCTCTGCGGGTATATATTGCAGGCAACGATTGTCATTTGTATGTGTGGCCCATACAGTGTCCAGTTGTTCAGGTGTGAACTGTAGGCATAGTGGCTGTTCCATATTTTGTGCACCTTCTACATATGTATCTTACTGTACATATCTCTGTGTGTGTATGTGTAGTCACATGTATATCTATATGTATGTAAATATATATATATATATATATATATATATATATATATATATATATATGTATAGCTGTATCTGCATATACGTGTCTGTGTATATGTATCCTGGGGATGTTGATAGCTTCCACATTTTACATTTCCTATGGGGGCCAGACTGTACTGCATGATATGTTACCAATACCAGCCTGACATCATACAGGTGGGATGTAGTACTGTTAACATCTTGTGCCCATGTCATGTCAGGTCCTGGTTATGGGATCTGCAGCACTTGGTAGTGTATTGCAGGGTGGACGTGTTTGGCTGTGGGGGATATGCCTATTCATACAAGACATATATTGTTTGGGGCCTCTCAACCCCATTAACGGTGCATGTGGACATATTTGTTTTTGTTAATCTACCATTGCTATCTACAGATGTATGACCACATATACCTATATAGATATATATATATCTGCTTGCATATATATAACTATGTCCTATATACCTACATAGATATATATCTGCGTACATATATGTACCTTGCTGTGTATATGTAGACATATAGGTGTAGACATATATGTGTTGATGTAGGCATTTGCATGTATATATGTTCATATATATTTATATATATGTATATATGTCTTACGAAGTTCACAGATGACTGCAAACTAGGAGCCATAGTCAAGTCCCCAAATGATGTGGACATCCTACAGAAGGGCCTCACTGAGACAGATGCCTGGTGTCAGAGCCATGGCCGCAAGCTCAATGCCAAAAAGTGCAGTGTCACCCCCATTGGTAAAAAATCTGTACCCATGAACTACCACATAGACAGCAATCTGCTTAACACTGAATGTGTGATAAGAGACCTTGTGACCCAGGTGGGCAGTAGTCTCTCCTTTGATAGTCACATCACCACAGTAGTCAGGAAGTCCTTCTACATGGCACACCTCATCATAAAAGGGTTCTCATCCAGGAAAAAAGAGGTCATAGTTCCCCTCTACTCATTACTCATTAGACCCATTGTAGAGTACAACGCCCCTTTTGGAATGTACCTCACAAGACATCTGCAGCAGCTGGAAAGGCCACAGAAGTACCTCACAAAGAGGATTACTGACCTCAAACAAGTGCCCTACACTGACCGCCTCAAAATACTCCCGCTTTACTCCATAGCATATCTCCTACTCTGAGGTGATCTCTGCCTAACATATAAAGTTATGTCAAACCCAGAGCTGTTGGACATGCTACACCTAAATAAATCCCAATCCCTCCGAGCTACACGATCTAGGGACCTAAACCTTGTCACCACAATAAACAAGACACACTGGAGGGATAGATTCCTGTCCCAGAGTCTTCCTATACTCTGGAACAAGCTACCCATCTATGTCAAGCAAAGTTCTTCATTAGCACTCTTCAAGAAAAATCTTGATGAGTGGATGGGAAATAGGAAATACACCCCGGGGATCACTTCTGTGTCTCTGCTGGACAGTGGCACAGGAAAATAACTTTCTTGGGTGGTGTAAACTATGGAACCTTGCTGGCTAGGCTTACATAGGCCCTTGGGCCGATAGCCTAGTACCTACCTATGAACCTATATATATATATATATATATATATATATATATATATATATATATATATATATATATATATATAAAACATAATGCTTAAAAATGCTTACTCCTGCTTACCCCCACACTAATTTCTTTAAAAGAAAAGAAAAAGAGGTTGATAGGAAAGTGGTGAAAAAAGGGGCACAAAGAGGGAAAGACAGTAGGGAAAATAGCCAGGGATGTGCAGGAAGGGTGTAAGGAAGGTCCATAGCTGCCCATTTCTTCTACAACAACAGCTGTGTATATACACTGAATTTGGAGGTAGATTTGGACACTCAAACCCCGGGGTGGGGGTGAGGACAACAATAATTTGTTGTGATGCCAATTAGACTGGATTACATGTGTCCAGTGGACATGTGTGCAAAATGGACAGCTATGTATGGGGTGAGATGTTTTTGTGGGAACAGATTGCCTTTTTTTTTCAGGTGAGAGTGGGATGTTGGGGAGGGGTAGTAGGTATATTTTGGGAGGTAGGTTGGGTAGGTTAACAGACAAGACAAACAAGACACATATAGGGGCAGTATATGACACATGTGGGGGGTAAACACCTTGGATGGGGAGGGATGTTTGGAAGTCGCAAGCCCATGAGCCCCCAAATGGAAACAGTGGGACTGAGGTCCCCACCCATGAGCAGTCACCACTGCACCTTCACGACCCCAAGGGTGGCTGTGCTGGGGGCTGGGTAGGAGGGGCAGTCTCACCCTCTGATTGAGCCACGTGGCCCTCAAGCTGGCATAGCTTGTCTCAAATCTCCTTGTCCAGCTTGCTATGCATCACGGCCCAGACCTGATGGTGGGTGACAGGTACCTCTCTGCCCCCACTCCCAGGGGGGCCAAGCCCCATCCCCTGTGGTGGTTCCAACCGAATGTGATGCAGGGCCAATGGAGGAGGATGTCCCAGGCTATGTCCCAGATGTGCTGGTGCCCTGTGCCATGGCCAGCTGAGGTGGGACAGGTGTGTTCGCTGGGACTGGCCTTCCCATATGAGCTATGGTGTTGCAGTTTTAAGTAAGATATCAGTTCGTAATAGTCAACAGCATTCAGGATTAGTTATAACAGCATGCATAGGTATTCCCATTAACCCAAGACATCAGATTTACAACAGTTGCAGAGCAAGCAGAACACATGCATATATGGGACAACAGTGGCCATTACAACAGCATGCAGGTTTCATTGATGGCAACAGTCCACCAATATGGGAATATTTTAACATGGCACATGCATAGAACCAAATGTGAATATTTATAAACCAATAGGTCATATGTCCCAACAAAAGTTTGCAGTGTGTAATTAGGTTATTGTTGCACATATGGTGGGGGTGAGAGAGAGAGGTCAATTAACAGCTAATATATCCCTGTAGTTTTCACAACTTTCGTAGTCACTGCAGTGATCTGTCCCTTACATGTATTATTACACTACCCAATGTCCTTACTTTGTACAATGGTATGTTTGTAGATTAGTATATACGTGGACTGTGTCTTACGTATAGTCTACACCTCTTACCTGTTATAGCTGTTGAGAAAATCATTGTTAACACTACCTGATGATTAATACACGTACTCCCAGATTTCATGCTTGCAGACTAGTATATAAGTGAACTGTGTTGTACCTACAGTCTACACCTCTAACCTGGTATAGCTGTTGAGAAAATCATTGACAATTCCTACACATACTCCCATATTCCATGCTTGTAGACAAATATATAAGTGAACTATGTTGTACCTACAGTCTATACCTCTTACCTGTTATAGCTGTGGCAAAAATCTTTGTTAACACTACCTGACAAATCCTACACATACTCGCAGATTCCATGTTGATGTTATACACATACCTAACAATCTGTTATTGCACACAATCTGGTCAAGGCTTAACAGGATGCAGGTGTTAATGTGACATATTTTGAGAATTGCTCTCATACACTTTGGGTGAGATGCTACAATGACAGGTTTGTTTTCATATACATTCTCTGACTATGTACAGGCCTGACTATCAGTTATATGCCAGTAAAAGCTACCTACATTTTTTGGATCATCACACTGATTTGTCAGGGGAACAGGTTAGCGGGCAGCAGATTTGGGCCATTTATCTGGACATGCTGGACAGATCAGAACAGTTAAGGGGTATGACTATGCATACAGCTGACTACCTGAACATTCTGCCACAGTCTGTAGAGTTGATGGTTATGATTATGCTTAGTTTACTATCTGAACATTCTAGCAAATTCTGTACAGTTTTGGGTCTAATTATGCATACAGCTTTCTATCGGAACATTCTCACAAACTCTGTACAGTTGTGGGGTATGATTATGCATACAACTTACTACCACTCCCGGGATTCAAATCCCTGCTGTGTGTGGTAAAAATATTACAGTTGATATCCCAGTACACTGTGCTATCAGGGAATTGATATAAAGCATTCCAATGTTTTCTAAGTCTCCCTCAGTTGTACAATTTGACTGACCTCTTGGGACTTCCAGTATTGTTATACTGAACTTCCTACACATTTTATCTGCATTCAACAGTGTGGCTAACACTGCTTAATACAACAGTACTATTTATATAATGCAACACTACAACAACATATGAAAGCAGAATGTACACAAGCACTCCAGGGGTTATACTTTTATTCACAAGATATTACACCTGTTTTACACACAACCTATATGACAGTCTTCCTGCCATATTGTCTAGTTTATTCAGTACATCCCATACACAAAACATTTTTATACTGGTACAACATTTTCTAGAACTGTTATATTTATTTGTTATGACAGTAAATGCAAGATTATTACTAACCTGCCTCGTGACACAGCCTTTGCAACCTAGCAGCATGGGCTTACTGGTTCACAGCCCGCTTATCTGCAGCTGTCAGAGAAATACAGTGATATTTAGCCATTACCTATCCATAGTATACACAAGCTAGGCAATCATTATCTACGTAGTAGAATGAGTACTTACTCAGTGCTGGGGTATCGGCCATCTGCCTTAATTCTTGGATCCACTGCTCCAAGAGATCCCCCCTCCTCTGCTTCAAGTCAGCATGGTGGTGCTTGACCCGCTCACCTGTCCGGGGGATACCAGTGGCACTGGTGAGGTCACAGGCGAGACTGTCCCAGGCCTCCACTTTATACTGAGAACCCTGGTACTGACCCTGCAGTAGTCTCTGCTCATGGTGTTTTACCAGGAGCCATACCATGAATCTGGACTCCTGGATGCCCCAGCGCTGTGCTCTAAATCAAGTGCCTTCCCCAACTCCAGCCATTCTGCATGTATATATGTTCATATATATGTAGGGAGCTACAACCAGTTATGGAAAGTATTTGCACCTGTGGGGTTTAAATACACCCGATTTCCCACACTTTTCCATGATTGGACGGTTTTGAAAAGGCTAAGCTATGAGCACACCTGCTTACCTAATGTTGGCATTGCTTAAAGGGGTATACCACTGGGCAGATTGAGTTAGCCAGCCTACACATTGCTTACACCAACTAAGCTGAGCTATGCAAGGCTTAACATTGCTTAATATTTAATTTGTATTATATTTTCCTTTTGGCATTGATTTATTATTCGTTACATGTTATATATGTGTGTGGTATCTGTGCTTCATGTGTGCATACACTGTATGGGGCCCTGGGGGCTTCAGTACTTTATTACAATAACACCTCACATCTGGCCTTACTGCAGTACTCCAGTTCACATATTTATGTTATGTAGCAGGTTATACAACATCACACTGTACATAGATTCCTTTCACATGTTCATTTTGATTTTCCTATGGTGAGGATTTGTTTGTTGAAACCTCAATCTGATGTACTGCTATGATGGCTTACTGGTTAACTACTGTGACTGTAGTGTACAGAGTCCTAGGTTCGAGCCTTGCAGAGGCTGTTTATTTTGTTGCTGGGTAGAACATGGGCCATTGGACACAGAGTAATTAAGGGACTTTAAAGCAGTTGTAAGCAGGTTTGCGCAAATGTAAGCACTGCTTATTTCCGGTTACAGTTTCTTATACTCAGTTAGCTTCTAAATTGCTTACTCTGTGTAGGCAGTGCTTACTCCCACGCAAACACACTTAAACATGCTTACTAGTGCTTAAATATGCTTACTACTGCTTATTTGTGCTTAAACCTACTTACTATTGCCTTATTCATAATGACATTGACACTTCACATGTGCATTTCTTGCAGTACTCCAGTTCATAAATATATGTTATTTATTAGGTTTTGCAACAAAATATTGGTTATACCGTGCTTTGCCATGTAAAATAGACTGTGCTGTAGTGGGACTCAAACCGGTAATGCCTGCTCGTTAGGCGAATGCTCTGCCCACTACACTATTGCGGTGCTGCCTCATTTGCATATATCTTCCTTGTTACCCTCTTCAGACTTTTAAGCTGCTTTAACCGTAGCTAAGCGATGGGCACTCCTGTGCACCTATGGTTAGCTTTAATCAGATTTGTAAAAAAAATACTAAAAGGGTTCTTCATTTTATTTATATGTACTGTTGCTTTTGTACACATGGGGGACTGTTGGTGGGGATATGAGGACACCTATGAGTGGTCTCGCTCATTTCTTACCCCTTTCTGCTGTTTTGAATTGCAGGGGTATGTTTATTCTGAGAGCTCTGCTCTCAGACATGCCTCCTGCACTCTTACATGCTCAATGTAAGCCTTGGAGCTTGGGCAGCGCTCCTTATTAATATGCATGGCACTCTGGGTTCTTGCTCCTAAATGGCTGCTTTCATGCAGGACAAAGCTAGTCCTGCATGGAAGTTTAGTAAATCCAGGGGATTATTTTTTCACTGCTGAGCATCCTTAATGTAGACATATTTAAGTTCAGGGGATGGGTTGTCCAGTCATATGGGTCATCCAGAAGTGCAGGCCCCTTCAAAAAAAAAAAAAAGATTTACTGTGAAGTTCACTGAAAGCAATTCAGTGAAATATTTTCAGAGGATGTGCATTCTGCTTCCACCTTTTTGGTAAAATTGTATGCAATTTCTGGAATCTCTGCTGATAAGCAGTACCACTGTGAAATTGTGGATGTCATTTTCATACCTGCACACAAAGATCAGACAACAGTATTCAGGCCCTTCAGTTTCTAAAACACGTACATTTTTTCTGCATTGGTCAGATGTTCACTACACCATCCTTTCTTGTGCACCAGAGAAGGAAAATGAAGCAGATACTGTGCTGATGCTTTGCAAGTCAAACCTTTGTATCATTCTCATTCAAGTCCACAGACTTCCTACCTGCCCCCAGACACACACACGCATGCACACACGCACACACACACACACACACACACACACACACACACACACACACACACACACACACACACACACGCTCAAAGCCATTCACTAACGCTATAAGATGGGCATAGTAATCTAGCTCTTAATATCAAAGCATCAGTTGGAGCTATGAATTGCCACCAGGTTATATGTTTTGAAACAGAACTATCCAGATAGTAGTTTCTTAACAGGAGTGTAAGAGAATACAAGAGGTAAGTGTGTTGCTTTTAACAGAAAACAGGACTGTCCAGGCAGTGTTGCCTATCTGTTGTGAGAAAGAGAACTGTATTTTTATCTGTCAGAGCAATGTGCATGCTTTTATATTATATTTACTATATTAATAAATCTGTGGAGGGCTATGTGCATTTACAAAATAGCATTCCTAAAATGTGCACTACTACTAAGAATGTATTGAAGTATTTCCAACAACTATTCAAATTCAATGCAGCATTTAATTAAAACATTTGGTTTCATGAATTAGATATCTTCTAAATTTTCATGTAAAATCTGCAGGTTGATGAAACGTATTTATATTCTGACACATTTATTTCTTGTTGGATATGTCGAATTCCTGCATGAGAAATAAGAAGCATTTTTGCAATATACATTTAATGTACAACGTACTCACTATTTTAAATGCTAAGTCAATAATGTAGCATATAGGGTGCACAAGAGTTCTTTGTAGAATTAAAGCATTTACTATATGTATACATGCATATTATATATATATATATATATATATATATATATATATATATATATATATATATATATATATATATATATATAGGTTTGCTATCAAAATGCCGCCATGCAATTACACAGCTATGAAGTATTCGAACACCATATGTTCGAATACTTCATAGTTCGGCAGGTTATGTGAGCGAACGTTATTATTGCGAATGGACTGTGCATTCGCAATTATAATGTTCACTCATGTAAGAGGATCGCAGTACAGTGCGGTTAGGGAAATACATCCCTTTCCTCACTGTAGTGAGATCTCGGAGTTGAAATATTAAGTTGGGGGGGTGCAGGGGGGCTTGCCCCCCTGCATAAATGTGAGTTTAGGCTAGTTAGGTAGGGAGTTAAGGGAAGAGTGGGAGTGCTGTTGATTGTCGAAAATGTCACGAGCGACATTTTCAACAATTAACAGCTGTTTTCGACATTAGGTACATACGGAAATGTGTACGTTTGGCAAAACACTTCGCTAATACGTACACATTTTATTTTAACTTTCGACTTATTGATAGTAAACCACATATATATATATATATATATATATATATATATATATATATATATATATATATATAGTTGTGTGTGTGAGTACACAAACACACACACACACACACACACACCAACACACATTTATGTCTCGGAAGCAACTGCAAATGAATTCAAACTGGAGATTTTTTTCTATTTTCTTGAAGTCAGATATGGATTCCTGATTTTTGGATTTCATTGGTAAGTGGTTGCATCTAGCAGATCCCAGTCTAGAGGTACCTTTTTCACCCAGTGCTGCTTTGAATCGTGAGAGTGACAGGCTGAGTGAGCTATCCTGTAAGCTTCTCAGTCCATATCAGCTGTCTAGAAAAAGAAGTTTTATTTTCACTGGTGGGCAGTAGCCTTGTTTTTGGACATTGTACATTATTGTGCTTAAGAGAAAAGTGGAGTTATGTCTCACGGACAGTCATTTGGCATTTTAAGCACAGTGCAGTGGTGGAGCACTGGATCAGCCAGGAAGATAAGATGTACTCTACTGTTTGCATTTTGTTGGCTTTGCACACCAAGTGCAATACTAGGATAAGAATTCCATATTCAAGTTTGGAAATTAGGGCAGTCTTAAGCTAACTGGACTTCCAGGGAGAGAAAGTGTGAGAATTTATAGCAAAGTGTATTATACCTTGTTGGTTCTAAAGTCAGTATGGCCAGTAAATGTTAAAGAAAGGCCAAGGATAAGACCTAGATATTTCTGTTACTACCATTAGCAATAGTTTACCTTTATGATCAGTTTCTTCAAAGATGATAAGATCATTACATTAGTTTTCATGTGGTTGATTACAGGTGTATTGGAATAAGACCAATTTTACAACTTAGTGAAGTCTTAATGGAATTTGTCTTGATGTTCTGAATGGTTATTATTGGATTGTTAGAAAAGTATATTGACTGAATACCTAATCAGTTTGAGTTTAGGAATCTCAATTAGGAGGCCATTGATATAGAGGGATAACAGTAGTAGTCCTAGTACAGAGCCCTGTGGGACTCCTGGGTTTAGAAGACCAATGGATGAAAGAGATTTATTGAAGCATGCTGGAAAGTCCAGTTCTGTAATCAATTCTGAAAATATTGAGTAGAAAAGTAGTTCACAGTGACATAAATCCAGACGTTTTTAAGGGCAGTCAGTAGTAACAACACGTTTAAGTTTGGTGCAGTCAGTAGTAACAACACGTTTAAGTTAAGCATACCTTTTCTTATATGCAAAACCAAACATGGCATTGATATAGCTAAACGGGTAGTAATAGGGTAAGTATGTATTGTATTAAAAAAAAACAAGCAATCTCCGTGGTATCCCCGAAGTCTCAAACGACCCACTAAATAGGTATAGTGGGTCCAAAAACAAAACAATGTAAGAAACTTCTCTGTGTGGAAGATTTTCAATCTATATATATCTAGTTAACTTAATAAAGGATTTCTGACTGGAAGCAGACTGCCTACCCTGCTTGAATTTCTTTTGAATACTTAGTAATTCTGTAGAATATTTCAAATTATATATTTTTTATTTTTTTTTTACTTAGGACTAGTTTAAGTTTGCTACCTCTACTACCATTATCTGATCTTATTAATATACAGTAATTAACTAGAAATATATGAATTGAAAATCTTCCACACAGAGAAGTTTCTTACACTGTTGTATATTGTATTCACAGACTCCAATAAATCAAAATGTATAGATTGAAAACAATGATTTCAAAAGCAATCATAAATGTCTACATTCTATTTATCACAAGTACATATTTACTCCAAAACAAATGCAGAATGAAAATTGTTATTTTCTCAGTCTAAAGAAAATGTTAAAGCCAGACACTTTTATTGCAGCTCCATTGGAAGATGGAGCTGTAAGTAGACTGTCTTCATTGGAAACTATATTTTAATATATGTTAGATTGCAGTATTCAGATGAAATGACAATGATTGCTATATCAATGAAGAATCTTAAAACCATTTAAATAGTAAGAATCATAAAATGCTGGTGGTGATTATGAGGACATTTTGATCTATGTGAAAATTATAGTGAAAGTAGATGATATACCCATATGGACAACAACAATTTAGTGAACAATAAATGTTATGTTTTTTTTTTCTGCAGACTAAAGAGGCACCAAATGGTAAGTCATTCGTTTTGCAAATATTTAAACATACTTCCCAAGTTATGAAGAAATTCAGAATACATTATACTTGAAAATGCAAGATTTAAGGAATTTAGACTAATACTTTATTAAATATAGATAACAGAAATACCTTACATTTAGATACTTCCTTTTAACTTTCCTGTCCCAGTGTATTATAATCATATTATAATATACATGTTCTTGTTATCTATGTACACACACACGCACACACACACAGACACACACACATGCACACACACGCACACACACACACACACACACACACACACACACACACACACACACACACACACACACACACACACACAATTCCCAATGATTATAGATACATAGACCTGGTCAACTACCAAATATTGTCCATAGTTCCTTTAGAAGAAAGTAAAAGCTGGATGTTAGAACTACCATATATATCATATTCTTCAAATGTGCATGAATCACCAGGAGGTGTATGTTTTGGATCACCAAGTATTCTGCTAATGTATGATGAGCAGATGTGGCTACATGCTTTCACAAGTCATAACAACCTGTGCTGATGCATGTGACACTAGGGTATTTTGTTACATGGACATTGCTGTTCTATGACATGCATAACCATTGAGTCAGTGCATGGCAATAGCCATGGCAGCAAATTGTGCCACGGAGAAGTCATTATTTTCTGATACTGCAAATGGTGCATAGTGGAGTAACAATCATGGTTTTGGCATGTGTAGACAGAAGACATGACAAGTACAATACCGCTGAAATTGGGGCAGCTGCTGACACTGTTACAGCACACAAACCAGTTTAGAGAGAGCATGGACAGTGACATCAATCAATGGCCCTTGTGTGATTCTTTTTCCATTATAGCAGCAATAGCTGCTTGTAGGTAGTATGGTATCTGAAAGATCAGAATGCATCCCTTGTATGACTGTTGACAGAGATGTGGCTATCTGTTTGAAAGGAATGTTGCCATTAACACTGTTCATAGGTTCATAGGTTCATACTAGGCTATCTGCCCTAGGGCATTTATAAGCCTAGCCAGAGTGTGTTTGGCTTTCACCACCCATTTTAAATTAATTTTGCTATGCCTTTTTTTGAGGTTAGTATACTGTGCCTCTGTCTAACAGTGACACAGAAGTGATAGCCGGGGTAAACCTACGATCTCCCATCCACTCATCAAGATTCCTCTTGAAGAGAGTCAATGTGGGACTCTGCCTAACCTGGACTGGGATTTTATTCCAGAGTGACGGGAGCTTCTGGGTTATGAATCTGTCCCTCCAGCATGTCCTATTTATTTCAGTGCTGAGGTTCAAGTCTCTCAAGCGCGTAGCTCGATGGGATTTGGATTTTCTGAGGTGCAGCATGTCCATTAATTCCGGGTTGGACATGGCTTTATACGTCAGGCACAGATCGCCTCTGAGCAGGCGGTATGCCACTGAGTAGAGCTGGAGTTTCTTTAACTGGGCAGCATATGGCATCTGTTTGAGCCCTTTGATCCTCTTGGTGAGGTACTTTTGGGGTGTTTCCAGTTGTTGCAGGTGTCTGGTAAGGTACATCCCAAAAGGGGCATTGTACTCAATTATGGGCCTGATGAGGGATGAGTAAAGAGGTACGATGACCTCCCCTGAACTAGATGTGAATCCCTTCATGATTAGGTGGGCTATATAAAATGTTTTTCTAACCACTTTGGCCACGTGGTTGTCAAATGAGAGATTGCTATCAACTTGGGTCCCCAGGTCCCTAATGACTTCTTCTGTACTTAATGGATTACCACCTATGTGGTAATTTGTGGGCACTCTGTTTTTGCCAGAGGGGATGACTATACACTTTTTGGCATTTAGCTTGAGGCCATGGCTCTGGCACCAGTTGTCTGTTTCTATGAGGCCCTTTTGGAGGATGCTTGTGTCGGCTGGAGAGTTGATTATGGCACCCAGTTTGCAGTCATCTGCGAATTTGGTCAGCCACAGTCCTTCCGTGTTGGCCTGTACCGCCGAGAAATATATACCGAACAAGAGAGGTCCCAGGACTGAGCCTTGTGGGACGCCACTTGTAACTGGTTTGGAGTCTGACATGGCTCCAGCAATTCTAACCATGTGGGTTCTGTCCTTGAGCCAGTTTGCAACCCATCTAGTGACATAGGGGTTTATATTTAAGCTGGTGAGCTTATCTATAATGCCCGAGTGGGGAATTGTATCGAAGGCTTTTGCGAGGTCCAGGTAGGCTGTGTGGACCACCTTCCCCTCGTCAATGGCCTTGGTGACTGTTTCAAAGAAATTGACCAGGTTTAAGAGGCAGGATCTGCCCTTAACAAAGCCAAACTGGGTAGGATCCAGTGTCTGTAGGTCCCCAATATCTTTATTTATGAGGTCCATGATGATCCTTTCCATAGCTTTGCAGACCAACTAGTCAGGCTTATGGGGCAATAGTTTCCAGGATCTGTTGAGGCACCACCTTTGTGGAGAGGGACCACTGTTGCTGTACGCCACTCTTTGGGTACATATCCTGTAGTAAGGCTAAGATTGAACACTAGTTTTATGTTTGTGTTTAGCTCTTCTTGGAGTTCATGTAGGACGCAGCCCGGGACACCATCTGGTCCCATTGATGCTGTGTTTTTTCTTTGGAGAGGGCGGCTCTTACCTGAGCATCTGAGATGTCAGGGGGGCAGCACTCTGTTGGGATAGATATTTCCCCTTTTGGTGGGGAGAGGGGGGAGAAGTTTGCACTGAACCTGTCAGCTAGGATGTTGACAATGTCTGTGGGCTCGGTGTATTTTTTGTCATTTTGGACTAATTCTGAGCATATCTGGGAATTCCCACCCAGGTTCCTAACATAACTAAAGAAAGCCTTGTGATTATCCTTAGTGTCCTGTGGAATTTTTCTCTCGAAGCTGGCCTTAGACGATTTTATGAGTGCCCTTAGTTTTTTGCTAATACTGATCAGAGATGCCTTCCCTTTTTGGGATTTTGCTCTATCATGTAGTAGCTTCCTCCTTCTGTTGTATAGTTTGTTTATGGCTGGGGTCCACCGGACAGGACGTCTGCCTTTGGAGGATTGGGTCTTGGTTTTATTTGGGATTGCATGATCCATGCATTCCTGAAGGTGTTCATCGAATGCGTTTATAAAAGATTCTGCGGTCTGGGCCGTATTTTCCACAGGCCCGGGGGCTTTGAAGGATTTCGCCTCGGTTTTGAGGCGTGTGAAATTTGCTTTAGAGAAGTTTTTCACTGTGGTTTTCTGGGCAGGGGGTGGGGTCGAGATGTGAATATCCAGTGAGATTAGTTTATGGTCTGATCTTACCAGTGAGGGATACACTTCTGGTCTGGAGCATAGTGTCCCCATGTTGGTGATGATCAGGTCCAGTATGTTTTCCCCTCTTGTGGGAGTGGTAACAAGTTGTTCCATAGCATTTGAGTTTATAAATTCTAGGAACCTTTGGGCTAGGGTGTTGGAGCTAGAGTAATGCTCCCAGTCTGTGTTTGGGTAGTTGAAGTCGCCCAATATAATGGTGTTTGGAGAGACCTTCATATTTTCCAGTATTCTCAGGAAGGCCAAGTGGGGTTCCTGTGTTTGGGGGGGTGGTCTGTAGCAGGCTATAAACTGGAAGGCAGTTTTACCCACAGTTAGTTGCACATGGATAGTCTCTGATGCTTTGTGCTGTGCCACCAACCTGGAGGTGTGGGTATCTTTGATGAATATTGATACTCCCCCTCCTTTTGTGGTTCGGTCCAAGTTTTGGGGCCGAAAAGCATGGTATGAGGTATAACCTGGTAGTGCTGGGGTGCTCTCGGGAGCCTTGAACCAGGTTTCTGTTACTGCACAGATATCAATGTTCTCCATGCTAAGGAGAGTTTGGAGTGTGCATCTTGAGGTTTAGACTTCTGGCGTTGAGTAGCATTACTCTTAGTTTCTTATCCCTTGTGATACCTATGGAGGTGGGTTTGTCTTTTGAGCCTTGCCTAAAAAAGGCACTATGGGGGTAGCAAGAGCCTTGCCAATATCCGAAAGCCCAGGGGTGACAGGTGCAAGCCGTCCCTAGCGAAGCATCGTGGCTTGTCGAGAATGTCATCCCAGGCTGACAGGCATTGGATCCCCTTTGAATGACACCAACACTTAAGCCAATTGTTGAAATTGATCATCTTGTCTTCATATTGTGGCATCATTCTTGGTGAGGGTAAGATGCTACTCAAGGTCAGGGTCATACCAGCCTGGGCTACATGCTCAGAGAACTCCTCTATGTCTCTTTTCATGTAGTCCAGGGAGGTACGTCTCAGGTCATTCACACCAACATGGACAATGACTGAGTCATATTTGTACTTGCCTTGGAGTGACCTGAGTGCTTGTCTTATGTGGCGGATCCTAGCGCCCAACAGACAGCTCACCGTGACCTTCTCCTTGTTCAGCCTGGTGAGTGGGACGTCAGTGTGCCTGACGATAGAGTCACCCATTACAAGTGTATCAGGTGTGTTGTTTAGCCTTAAGGGCTGTGACTGTTTGGCACACTGGCTTTGTGAGCTATGTGTTGCACGTGTTTTGTTTTGGGTAGCGATTGCTTGGGTGTCTGCTTTGGAGGTCTCTGCCTCTTAGGCAGATTTTTATTTAGAGCCTTCGAGTATGTTTTTGTGTGTTTATGTGTTTGGTTTGTTGTCATGGTAGGTCTATGTGAGACTGGAATTGTAGTGAGTGTGGTTTCCTTCTCCTCCTGACTGGTTACGCCAGTACTGAGTTGAGAGAGCTTAGCCTCCAGTTTGGCTATATGGTTGCATCTCTCACATGTTTTGGAATTTGTTGGGAGGAGGAGAGGGTTGTCTGTGTACATGAGGCAGTTGTAACATTGCCTCAAGATTCCCAGATTCACCAGCTGGACCGGAGAGGAGATTGACAACTGACCTTTGGACATGCCAGAATAGTATTGGGAATTCCTTTATAATTGAAAAAAAAGGCCAATGGAGAAGAAGGTACTCAAGGGGAGTTTGTGAGGGTGTAGTGCTTTTAATTTTTTAGAGCTGACTTATATAATTGCTTTAGTGAGCAAGTGCCAGGTAACTTAAATGCAATGGGTTACAGGTAACTTAAATGCAAAAACGACAAACAGTAACTTTCTTTCAGGTGAAACAAGGAAATAAGTACAGTAAACAATGCAGATGTCACTAGGGATCTGCAGAAGTGCTAAAAGGCTGCGTTTTAGGTGGAATTATCGTTTTAGGGAAATAAACAAACAACAAGCATACAAATAAAGCTAGATTCAGCAGGCCTGGATCTAGTCTATGCTACAGCAAACAAGGCATAGCAATTTCAGTAAGAAACAGTTAGAATATGCAGGCACTATAAGCCTCTAACCAGAAATTCCCTGCTCAGAAGGGCAGAGTCCAGCCTCTCCTCCCACAAGAGTGCAGACTGCAATCCTTCTTAACGTAAAATAACTGGCCTGAAGCCCAAGTGCTTAAACCAGAACTAATACACTTTTAGAATAACAGACACTGAGCTCTCAATCAGCAGTTCCCAACTTAGAAGGATGTAAGCTACCTGTCCTGCCACCACAGTGCAGGCCACAAACCTTCCTAATGTAAAACAACTGGTCTGAAGCCCAAGTGCTTAATCCAAAAGACTTAGAAATGATAGCTACACTTTAATCAAGTTACTACCAGAAGTAATAAATACAACTGAATACTTTAAAGAATGCCTGGATTAGTGCTCAAGTTATACAAACAAAGCTAGATTCAGCAGGCCTGGATCTAGTCTATGCTACAGCAAACGAGGTGTACCAATTTCAGTAAGAAGCAGTTCAAATATGCAGGCACTATAAGCTTTAACCAGAAATTCCCAGCTCAGAAGGACAGAGTCCAGCCTCTCCTCCCACAAGAGTGCAGAACACGAACCCTCTTAATGTAAAATAACTGGCCTCAAGCCCAAGTGCTTAAACCAGAATTAATACACTTTTAGAATAACAGACACTGAGCCCTCAATCAGCAGTTCCCAACTTAGAAGGATGTAAGCTACCTGTTCTGCCACTACAGTGCAGACCACAAACCTTCCTAATGGAAAACTGGTCTGAAGCCCAGGTGCTTAAACTAAAAGGCTTACAATGAGTTACACCAAGCAGTAATAAATAAAATTGAGTAATTTTCAGATGACCTTAAAAGCAAAATAAAGTAGGAAAAAACACAAATACAGTAAAAGCAGATAATTTATTTATTTATTTTTTATTTTTATTTTTTGGAAAGAGAGAAAGGAAAGAGAGAAAGGAATAGGAGAAACTAAGCTGATTAGCCTTCTCAAACGCTCTCCCTGTACTGGGTAGAATGAGGTAATGACCCTAGACTGGAAGGAGGGTCCCAGATCAAATTTACACTAGGGGCAGGCAACTGCAAAGCCACCAACTATAAAAACACTATACCAACAGTGAGGGAGGGTGGGAAACAAACAGCAGAAATGTTACTCACAGCTGAAAAGCAGCAGTGAGCCTTTAAATGAAAGTTTTAAACAGCTAAAGGAACCACTAGAAAAAAGAGTTTAACTGCAACAAGTTATCATAAACAAACAACCCAACAGATGCTTAATAAGAGTGGACAATTTCCAGATAATACCTCATACACAGTGAAACTAGCTAGAAAAAATACACAGTACACAAAGTGCTATAAACAACAAAGAAATAAAGAACAAAATAAACAAAAAACAGGATACTTAATGTTATATATTGTAGCTCCGAGTTTGCTGAGTGTCCTTCCTTTGATCAGCTCACTTACACAATTCCTGGATAGCTACTGACACTCTGTGGCAGAAAAAGCTACAATAGGGGACATGGCCAGTAAAAGCACAATGTTTATCTTTAGCATGGCTAATGGCATATATATATATATATATATATATATATATATATATATATATATATATATATATAGGTTCATAGGTTCATACTAGGCTATCTGCCCTAGGGCATTTATAAGCCTAGCCAGAATGTGTTTGGCTTTCGCCACCCATTTTAAGTTTATTTTGCTATGCCCTTTTTCGAGGTTAGTATTATATATATATATATATATATATATATATATATATATATATATATATATGGCATAAAATCTTGTTGACTGAAATTGCATTCATTGACATTGTGTGATATTTTCATGCAAGTTGGTTCTGCTTTGGTAGCAGCAAGTAGAAGCTGGGTATGTTGTCAGCTGTCTAGAAAAAGAAGTTTTATTTTCACTGGTGGGCAGTAGCCTTGTTTTGGGACATTGTACATTATTGTGCTTAAGAGAAAAGTGGAGTTATGTCTCACGGACAGTCATTTGGCATTTTAAGCACAGTGCAGTGGTGGAGCACTGGATCAGCCAGGAAGATAAGATGTACTCTACTGTTTGCATTTTGTTGGCTTTGCACACCAAGTGCAATACTAGGATAAGAATTCCATATTCAAGTTTGGAAATTAGGGCAGTCTTAAGCTAACTGGACTTCCAGGGAGAGAAAGTGTGAGAATTTATAGCAAAGTGTATTATACCTTGTTGGTTCTAAAGTCAGTATGGCCAGTAAATGTTAAAGAAAGGCCAAGGATAAGACCTAGATATTTCTGTTACTACCATTAGCAATAGTTTACCTTTATGATCAGTTTCTTCAAAGATGATAAGATCATTACATTAGTTTTCATGTGGTTGATTACAGGTGTATTGGAATAAGACCAATTTTACAACTTAGTGAAGTCTTAATGGAATTTGTCTTGATGTTCTGAATGGTTATTATTGGATTGTTAGAAAAGTATATTGACTGAATACCTAATCAGTTTGAGTTTAGGAATCTCAATTAGGAGGCCATTGATATAGAGGGATAACAGTAGTAGTCCTAGTACAGAGCCCTGTGGGACTCCTGGGTTTAGAAGACCAATGGATGAAAGAGATTTATTGAAGCATGCTGGAAAGTCCAGTTCTGTAATCAATTCTGAAAATATTGAGTAGAAAAGTAGTTCACAGTGACATAAATCCAGACGTTTTTAAGGGCAGTCAGTAGTAACAACACGTTTAAGTTTGGGGCAGTCAGTAGTAACAACACGTTTAAGTTAAGCATACCTTTTCTTATATGCAAAACCAAACGTGGCATTGATATAGCTAAACGGGTAGTAATAGGGTAAGTATGTATTGTATTAAAAAAAAACAAGCAATCTCCGTGGTATCCCCGAAGTCTCAAACGACCCACTAAATAGGTATAGTGGGTCCAAAAACAAAACAATGTAAGAAACTTCTCTGTGTGGAAGATTTTCAATCTATATATATCTAGTTAACTTAATAAAGGATTTCTGACTGGAAGCAGACTGTCATCGTAGGGGCATTGTACTCAATTATGGGCCTGATGAGGGATGAGTAAAGAGGTACGATGACCTCCCCTGAACTAGATGTGAATCCCTTCATGATTAGGTGGGCTATATAAAATGTTTTTCTAACCACTTTGGCCACGTGGTTGTCAAATGAGAGATTGCTATCAACTTGGGTCCCCAGGTCCCTAATGACTTCTTCTGTACTTAATGGATTACCACCTATGTGGTAATTTGTGGGCACTCTGTTTTTGCCAGAGGGGATGACTATACACTTTTTGGCATTTAGCTTGAGGCCATGGCTCTGGCACCAGTTGTCTGTTTCTATGAGGCCCTTTTGGAGGATGCTTGTGTTGGCTGGAGAGTTGATTATGGCCCAGTTTGCAGTCATCTGAATTTGGTCAGCCACAGTCCTTCCGTGTTGGCCTGTACCGAGAAATATATACCGAACAAGAGAGGTCCCAGGACTGAGCCTTGTGGGACGCCACTTGTAACTGGTTTGGAGTCTGACATGGCTCCAGCAATTCTAACCATGTGGTTTCTGTCCTTGAGCCAGTTTGCAACCCATCTAGTGACATAGGGGTTTATATTTAAGCTGGTGAGCTTATCTATAATGCCAGTGGGGAATTGTATCGAAGGCTTTTGCGAGGTCCAGGTAGGCTGTGTGGACCACCTTCCCCTCGTCAATGGCCTTGGTGACTGTTTCAAAGAAATTGACCAGGTTTAAGAGGCAGGATCTGCCCTTAACAAAGCCAAACTGGGTAGGATCCAGTGTCTGTAGGTCCCCAATATCTTTATTTATGAGGTCCATGATGATCCTTTCCATAGCTTTGCAGACCAACTAGTCAGGCTTATGGGGCAATAGTTTCCAGGATCTGTTGAGGCACCACCTTTGTGGAGAGGGACCACTGTTGCTGTACGCCACTCTTTGGGTACATATCCTGTAGTAAGGCTAAGATTGAACACTAGTTTTATGTTTGTGTTTAGCTCTTCTTGGAGTTCATGTAGGACGCAGCCCGGGACACCATCTGGTCCCATTGATGCTGTGTTTTTTCTTTGGAGAGGGCGGCTCTTACCTGAGCATCTGAGATGTCAGGGGGGCAGCACTCTGTTGGGATAGATATTTCCCCTTTTGGTGGGGAGAGGGGGAGAAGTTTGCACTGAACCTGTCAGCTAGGATGTTGACAATGTCTGTGGGCTCGGTGTATTTTTTGTCATTTTGGACTAATTCTGAGCATATCTGGGAATTCCCACCCAGGTTCCTAACATAACTAAAGAAAGCCTTGTGATTATCCTTAGTGTCCTGTGGAATTTTTCTCTCGAAGCTGGCCTTAGACGATTTTATGAGTGCCCTTAGTTTTTTGCTAATACTGATCAGAGATGCCTTCCCTTTTTGGGATTTTGCTCTATCATGTAGTAGCTTCCTCCTTCTGTTGTATAGTTTGTTTATGGCTGGGGTCCACCAGACAGGACGTCTGCCTTTGGAGGATTGGGTCTTGGTTTTATTTGGGATTGCATGATCCATGCATTCCTGAAGGTGTTCATCGAATGCGTTTATAAAAGATTCTGCGGTCTGGGCCGTATTTTCCACAGGCCCGGGGGCTTTGAAGGATTTCGCCTCGGTTTTGAGGCGTGTGAAATTTGCTTTAGAGAAGTTTTTCACTGTGGTTTTCTGGGCAGGGGGTGGGGTCGAGATGTGAATATCCAGTGAGATTAGTTTATGGTCTGATCTTACCAGTGAGGGATACACTTCTGGTCTGGAGCATAGTGTCCCCATGTTGGTGATGATCAGGTCCAGTATGTTTTCCCCTCTTGTGGGAGTGGTAACAAGTTGTTCCATAGCATTTGAGTTTATAAATTCTAGGAACCTTTGGGCTAGGGTGTTGGAGCTAGAGTAATGCTCCCAGTCTGTGTTTGGGTAGTTGAAGTCGCCCAATATAATGGTGTTTGGAGAGACCTTCATATTTTCCAGTATTCTCAGGAAGGCCAAGTGGGGTTCCTGTGTTTGGGGGGATGGTCTGTAGCAGGCTATAAACTGGAAGGCAGTTTTACCCACAGTTAGTTGCACATGGATAGTCTCTGATGCTTTGTGCTGTGCCACCAACCTGGAGGTGTGGGTATCTTTGATGAATATTGATACTCCCCCTCCTTTTGTGGTTCGGTCCAAGTTTTGGGGCCGAAAAGCATGGTATGAGGTATATCCTGGTAGTGCTGGGGTGCTCTCGGGAGCCTTGAACCAGGTTTCTGTTACTGCACAGATATCAATGTTCTCCATGCTAAGGAGAGTTTCGAGTGCGTGCATCTTGAGGTTTAGACTTCTGGCGTTGAGTAGCATTACTCTTAGTTTCTTATCCCTTGTGATACCTATGGAGGTGGGTTTGTCTTTTGAGCCTTGCCTAAAAAAGGCACTATGGGGTAGCAAGAGCCTTTGCCAATATCCGAAAGCCCAGGGGTGACAGGTGCAAGCCGTCCCTAGCGAAGCATCGTGGCTTGTCGAGAATGTCATCCCAGGCTGACAGGCATTGGATCCCCTTTGAATGACACCAACACTTAAGCCAATTGTTGAAATTGATCATCTTGTCTTCATATTGTGGCATCATTCTTGGTGAGGGTAAGATGCTACTCAAGGTCAGGGTCATACCAGCCTGGGCTACATGCTCAGAGAACTCCTCTATGTCTCTTTTCATGTAGTCCAGGGAGGTACGTCTCAGGTCATTCACACCAACATGGACAATGACTGAGTCATATTTGTACTTGCCTTGGAGTGACCTGAGTGCTTGTCTTATGTGGCGGATCCTAGCGCCCAACAGACAGCTCACCGTGACCTTCTCCTTGTTCAGCCTGGTGAGCGGGACGTCAGTGTGCCTGACGATAGAGTCACCCATTACAAGTGTATCAGGTGTGTTGTTTAGCCTTAAGGGCTGTGACTGTTCGGCACACTGGCTTTGTGAGCTATGTGTTGCACGTGTTTTGTTTTGGGTAGCGATTGCTTGGGTGTCTGCTTTGGAGGTCTCTGCCTCTTAGGCAGATTTTTATTTAGAGCCTTGAGTATGTTTTGTGTGTTTATGTGTTTGGTTTGTTGTCATGGTAGGTCTATGTGAGACTGGAATTGTAGTGAGTGTGGTTTCCTTCTCCTCCTGACTGGTTACGCCAGTACTGAGTTGAGAGAGCTTAGCCTCCAGTTTGGCTATATGGTTGCATCTCTCACATGTTTTGGAATTTGTTGGGAGGAGGAGAGGGTTGTCTGTGTACATGAGGCAGTTGTAACATTGCCTCAAGATTCCCAGATTCACCAGCTGGATCGGAGAGGAGATTGACAACTGACCTTTGGACATGCCAGAATAGTATTGGGAATTCCTTTATAATTGAAAAAAAAGGCCAATGGGGAAGAAGGTACTCAAGGGGAGTTTGTGAGGGTGTAGTGCTTTTAATTTTTTAGAGCTGACTTATATAATTGCTTTAGTGAGCAAGTGCCAGGTAACTTAAATGCAATGGGTTACAGGTAACTTAAATGCAAAAACGACAAACAGTAACTTTCTTTCAGGTGAAACAAGGAAATAAGTACAGTAAACAATGCAGATGTCACTAGGGATCTGCAGAAGTGCTAAAAGGCTGCGTTTTAGGTGGAATTATCGTTTTAGGGAAATAAACAAACAACAAGCATACAAATAAAGCTAGATTCAGCAGGCCTGGATCTAGTCTATGCTACAGCAAACAAGGCGTAGCAATTTCAGTAAGAAACAGTTAGAATATGCAGGCACTATAAGCCTCTAACCAGAAATTCCCTGCTCAGAAGGGCAGAGTCCAGCCTCTCCTCCCACAAGAGTGCAGACTGCAATCCTTCTTAACGTAAAATAACTGGCCTGAAGCCCAAGTGCTTAAACCAGAACTAATACACTTTTAGAATAACAGACACTGAGCTCTCAATCAGCAGTTCCCAACTTAGAAGGATGTAAGCTACCTGTCCTGCCACCACAGTGCAGGCCACAAACCTTCCTAATGTAAAACAACTGGTCTGAAGCCCAAGTGCTTAATCCAAAAGACTTAGAAATGATAGCTACACTTTAATCAAGTTACTACCAGAAGTAATAAATACAACTGAATACTTTAAAGAATGCCTGGATTAGTGCTCAAGTTATACAAACAAAGCTAGATTCAGCAGGCCTGGATCTAGTCTATGCTACAACAAACGAGGTGTACCAATTTCAGTAAGAAGCAGTTCAAATATGCAGGCACTATAAGCTTTAACCAGAAATTCCCAGCTCAGAAGGACAGAGTCCAGCCTCTCCTCCCACAAGAGTGCAGAACACGAACCCTCTTAATGTAAAATAACTGGCCTCAAGCCCAAGTGCTTAAACCAGAATTAATACACTTTTAGAATAACAGACACTGAGCCCTCAATCAGCAGTTCCCAACTTAGAAGGATGTAAGCTACCTGTTCTGCCACTACAGTGCAGACCACAAACCTTCCTAATGGAAAACTGGTCTGAAGCCCAGGTGCTTAAACTAAAAGGCTTACAATGAGTTACACCAAGCAGTAATAAATAAAATTGAGTAATTTTCAGATGACGCAAAAGCAAAATAAAGTAGGAAAAAACACAAATACAGTAAAAGCAGATAATTTATTTATTTATTTTTTATTTTTATTTTTTGGAAAGAGAGAAAGGAAAGAGAGAAAGGAATAGGAGAAACTAAGCTGATTAGCCTTCTCAAACGCTCTCCCTGTACTGGGTAGAATGAGGTAATGACCCTAGACTGGAAGGAGGGTCCCAGATCAAATTTACACTAGGGGCAGGCAACTGCAAAGCCACCAACTATAAAAACACTATACCAACAGTGAGGGAGGGTGGGAAACAAACAGCAGAAATGTTACTCACAGCTGAAAAGCAGCAGTGAGCCTTTAAATGAAAGTTTTAAACAGCTAAAGGAACCACTAGAAAAAAAGAGTTTAACTGCAACAAGTTATCATAAACAAATAACCCAACAGATGCTTAATAAGAGTGGACAATTTACAGTTAATACCTCACACACAGTGAAACTAGCTAGAAAAAATACATAGTACACAAAGTGCTATAAACAACAAAGAAATAAAGAACAAAATAAACAAAAAACAGGATACTTAATGTTATATATTGTAGCTCCGAGTTTGCTGAGTGTCCTTCCTTCGATCAGCTCACTGTAAAATGGCTGAACACTCACAACTGAGCTTCTTGGGTAACAGAAAGTTGAAACCTGAGACAGCTTTTAAGAAAGAAATCTCAAAAGAACCAGTGAGGTGCTTAGTCTAAGCTGTAGTCCAGGAGACCTCAGTCAGCCAATGACCTCAAACAATTCTCTCTCACTGAAATGCCTGATGGCTTTGGCTAAAACAAGATGTCCCTGAATTATGTGCTCAGACACACAGCCTCCACAAACACTAGGCCCAAATACAAGCCTGAATATGGGAATGCTACAAATATCCCCACTACTTAGAACAAACTGCAGAAATGTTACTCACAGCTGAAAAGCAGCAGTGAGCCTTTAAATGAATTTTTTAAACAGCTAAAGGAACCACTAGAAAAAAAAAGAGTTTAACTGCAACAAGTTATCATAAACAAACAACCCAACAGATGCTTAATGAGTGGACAATTTCCAGATAATACCTCATACACAGTGAAACTAGCTAGAAAAAATACACAGTACACAAAGTGCTATAAACAACAAAGAAATAAAGAAAAAAATAAACAAAAAACAGGATACTTAATGTTATATATTATAGCTCTGAGTTTGCTGAGTGTCCTTCCTTTGATCAGCTCACTTACACAATTCCTGGATAGCTACTGACACTCTGTGGCAGAAAAAGCTACAATAGGGGACATGGCCAGTAAAAGCACAATGTTTATCTTTAGCATGGCTAATGGCATATATATATATATATATATATATATATATATATATATATATATATATATATATATAGGTTCATAGGTTCATACTAGGCTATCTGCCCTAGGGCATTTATAAGCCTAGCCAGAATGTGTTTGGCTTTCGCCACCCATTTTAAGTTTATTTTGCTATGCCCTTTTTCGAGGTTAGTATATATATATATATATATATATATATATATATATATATATATATATATATATGGCATAAAATCCTGTTGACTGAAATTGCATTCATTGACATTGTGTGATATTTTCATGCAAGTTGGTTCTGCTTTGGTAGCAGCAAGTAGAAGCTGGGTATGTTGTCAGCGGCAAAACAGTATGCAGTACTGAATTGGTATATGTCAGTGTTATGGTACCAACTATTCCCTAGGTGTTGCTCAGATGATATGGTTACTTGACCATTTCTTGAATGCAGACAGTAGTGTGGTGGTTCTACAAGCTCATTAACAGCTAATAGCCTTAAATCCTTTGTGCTAACTGCAAGTCATGCAATATTTCATAGTATCATAGGATCATAGGAGGTTTCTAGGCTATTGACCCAGAGGTAATTTTAAACCTAGCTTTCAACCCAATGTAATATTGTAGAAGTACTAGTCAGTACCCTAGATTGCATTTAGTGATGACTGCCTATGTCCAGGAGGGTTGCAGGCACTATCCCTGGTGAGAATTTACAGTGCTCCATCCACTCGTCCAGGTTCCTCTGGAACAGTGTCATAGAGGTGCTGTGTTTCATATGAATTGGCAGACTGTTCCAAAGATGTGGAAGTCACTGGGAGATAAATCTATTCCTCCAGAAAATATTATTTAAGTCGCAGGTCATATTTAAGTCCTTGGAATGGGTAGTACTAGACCCATTTGATTTACAAATATGCAGTAAGTTAATTAGGTTTGAGTCTTGGGTTGCTCTGTAGGCCAGGTATTAGTCTCCCCTGTGAAGTCTATACCATATGGAGTACAGTGACAGGGACATTAGTCAGTCCATGTAAGGCACATGCTGGAAACCCTTGGTCTTCTTTGTTAGAAACCTCTAAGGTCTCTCTAATTGCTGCAGGTGCTTAGTACAGTACATACCAAATGGGGCATTTTACTCAATTATGGGCCTGATAAGTACAGAGTATTGGGGGGTTATAACCTGTTTTGCGCTCGAGGTGATGCCTTAATTAATCAAGTGAGCTACATGGAAAGCTTTCTTTAAAACAGTTGACACATGGTGGTTGAAGCTGAGGTCACAGTCAACCTGTGATCCCAGGTTCCTTACCACTTCATGGGTACTTAGAGTATTGTCAATATGACAGTATGAAGGGATATTGTTTGTGCTGAAGGGAATGATCATGCATTTATTTGCATTCAGTTTGAGACAGTGACTAATAGACCAGTCGGTCTGTGTGAGACCCTCCTGGAGTATACTGACAACATTTGGGGATTCAATGATTTTACCTGGTTTGCAGTTGTCTGCAAACTTGATCAGTCACCACTCTTTAGTTTTGATGTGAACTTCTAAGAAGAATATACCAAACAGTAGGGAGCCTAGCACTGACCCCTGTAGCACTCCATTGGTAACAGGTGTGCTGGTTGATGTGGAGTCTCCCACTTTGATATTATGTGTCTAGTTTGTGAGCCAGTTGGCAACCCATCTTACAACAAAGGGGTTTACATTTAGTTTGCTAAGTTTATCGGTAATGTCTGAATTTGGGATTGTGTCAAAAGTCTTTGCCAAGTTGAGGTATGCTGTGTGCACAGATTTGTCCTCATCAGTCGCCTCGGTCACACTTTCAAAGAAATCCACCAGACTTAACAGGCAGGATCTGCCCCTCATGAAGCCAAATCGGATAGGATCCAGGGTTTGGAGGTCAGCTATGTCTTAATTTATTAGGTCGATAATGATACGTTCCATGGCCTTACAGTTAAGGCTGATCAGGCTTATGGGTCTGTAATTCCTTGGGTCTGTTGCTAGGCCATCTTTGTGGAGGATAATAACTGTAGCTGTTCTTCATTCCGCAGGAGCAAAGCCTGTGGTTAGGCTATGATTGAAAAGGATAATTGGTGGTGATGCTAGTTCATGTTTTAGCCTGTTTTGAAGACAGCCTGAGATGTCATTTGGTCCCACAGAGACCATGTTATTTGCCTTGGACAGGGCTTTGAGGACCTCCTCTTCAGATATGTAAGATGGGTGGGGGGTTGGTCGAGGGTTTCTTGTACATTAAGAGGGGATAAGGGAGTGAAATTTTCACCAAACCTATCCGCTAGCAGGTTCACTATCTCTGTGCTGTCAGTATGTGTGATACCATTGACCACCAGTTCTGCACATGCTTGCATCCTATCCCTTAGGTTACATGCATAAGGTAAAGGCCTTATGGTTATACTTGGCAATACTTGCTAGGTTTCTCTCAAATGAGCTCTTGGAGGATTTGACAAGTTGTCATATTTGCCTGTTAAGGCTGAAGAGAGTAATTTTCCATTTTTTGGTCCTTGTCTTTGTTTTCTTGGACAGCAACTTTTGCATTTATTACTGCTTTGGAATGGCAATTGTCCCTGCTGATTATGTTAGCCACAAAGAGGATAGGAAAGAGGTGAGATTTAGTTTTATTACCACATTTAATTTCGATTCCAAAGCAGTGATTGACATACTTAGGCATAACTGGGATATTTTACAATTTGACTAGAATGTAGCCCAAAAAGTGGGTAAGATACTGGTTATAGTATACAGGAAGGATAGGTAATTTCAAAACATCTTGGAAATGAGTGGTTTTAAGGGTGAAATGTACAATTTTAGGCCTTGTGACAATTTTAAAATGTGGGATTCAGTCCTGCTGCAGCAACATTTTGGAGACTAAGGAGCAATTTAAGTTGAATGGCAGATTCATTCATGTAATTGGGCATTTTAATTGCAGCAGCAAGAATGTAGTTTATTTGGCCAAGTGCCAAAACTGTCCCATATTTTATGTAGGTAAAACGTGTAGGCATTTTAAAGAGAGGATTAGTGAACATATTTTGGATATAAGGAATAAAAAAATGACTAATGCCTTAACTAGGCATATTCAGTAATATATGGATCATGGTTTTAAATTTATGGTTTTACAGCAATTATTGAAGGACCCTCAGGGTAGAGTTTTGGATGTGCACCTGGATATATGCGAACTCAAGTGGCAATTGAGGTTAAATGCAACGCAGTATCCAGATATCAATGAAAGTGTTAATATATCTTGTCTGTTAAAATTAAAAAATATTGTGGGATAAGTTTACACACATATTTATTTATTATTTTATATATATATATATATATATATATATATATATGTATATATATATATATATGTATTTGTGTGCACATTTGTACATTTTTATATTTGTTTTAGGTATGGTATTAATTCTTATGACCTAAAATGGTGTAATAGAATTTTAATGGGTTAAACTTGATTGATTAACTGATGTGATAATGTGGTTGTTTAATATATAAAAAGGGTTGTGTTTTGTTTCAAGCTGTTCTGAAGAAGTCCCTCACAGGGGAAGAAAGCACTTAATCTGAATTTTGTACAATAAACTCATGTTGACCTTTCTGCTGTTGCGGTGGATATTTTTGGTGTTGTGGAGTTTTCTGGCTGTCTTTGTGGTTCCCGAGTTTTACTATTATAATATGTGTTTCACTTTGACAGCAGTGCCGTGCATGTGTAACATTTGTAACCTAGTGTGATTTCAATGATGCTGGCCTCTATCAGTGCATACACAGAGTTTTTCTTACTTTATGAAGCATTCTGTATCTAATTGCTGTCAAATGATATGTCTAACACTGCTCATAATCTGTATCCTTTGTGTCCTCCATGTGTCAAGGTGGGATTAAAAAAATATACATATATATATATATATATATATATATAGATATATATATATATATATATATATATATATATATATATATATATATATATATATATATACATTCAGCTGCTCTTACTATAACTGTCTTAGTTGCTGTTCTGCTGGCTGTTATCTGTTCAGTTGTTCTTATTCTGCACTTGCTACTGCTTGTTAGTAGCCTTCTAATTTAATGCCTTCTGCACTTGTTTTTTAGTCATTTTTTAATATAATTGTATTTAATTAAAGTGTATGTGCCATAATATTGGTATACGTGTGCTAGCCTGCACTGCATTTTAATTGTATTTACTGCTGTTTTAGCTGCTTTTCTGTTAAAAAAAAAATTCCTAGCTTGTTTCCTGCCTTTCCTGTAACTTGTCTAGTCCAGATACAGACTTGCTGTATCCAGGTCTGTTTGTAAGCTCCTGTGCCCCCCACGCCGTTCTGTGTTGGAGGGAAGCCTTCTACCTTATCAGTGGGAGTGGTAAGCACTAGGTAGCCTATCTACCACCGAAGAGGTTTCTGGCCCATAAATTATAGTTTATTGGCCGTTTGGGAAGCTCTTCCATCTCTTTCAACATTCTGATTCAAAAGCCTGTGTTTGTGCTTGTTTCCTGCCTTTCTTGTTAATAGTCTATTCCAGGTACAGACTTGCTGTATCCAGGACTGTTTGTAAGCTTCTGAGCCCTCCCAAGCCTTTCTGTGTTGGAGGGAAGCCTTCCAGCTTATCAGTGGGAGTGGTAAGCATCAGGTAGCCTATCTACCATGGGAAGAGTGGGTTTTGGCCCATAAATTGTAGTTTATTGGCCGTTTAGGCAGTTTCCCATCTCTTTCAACTTGCTGGCTTAAAAGGCTGCATTTGCGCTTCTTCCCCACCTTTTCTGTAACTAGTCTTGTCCATTTACAGATTTGCTCTATCCAGGACTCTTTGTAAGCTTCTGAGCCCCCCAAGCCTTTCTGTGTTGGAGGGAAACCTTCTAGCTTATCAGTGGGAGTGGTAAGCATTAGGTAGCCTATTTACCACAAGAGGAGTGGTTCCTGGCCCAGAAATTGTAGCTACTGGCCGTTTTGGCAGTTTTTCCCATGTCTTTCAACTTTCTGGTTTAAAAGCCGCACTTATGTTTGTTTCCCACCTTTCCTGTTACTAGCCTAGTCCAGATACAGAGTTGCTGTATCCAGGACTGTTGGTAAGCTTCTGAGCCCTACAAGCCTTTCTGTGTTGGAGGGAAGCCTTCTAGCTTATCAGTGGGAGTGGTAAGCACTAGGTAGCCTATCTACCACAAGAGGAGTGGTTCTAGCCCAGAAATTGTAGATTTCTGGCCGTTTGGGCAGTTTTTTTCCATCTCTCTCAACTTTCTGGTTTTAAAGCCCGTGTTTGTGCTTGATCCCCACCTTTCTCATAACTAGTCTAGTCCAGGTACAGATTTGCTGCATCCAGGACTGTTTGTAAACTTCTGAGCCCCCCAAGCCCTTGTGTTGGAGTGCAGCCTTCTAGCTTATCAGTGGAAGTGGTAAGTACTAGGTAGCCTGTCTACCACAAGAGGAGTAGTTCCTGGCCCAGGAATTGTAGTTTATTGACCATTCGGGAAGTTGTCCATCTCTTTCAACATTCTGGTTTAAAAGACCACATCTGCGCTTGTTTCCCATCTTTCCTGTAACTAACCTACTGGAACGCACTAGAAAGCCTTAAACTGATATAAGCCTTCTAGCTTAAAAGAGAGACTTTGGAGTGATTTTTTTCATTTTTGAATTTATAACCTATATTTTGTAACTTTTTGTTTTTCTTTTGTATTTTGTACTTCTTCTACAACATTTTGTAACTTTGTATTTTGTAACCAACACTGTATTGTACTGCACATGGAGCTTTTCTCCCTGTGCCTCCACTGAAAATGGGCACTTCTTGGCCCAGTGGACTTCCCCGGCAATCAAACTGAAATAAATAAAATAAAATAAAAATAGATTATCAGTTTTCTGTATTTTCTTGCTGTACTTAACTGTTTCTGCCTAAACGCTGATTTTCCAGAACTTATTGTGATTTAAAAGCTTGTTTTTTTTTCACATATTGTACTTATTTGACTGCTTGCACTTTTAAAAAGTTGTTTTTGTTTAAATAAATTGTTTAACTGTTGTAGGCTACACACTAAAGTGTGATAGCCTTTTCTGATCACTTTTAGTCATTTAAAGCTGTTTTAAATGTATTTTTTAATAATGTTTTGCCTTATCTTTTCAAAAAAAAAAAAATAAATGTCTTCTTTCCCACCTTTCTAAGCTAGTATAGTCCAGTTTTCAGGCTAGTGCTGAATTCAGGGCTGTGTTACAATTTTCTGAGTTGCCCATACCTTACTTGGATAGAGGGAAGTTTCTCTGTTCACCTGTGAGAGAGGGGAACTTTGAGCAGCCATCTGTCCCTGGAGGAGTGGTTTCAGTCCAGAAGTTATTAGTTTAAAAAACGCGTTGCATGGTTTTGTGCACCGGGCAGCACCAGTTAGCTAGGGTTAAATTATTCCTGGCTCCACTAAGTCTCCTTCAGTTTTTCACTTGAAACTAGTCTAACTCTCAACCTAAGCACTCAAAAAGCATCCTACAGTCCAGCACTTGCTCAGACCTAATAGCAAGCACTAATATACCCCGACACTTGATTGCCTAGCAGGGCAAGGCTCTTTATCCACCCCTCACCAACCAAGCGACTAAGCAGCTCACCCTACTAGTCAGGCATGACCAAAGGGCAACTTCAGGTGTACTCTCCAGTCCAGCTGGTGAATCTGGGTATCCTGAGGCAATGTTACAACTGCCTCGTGTACACAGGCAGCCCTCTCCTCCTACCACAAAACACTAACATATGTGAGAGATGCAATTATACAGCAAAACTGGAGGCTAAAGTATCTCCACCCAAGACTGGAACAGACAGTCATAAGGAAAAGGTTAACACTTGCACCACACCTCCAGCCTCACATAGACCTACTAAACCAGCACTGGCAAAAGATACACAAAATCATACTCAGAGGCTCTAAATAAAAACCTGCAAAAGCATCAGAGAGCTCCAAAGCAGACACCCACAAAACCTGCACCTCCCGTCATAAACCAGACAACACATAAAACACAAAATCAATGTGCCGCACAATCACAGCCCTTAAGGTGAAATGACATACCCAACACACTAGTAATAGGCGACTCAATAGTCAGGCACACTGATGCCCCACTCACTAGGCTGGACAAGCAGAAGGTTACTGTTGGCTGCCTGTCGGGAGCCAGAATCTGCCACATAACACAAGCACTCAGGTCACTCCACAACAAGTACAAATATGACTCTGTCATTGTTCATGTTGGTGTGAACGACCTGAGCCGTATCTCCCTGGACTACATGAAAAGAGACATGGAAGAGCTCTCTGATCATATAGCCCAGGCGGGTATGGCCCTGACCCTGAGTAGCATCTGGTCGTCACCAAGAATGATACCTCAGTATAAAGAAAAAATGATCAATTTCAACAACTGGCTAAGCTTCTGGTGTCATTCAAAGGGGATCCAGTGTCTGTCAGCCTGGGATGACATGCTCGACAAGCTGCGTTGCTTAGCAAGAGATGGCTTGCACCTGTCACCCCTTGGCTTTAGAATACTGGCCAAGGCTCTTGCTGCCCACATAGTGCCTTTTTTAGGCAAGGCTCAAAATTCAAACCCACCTCCGTAAACAACACAACTAAAAAACTGAGGGTTATGCTACTCAACGCCAGGAGTTTAAATCTCAAAATGCATGCGCTCAAAGCACTCCTTAGTATGGAGAATGTCGACATCTGTGCAGTAACTGAAACCTGGTTCAAGGCTCCAGAGAGCACTCCAGCACTACTCAGCTACAACTCATACCACACATTTTGGCCACAGAACATGGACCAAAACACAAAAGGAGGGGGTGTATCCATATTCATCAAGGATACCCACACCTCCAGGTTAGTGGCGCAGCATGATACCTCTGAGATCATCCATGTGCAACTAACATCGGGCAAATCTGCAATGCAAATTGTGGCCTGCTACAGATCACCCTCCATGACCTAGGACCACCACTCCGCCTTTCTGGAGACACTGGAAAACATGAAAGTCCTACCGAACACCCTGATCTTGGGAGATTTCAATTACCCTACCATTAACTGGGAAAACTACTTGAGTACAAACTCCCAGGCTCAGCGCTTCCTGGAATTTATCAACTAAAATGCCCTGGATCAGCTGGTAAACTCCCCCTACCAGAGGCCACAACATATTGGACCTGGTCATCACCAACATGGGTGACAGGTGCACCGTACCAGAGGTCAGCCCGTAACTGGTTAGATCAGACCATAAATTAATCACCCTGGATGTTCACACCCCACCACCACCCCCAACCAAGGAAACCACAGTGAAAAACTTTTCTAAAGCAAACTTCACCTTACTTAAGTCAGAGGTGGTAAGTTTCACAGCCCCCACGCTAAAGGATAACACTGCCCAATATGCAGAATCCTTTACAATTGCACTCTATGAGCACCTACAAGGATGCATGGATCATGCCATCCCTAGCAAAACCAAGACTCACTCCCCTAAGAGAAGGAAACCAGTCTGGTGGACCCCTGCCATAAACAGGTTATACAACAAAAGGGGGAAACTAGTTCAGAAAAAATGCAAATCCCAAGAAGGAAAGACATCCCTGATCAGTATCAGTAAGAAACTAAGGTCCCTCATAAAATCATCCAAGACTAACTTTGAAAGAAAAATAGCCAAGGACTCGAAAGATAACCACAAAGCCTTCTTTAGCTATGTCAAAAATCTAAGTGGCAACTCGCAGATATGCACTGAGATAGTGCAAAATAGCACAAAATATACTGAACCTACTGATATTGCCAACATGCTGGCAGATAGATTCAGTGCAAACTTCACCTCCCCTCTCACCTTCAAAAGGGCCCACAACAATACTGGAAAAGTGTAGTGTCCCGGAAATCACAGAAGCACAGGTGAAAACAGCCCTTTCAAAAGCCAAAAACACAGCATCAATGGGGCCAAATGGTGTCCCAGGCTGTGTCTTGGACGAACTACAGAAAGAACTAACCCTCCACCTCTCCACAGGCTACATGCCCATAGAATGGCTCACAGCAATGGTTATTCCATTCCACAAAGGAGGAGCCACAACTGACCCTAGTAACTATTGCCCCATAAGCCTGACTAGCCTGGTCTGCAAGGCTATCGAATGCATCATCATGGAACTCATTAACAAAGACATTGGGAACCTCCAAACACTTGACCTGACCCAGTACGGCTTTGTTAAGGGCAGATCATGCCTACTAAATCTGGTTGACTTCTTTGAGACAGTTACCAAGGCCATAGACAAGGGAAAGGTGGTTCACACAGCCTACCTTGATCTCGCCAAGGCATTTGATACCATTCCTCACTCGGGTATTATAGAAAAACTCACCAGCCTGAACATAAACCCCTACATCACAAGATGGGTTGCCAACTGGCTTACAAACAGAACTCACACGGTAAGAATAGCGGGCTCCAGGTCTGACTCTAAACCAGTCACAATTGGTGTCTCACAAGGCTCAGTTCTGGGACCCCTACTGTTCGGCATATATTTCTCAGAAGTACAGGCAAACACAGGAGGACTATGGCTAACCAAGTTCGCTGATGACTGCAAACTGGGAGTCATAACTGACTCTCCGGCTGACTCGAACATCCTCCAAAAAGGCCTTATTGAGACAGACACCTGGTGTCAAAGTCATGGCCTCAAGCTAAATGCCACAAAATGCATAGTCATCCCATTTGGGAAAAACAAAACACCCACGAATTACCACATAGGTGGCAGCTCCCTTAAAACAGAAGAGGTAATAAGAGATCTGGGGACCCAGGTAGATAGTAATCTCTTTTTGACAATTATATTGCCAAAGTAGTTAGGAAATCCTTCTATGTGGCCCATCTAATTACTAAGGGGTTTGCATCTAGAAATAAAGAGGTTATAGTGCCCCTCTACTCGTCACTCATCAGACCCATCATAGAGTACAATGCCCCATTTGGGATGTACCTCACAAGACACTTCCAACAGCTTGAAAGACCACAAAAGCACCTCACCAAGAGGATTACTGGCCTCAAACATGTGTCCTATGCAGCCTGACTAAAAAAACTCCGGCTGTACTCAGTGGCATATCGCTTACTCAGAGGTGATCTCTACCTGACTTACAAAGCCATGTCCAACTCAGAATTGATGGACATGCCCCACCTAAAGAAATCCAAGTCACTGCGAGCGACGCGCTCTAGTGAGCTAAACCTCACCACAACAATAAATATAACATGCTGGAGGGATAAATTCCTGTCACAGAGACTCCCCATGCTTTGGAACAAAATTCCTAACTACATTAGGCAGAGCCCCTCACTAACACTCTTCAAGAGAAGCCTTGACGAGTGGATGGGTAACAGAAAGTACACCCCTGGGATCACTTCATTGGCTCTGCTTGACAGAGGCTCAGTTAATTAATCAATGGGGTGGTGAAAGCTGACACACTCTGGCTAGGCTTATAAATGCCCTTGGGTAGATAGCCTGGTACCTGCCTATGAAACCTATGAACCTAAGTCAAACTCATGACATGCTATGTAGATAGATTTTTGTATTAATGATGCAACAACGGACAACAGCTAGGACAGGCTGTGCGGACATTACACTTCTATTATAAGTGGTGTTGGTAGATGTGGTCATTCACATCTAAGCGCTGGTGATATCAACAGTGTGAAAGGCAAAACAAAACTAAAGTTATGTGGCATCAAAAAATGTCAGATTTTGGTATCCTGTGTTGTTTTCATTCCATATGTATTCCTGATGAATCTACGGTGTAAAATCTATGGAATATGTATCTGAAATTTCACAAGTCGTTTCTCATACCTGTGTGGGATATATGTTATGCATTGTTCCATGTACTGTGATACTGGAGAGTGTTATGGCATCATATGGTCATATATAAGCTGTGCATGCATACACACACACACACACGTATATATATATATATATATATATATATATATATATATATATATATATATATACATATATATATATATATATATATATATATATATACATATATATATATATTTATATATAATGTCATCATGTCACATGGGTACCAGTAGGGGAATACATGCCATGCTGACACAGATCTACCTGGACATAGTAGTATGTAAGACATGAACCCTAGAAATATGCTTCTTTGACATGGAAATTTGCAGATGCCATACATGAATTTGCATATGCATGATATTTATGTATTTATTTATTTAAAAAACAAGTAATCTCCATGGTATCCCCGAAGTCTTAAAACAACCCACTAAAGTGTAGTGGGTCCAAAAATAAAACAGTGTAAGAAACTCTCTGCGTGGAAGATTTTCAGTCCATATATTTCTAGTTAATCACTGTATATTAATCAGATCAGACAATAGTAGTAGAAGTAGCGAATGTAAACTCATCTTAAGTCAAAACAAAACAAAACAAAAAAGTAATAATAGAAAATATATAATTGTACAGCATTACGAAGTATTCAAAAGTAATCCAAGCAAGGCAGGCAGTCTGTTTGCAATTGAAAATCCTTTATTAAGTACACAGACAAGCGATCCAAGTAAAACAAAAATAGAGTAGTAATATCCGCACAAGCTTTCTAAATATATATATATATATATATATATATATATATATATATATATATACTTTTTATCAGGCATGGGAGTGGTTTATTGTGCTGTAAAACAAAGTGTTATTGGTACACATGTTAAATTCACATCCCTTCCCCCGTCAGTGTGAAATTCAAGCTGGTCCTGCCCTACTTAGTAGCTGTCATATTAATATATAACCCTTATGTACTTTAAATAAAATTATATAATGATGTGGTACCTCTTATTTAACCAAATTATTAAGTAGATTATTAAGTCTGTGATTTTATCCAAGACAATATACTACATGGCTGGAAATATATCAACCTTAGTTCATTTGGCAATCAAAAAAAATATATAAATATATACATATACATTTTGCATGTAAAAATCAATTTCTATTTTCATAACCTATTGTTAACAATAATTGCTTTCATCCTTCTAGACTTTTCAGGTCTGTGTACAAGAACCCTAAAAACCTATATAATTGTATAATTAGTTAGTATTGTTATTACACATCATTTTGAATAAAGTAGAAAAAAGAACCAGAAAAAAAATAAAAACAAAAAAAATGTATGTATGATAATGGAAACAAAATATACACTTACATTTCAACTGATTTAAAATGGTATTTAAAACCAATTTGTAGAATAAAATAAAATACAATTAGCCATGTAATCAATGTGGCAATTTTGCAAGTTCCAGTGCACTTTAAATTGAACAGTAGTAGTTTAGTCCAGGCTTCCTAAAAAGAGTTCAGCTTTAATTGCCACATGAGTTCATGTTTCTCCAGAATATTCGGGATGTCTCCTTCAAGATCACCCATGTCTATGTGATCCAGGATCTGGAACTTAAAACCTGTGTGTCTTTTATGAAGAGAAAGGTGTTTGGCTAGTGCATTATTTTTACATCCAGAGAGGATTTCTGCCAGATGACATGAAATCCTACGCTTGAGTTTATTTACAGTCTTGCCCACATAGAATGCATCACATTTATTGCACTGTGCCCTGTAAATTACTTTTTTAGTGTTACAGTCATGCCCTGCACTGGTTTTAATGATCTTTAAATAAGGGCAATAAAAACTATCAACTTGCTGTATAAATATACAAAATGTACAATTAGTTTCATATCTTTTAGTGCTTTTCTCACATGGTCTAGGTTTAAATTCAACAAAACATCTAATGTTCCTGTCCTTCCTATAAACAAATGATGGGGCTTCACCTAAGATGTTAATCAGAAAAGGGTTTCCTGTGACAATGTCCCAGTTTTCTTCAATAATATTTTTGATACTATGATAATCCAAAGTGTATGTCAGGATGCAGCTATTTTTGCATTTGTTATTCTCTGTGGGATTACTTAACATTTGTATACTGGGGAGGTTGAGTGAAGGTGCTTCACTCCTTTTCAGTTCTATAATGGGTTCCAGGATGTTTTTTAACATCTGACTTTCATAGCCTCTCACTAGAAAATCATTCTCTAAGTTGCTCAGGTTTCTCAAAAATGGTTCCATCTCTGTAGTAATTCGAACTAATCTATAGCCTTGGGACTTCACTACATTATACTCGTTTTTTGTAGGATGTAGACTTTTACTGTGGAGTAATAAGTTAACTCTTGTTGTTTTTTTGAATAGATCAGTGGTGATTCTGTTATTGTTGGTGTCCTTGGAAATCTGCATATCTAAGAAAGTGGTTGAAGTACAGCTATGGGAAGAGGTAAACTTCAGGAAGGGGGTTGTGTGATTGAGGTAAGTGATAAAATCTCCAAGCTGCAAGGTGTCACCTTCCCACACAATAAAGACATAATCAATAAAACATAAATAGCATGTGATATGCTGCATGTAATCTGTGTTGTTTAACACAAAGTCCTCCTCCCATTTGCCCAGGGCTGTGTTAGCTATGCTGGGAGCCATGACAGCCTCCATTGCTATACCAGTTTTTTTGTTTGTAGTGTTTGCCATTGAAAGTAAAGAAACTGAAGTCCAGTACAAGATTAATGAGCTTGCTTAACTTTTGCAGTTGTGCCTGTGTACCTTGATTATGTTTCTTAACTGTTACACAGTAATTGTGAGGGAGCACTGTGCACAAGGATTCCACATCAATAGTTACCAAAATACTGTCAGCTTCCACTGTAATGTTTTTTTATTTTCTTCAAAAAATCCATTGAATCTCTTATGTATAACTTATTATTTTCTGCTACAGGTTTCAGCAAGTAATCAAGGTAAATGGCTGTGGCTTCAGTAAGGGAACCACCACTTGCTACCACAGGTCTATAAGGTGGGTCTTCTCTGTTCTTGTGTGGCTTTGGTATTCCAAAAAAGTAAGGTAAATGTGTAGGCATGGGCTCCATAAATAATTATAAAGATTTTCAGTGATTAGTGTTCCATAAATCATATGCTCTTTGTATGTCATCCATGGTAAATTACTCATAAAATCTGTTATCTTCCAGCATGTTCTCTATCTTTTGGTTGTAGCTAGTTGTATCAGTTACAAGTATACCTCCTCCCTTGTCTGCCTTCATTACACGCCTGGATTTATCATTGCCTAGCTCAAGCAATGCTTTTTTTTTCTCTGTGTGTTAAGTTATAAAGTTTTTTCTTAGGAGGTTTTTTAAGCAGTTTCCTGATATCCATCTCACATTTCACTTCGAAAGCAGCTAGTGTTTGATGTAGTGGTGGACAATAGCTGCTAGGCCTTTTTATAATTTCATCAATAGGCTTATTTTCAGTGTCATTACTTTTTCCATGAAACTGTACCCTTAAGTTGAGCTTCCTCACAAACATGTTAAGGTCTGTCAGATTTCAGGGGCTTACCTCCTATGTGGTAGTTTGCGGGTACTCTGTTTTTTCCAAAGGGGATTACTACGCATTTGTTAGCATTTAGCTTGAGACCATGGCTTTGACACCATGCATCAGTCTCTTTAAGGCCCTTCTGGAGGATATCCATGTCAGCCGGAGACTCTATTATAGCACCCAGTTTGCAGTCGTTCGCAAACTTGGTCAGCCATAGCCCTTCAGTGCTTGCCTGTACTCCTGAGAAGTATATGCCAAACAGGAGGGGCCCCAGGACAGCCCTGAGGCACACCACTCATTACTGGTCTGGATTTGGACATAGATCCCGCTACTCTTACTTTGTGAGATCTGTCTGAGAGCCAGTTTGCGATCCATCTTGTGATGTAAGGGTTTATGCCCAGGTTGGTGAGTTTATCAATAATACCTGAATGGGGAATGGTGTCAAATGCTTTAGCAAGGTCAAGGTAAGCCGTGTGTACCTCCTTTCCCTTATCTATAGCCTGAGTAACTGTCTCAAAGAAGTCCACCAGATTCAGGAGACATGATCTGCCCTTGACGAAGCCGAACTCTGTGGGGTCAAGTGTTTGGAGGTTCCCAATCTCTCTGTTTATGAGTTCCATAATGATTTGCTGCATTGGCCTACAGATCAGACTGGTCAGGCTTATTGGTCGGTAGTTCCCAGGGTCGGTTGTGGGCTCAGCCTTGTGCAGTGGAACCACCATTGCTGTGCGCCATTCTATGGGCACATATCCTGTCGAGAGACTGAGACTGAACAGGGTATTCAGATGCGGGGTTAATTCATTTTGGAGCTCGCATATGACACAGCCCGGGACACCATCTGGTCCCATGGAGGCAGTGTTTTTAGCTTTAGATAGAGCCTTATTAACCAATGTATCAGTAATAATTGGAGTTACACAATCCCCTGGAATAGTAATAGGCCCTGCAGGTGGCGGTGGTGGTGGTGGGGATTTGCACTGAACCTGTCAGCCAAAATGTTGGCAATGTCAGAGGGGGGTCAGTGTATTTTATTCCATTTTGTACTAGCTCAGAACAGACCTGAGCGTTGCCATTTAAGTTTTTGACATAACCATAGAAGGCCTTATGGTTATCCTTGGCATCCTTGGCAACTTTCTTTTCGAAATTGGCTTTAGTTGACTTGATGAGGGCCCTCAATTTCTTACTAAATCTGATCAGGGATGATTTTTCTACTTGAGATTTGGCCTTTTTTTGTATGAGTCTCCTCCTTTTATTGTATAGTTTGCTTATGGCCGGGGTCCATCAGACTGGTTTCTTCTTGCTTGAGGAAGGAGTCTTGGTTTTATTTGGGATAGCACGGCCCATGCAATCCTGAAGATGTATATAAAGTGCCTTGGTGTAGGATTCTGCATCCTAGATATTATTATCCTTCTGCAAGGGAATATTGAAGCTTTCCACTTCTGACGCAAGTAGTTTGAAGTTTGCTTTGGAAAGGTTTTTCATGATGATTTCTTTGACTGAGGGAGGTGGAGGGGTGAGGATGCCCAGGGTTATCAGTTTGTCATCTGATCTGACCAGAGAGGGAGTGATAACGGGTGTGGTACAATGGGCGCCCATATTTGTGATGACTAAATCCAATATGTTGTCCCCTCCAGTGGGAGAACATACCAGTTGTTCAAGGGCATTTGAATTTATAAATTCTATGAACCGCTGGGCATAGGAGTTAGAACTTTGGTAGTTCACCCAGTCTATACCAGGGTAGTTGAAGTCACCCAAAATTATGGTGTTGGGTAGGACCTTTATATTTTCCAATGCCTCAAGGAATGCTGAGTGAGCATCTTGGGACATGGTGGGCAATCTATAACAGGCTATGACTTGAAATGTGGTTTTGCCTTGCTGATAGTTGTGCATGGATGATCTCTGGGGCATCACGCTGTGCCACTAACCTGAAGATGTGGGTATCCTTGATGAATATGGATACACCTCCGCCCTTTGTACTGCGATCCGGTAACTGAGGCCGGAAGGTATGATATGAATTGTAACCTGGTAGTGCTGGGGTGCTCTCTGGAGCCTTGAACCAGGTTTCCGTCACTGCACAAACATCTATTTTCTCCATACTGAGGAGTGCCTCGAGTGCGTGCATTTTGAGGTTGAGACTTCTGGTGTTGAGTAGCATTACCCTTAGTTTTTGGTTACCTGTGCTGGTTACGGTGGTTGGTTTGTCCTTTGAGCCTTGCCTAAAAAAGGCACTATGGGGACAGCAAGAGCCTTGGCCAGTATTCGAAAGCCTAGGGGTGACAGGTGCAAACCATCTCTGGTGAAACAGCGAGGCTTGTCTTTCATGTCATCCCAGGCAGACAGACACTGGATCCCCTTAGAATGACACCAGAAGCTTAGCCAATTGTTGAAATTGATCATCTTTGTATTGTGGTATCATTCTAGGTGAAGGTAGTATGCTACTCAAGGCCAGGGTCATACCAGCTTGCGCTACATGATCAGAGAGCTCCTCAATGTCTCTTTTCATGTAGTCCAGGGACGTACATCTTAGATCATTCACACCAACATGTACAATGACAGCGTCATACTTGTACTTGTTCTGGAGTGACCTAAGTGACTGTGTTATGTGGTGGATCCTAGCACCCGACAGGCAGCTGACAGTAACTTCTCCTTGTTCAGCCTGGTGAGTGGAACATCTGTGTGCCTCACTATAGAGTCTCCTATTACTAGTGTGTTGGGTATGGTGTTTTGCCTTAAGGGCTGTCGTGAGGCACACTGCTGAGGTGAATTATGTGTTTTCTGGCTTGTGTTTGGAGGTGCAGGTTGCTTGCTTGTCTGCTTTGGAGGGCCCTGTTTCTTTTTCAGATTGTACCTGTTATTGTGTCTGGTTCCTCCGTCTGACCCTGGGACCTGGGTTGTAGTTGGGGTTCCAGTCGGGATTGCCCAGGTATTGTATTTCCCTGACCCCTGTCCACTGTTTGGTTCTCCTGTCTCCCTGGGAGTTGGTAGATAGAGTATGAGACCTCTGGAATTCTTCCTCTGCTTTCCGGAATCTCGGTGGGTTGTAGTAGTATTCCTCTCTGTGGCTGTGGTATGGGGGGAACTGGTAAGAGGGACAAGATCTGGGGCTCTGGTGGTGGTGGTGGTCATTGTTCTTGTTCTGGTACTGGTGCTGGCTTTGGTATTGGTGGGGTGGTTGATGTCTGTGCTGTCGATATTGGTCTTCCTGAAGAAACATACTCCAGGGGAGATGCTCGCACAAAACCAGACAGGGGCACAATACAGGACCACCAGGAGACTGCCCATCCAACATCTCATTCCCCACAATCTCAATCCCCTCTGGCTATCAACACTCCGCAGAAGCCTTTGACATCACAGAAGGATCAGGACAGGAGCATAAGCCACAGTGGCACCCAAAACCGACAGAGAGTTCTACAGGGTGAATTACAGGACTACCAGGACAACCAGGACCACAGACAATCCAGCTACCAGGAGCAGCAGCACCTTCACAGAGACCAGTTTCTTCAGGAAGACCAATATCGACAGCACAGACATCAACCACCACACCAATACCAAAGCCAGCACCAGTACTGACAGACCTTAAAATGGTTGTGAGGAAGCTCAACCTAAGGGTACGGTTTCATGGCAAAAGTAATGACACTGAAAATAAGCTCATTGATGAAATTATAAAAAGGCCTAGCAGCTATTGTCTACCACTACATCAAACTCTAGCTGCTTTCGAAGTGAAATGTGAGATGGATATCAAGAAACTCCTTACAAAACCTCCTAAGAAAAAAACCTTATAACTTAACACACAGAGAAAAAAAAGCATTGCTTGAGCTAGGCAATGATAAATCCAGGCATGTAATGAAGGCAGACAAGGGAGGAGGTATACTTGTGACTGATACAACTAGCTACAACCAAAAGATAGAGAACATGCTGGAAGATAACAGATTTTATGAGTTATTTACCATGGATGACATAAAAAGAGCATATGATTTATGGAACACTAATCTCACCACATTATGGGAAGAAAAACTTATCACTGAAAATCTTTATAATCATTTATGGAGCCCATGCCCACATTTACCTTACTTTTTTAGAATACCAAAGCCACACAAGAACAGAGAAGACCAACCTTATAGACCGGTGGTAGCAAGTGGTGGTTCCTTACTGAAGCCACGGCCATTTACCATGATTACTTGCTGAAACTTCTAGCAGAAAAGAATAAGTCATACATAAGAGATTCAATGGATTTTTTTGAAGAAAATAAAAAACATTACAGTGGAAGCTGACAGTATTTTGGTAACTATTGATGTGGAATCCTTGTACACAGTGCTCCCTCACAATTACTGTATAACAGCAGCTATGGAGTCTTTTAAGAAACATAATCAGGGTACACAGGTACAACTGCAAAAGTTAAGCAAGCTCATTAATCTTGTACTGGACTTCAATTTCTTTACTTTCAATGGCAAACACTGCAAACAAAAAACTGGTATAGCAATGGGGACTGCCATGGCTTCCAGCATACCTAACATAGCCATGGGCAAATGGGAGGAGGACTTTGTGTTAAACAACACAGATTACATGCAGCATATCACATGCTATTTATGTTTTATTGATGATGTCTTTATTGTGTGGGAAGGTGACACCTTGCAGCTTGGAGATTGTATCACTTACCTCAATCAAATAACCCCCTGCCTGAAGTTTACCTCTTACCATAGCTGTACTTTAACCACTTTCTTAGTTATGCAAATTTCCAAGGACACCAACAATAACAGAATCACCACTGATCTATTCAGAAAACCAACGAGGGTTAACTTATTACTCCACAGTAAAAGTCTACATCCTACAAAAACCAAGTATAATGTAGTGAAGTCCCAAGGCTATAGATTAGCTCGAATTACCACAGAGATGGAACCATTTTTGAAAAACCTGAACAACTTAGAGAATGATTTTCTAGTGAGAGGCTATGAAAGTCAGATGTTAAAAAAACATTCTGGAACCTATTATAGAACTGAAAAGGACTGAAGCACCTTCACTCAACCTCCCCAGTAGAAAAATGTTAAGTAATTCCACAGAGAATAACAAATGCAAAAATAGCTGCATCCTGACATACACTTTGGATTATCACAGTATCAAAAATATTATTGAAGAAAACTGGGACATTGTCACAGTAAACCCTTTTCTGATTAACATCTTAGGTGAAGCCCCATCATTTGTTTATTGGAAGGCCAGGAACATTAGAAGTTTTGTTGAATTTAAACCTAGAACGTGTGAGAAAAGCACTAAAAGATGTGAAACTAATTGTACATTTTGTATATTTATACAGCAAGGTATTGTTTAAAGAAGATCATTAAAACCAGTGCAGGGGGTGACTGTAACACTAAAAAAGTAATTTACAGGGCACAGTGCATTGAATGTGATGCATTCTATGTGGGTAAGACTGTAAATAAACTCAAGCATAGGATTTCATGTCATCTGTCAGAAATCCTCTCTGGATGTAAAAATAATGTACTAACCAAACACCGTTCTCTTCATAAAAGACACACAGGTTTTAAGTTCCAGATCCTGGATTGCATAGATGTGGATGATCTTGAAGGAGACATCCCAAATATTCTGGAGAAACATGAACTCATGTAGCAATTAAAGCTGAACTCTTTTAGGAAGCCTGAACTAAACTACTACTGTTCAATTAAAAGTGCACTGGAACTTAGAAAATTGCCACATTGTTTACATGACTAATTGTATTTTATTTTATTTGATTCTACAAATTGGTTTTAAATACCATTTTAAATCAGTTGAAATTTAAGTGTATATTTTGTTTCCATCATCATACATACATTATTTTCTTATTTTTATTTTTTTCTGGTTCTTTTTTCCACTTTATTCAAAATGATGTGTAATAACAATACTAACTAATTATACAATTTTATAGGTTTTTAGGGTTCTTGTACACAGACCTGAAGAAGTCTAGAAGGACGAAAGCTATCTTTGTTAACAATCAGTTATGAAAATAGAAATAGATTTTTACATGCAAAATGTATATGTATATATTTATATATATTTTTTTTGATTGCCAAATGAACTAAGGTTGATATATTTCCAGCCATGTAGTATATTGTCTTGGATAAAATCACAGACTTAATAATTTGGTTAAATAAGAGGTACCACATCATTATATAATTTTATTTAAAGTACATAAGGGTTATATATTATTATGACAGCTACTAAGTAGGGCAGGACCAGATTGAATGTCACACTGATGGGGGAAGGGATGTGAATTTAACATGTGTACCAATAACACTTTGTTTTACAGCACAATAAACCACTCCCATGCCTGATAAAAAGTATGTGTATATATATATATATATATATATATATATATATATATATTTAGAAAGCTTGTGAGGAAATTATTACTCTATTTTTGTTTTACTTGGATCGCTTGTCTGTGTACTTAATAAAGGATTTTCGACTGGAAACAGACTGCCTGCCTTGCTTGGATTACTTTCGAATACTTATTAATGCTGTACAATTATATACTTTCTATTATTACTTTTTGTTTTTTTTTGTTTTGACTTAAGACGAGTTTACGTTCGCTATTTCTACTACTATTGTCTGATCTGATTAATATACAGTGATTAACTAGAAATATTTATTAATCTACTGACATTTGTTGACCAGGAAAGTCCACTGGGTCTGAAACCCATTTTTTGTGGAGGTCCAGGGAGAAAAGCTCCACAATGAGTAAAATGCAACATCAGATTATAGTAGGTCGGTAGTTATACAATTTTTGAAAGAAAGACTTTAAATTATATAAATATATATATAGAGATAACAATAGACACATTATGTGGTACCACATATACGTGTATTGCATTATGCACAATTGTCTGTATTTGTTTGTTCTTATTATTGGCAAATGACATTTGTTTTACTACTTTCTCACTTAAGTTGCCAACTTAGAATTGTTCCTCAACTACTGTAGATACACGAGAGTCAAAGGCTAGATTACTGTCTGTGTATATCACAAAGTCTTTGACTTCTGGGTCAACTCTAAGGGGTGTGTTGTCAGTATGATAGTTACCAGTCATCCACACATAGACAGCAATCTAGCCTTTGACCATCACGTGTCTACAGTAGTGAGGAGATCATTCTGTGTTAATCTACTTATAAACAAACGCATGGCATCTAGGTCCAAGTAAGTCATTGTTCTACTGTATTTGGTATTCATCAGACCTATCATTGAGTACAATACTCCCTTTGGTATGTACCTAACCATGCATATCCAACAATTGGAATGTGCATGGAGGTTCCTCACTAAAAGAATACAGGGCATAAGTAAAATGTCCTATGCAGACCGCCTCAAGGCCTTATCCCTGTATTCTTTCTCCTACAGGCTTTTGATGGGAGAGCTATGCCTGGCATACAGAGCATTGTCACTCCCCACTCTGATGAACCTCCTGCATATCCACAAAACAAACAGCACCAGAATTACCCATTTTAAAGACTAAAACCTTGCCTGTGATATAAATAGGACTGCTGGAGAGACAGGTATGTATCCCAGAGACTACCCAATCTCTGGAACAGACTCCCCATCCATGTGAAGCAGAGCTCCTCCCTAACCCAATTCAAGTGTAACTTGGGCAACTGGATGGGGAACAGGAAATTCATCCATGGTTTGGCACCAATGTCTCTAATGGACACAGGCAACCTGTAAATGGTTCATCCCCCAGGCCCCTGCCTGTAAACGTTTCATTTGCCAAGCTGCAGCTTACACTTATCAAGGGTATCAGAACTTGCCAGAGATTTAGGATGCATGGCTAGGCTTAAAAAGGCTGTTGCGGTTGTTAGCCTAGTAAACACCTATGAACCTATGACAATGGCATGGAATGAAGCAATGCAGGACTGTTCTACAGCAGTCAACCGACAGTGTGCATATCTCTACATGTAGCATACATAATCATAAGTGAGGATGGATATAGTGTTGTACTTGAGGAGAGATATAGTGCTGTACCTATTTGTATACCTGCATCTATGCCTGAGGTTTGGAGTCGCCACAGTCATGCAGTGGTTAGCATTGTTGCATCACAGCAAGAGGTTATCTGGTTCGATTCTTGGCTGGGGTACTTTCTGTGCAGAGTCTGCATGTCCTCCCTGTGGTCACATAGATTACCTCTGGGTGCTCCAGTTTCCTTCCACATTCCAAAGACATGCAGTAGGTGGATTGGACACTCTAAATTGGCCATAGGTGAGTGTGTGTGCACAAGTGAGTGGTGCAAATGAATTACTGCGGCAGTGCTAGCCACCCGGCAGTGTAAACCTTGGCTTGAGATGATTGTACTGCAGAAGTGACATTCAAACCCCATGTGCAAAATTGGAAAAAGGATTGAGGATGGATGGATCTCTGCCTGGGGCATGTGGCAGTGGCAACATGTATTGTTAATGGTGTTACAGCCTGAATAATTGTCAGTATGATGCTTCTGTTATATCTCTGTGATTCATCATGCATGTGTAGGGCTGTGCTGACACAGGTGCATATCTGGGAATAGAAATTTGATATATCAAATTAATAAAAATGTAGCTGATCAGGAAAATAACTGTATGAGGATGATTATGCGGGCTATGATGTTATTGAACATTAGGATATATTACAGTAGATATGGTGACACATCCACAAATACTGCATTGTCTACAGGTAGCAGGTTTACTTTCCACTGGCATGGCTTCTACTATCACATAAAGATAGAGTGGGACAGTCATGTTTCCAGTGTATCCCTGGTGTCTGCAGTCCATCACACATATGTTGCTGTCATGGTACCATCATATCAAAGATAAACACAAAACATGTCACAAAAGTGATCACCATGATGGTGGAAAGATAAAAACATAAGTAGCTTGTGAACTGCTCCATAGAACAGTCACGTGACTGCCCCTCATAAGCTTAGGCAGTAAACTGTAATGCTGCTTTGAAGAGTTCTATCAGAATGAACAACAGATGTATCGTTTGAACGTGAATGAGTCCATTTCCCAGATTGTGCACTCCTCTGTTTGTATGCTATTTCATATTCCCTCATCCTGTCTCATCTGACATGCAGAAGATGTATCAATATATGCAATGATTTTCAGACAACCATGCCACACTGCTCTTCAAGCCACAGGTGTGTCATACTTTGGAGGACTTGGCAGCCCATGTAAACTTACAAGCTATTACCAGGAGTCCACATTTCACATCAGTCCACACACCAGATAAATAATTACCTTTAAAGCACTGTGATTTATTCTGAGGTGCAACCCTGTCATCACTGCTGCCGGACACATTGCATCTGATGTAGTGATCATGCCACAAGTTCATCCACACCTACACCCAAACTCTGATAGTGCTGTGTTAACAGTGGTAGTGGACGGTATGCTGTCCAAAGGTACATTGTGGGCAGTATCCCATATATATCCTATGTGTGTCTCTGTAGAAATTAGTATACTATATGCTCCAGCTGTATGGTGTCATTGTACAATACTGACTATGAAGCTAGTCAACATGTGTGCTCATATTTTGGGTGGAAATGCATTATCTCCATAGCTTTGCAGCATGCATACATCAATAATTCAGGAAAATGAAGTCCTTTGACTTTTTGTTTGACTTGTGAATTATTACATTAAAATTATTACATTATTTAGTTATCTAACACATCAGCCCTTTCCTTGACCCATGTAGTCCACAGTGTTTTTTTCATTTATTCCTGTAAATAGTATTAATAAGGTCATACCTTGAAACTTTCCACTGCTAGCCAAGTGTATCACCAGACT
>NC_056729.1:998606115-998689046 GCF_019279795.1 Protopterus annectens
AATGAAAAGATCTGATTATGTCCAGCAAGGCCAACTATGAGGTCAGGATAGCCTCACAAGCTAAGGACAATCACAAGGCCTTCTTCAGCTATGTCTGGAGCCTTAAAGGTAACACATAGAAGTGTGCTGAACAGGTGGTTAGTGGAGCCACCTTCACCCATTAGGGTGACATAGCAAATCTACTGGTTGTTAATTCACCTCAAACTTTACCCCCAGCTCCACCAGATAAAATCCTCTCCAGCATACTACCCCCAGCTATTAGCAGAGACCAGGTGCTGGCAATACTTACTAAAGTCAAGAACACTACCTCCATGGGTGTCGACATACCTCCTGGTGGCCACCTAAACAGTCTAGAACATGACCTATCGGGAACACTTGAGGCACGCTTCAACTACAGCCTTGAAACAGGCTACATTCCAATCAAATGGAGGACTTCAATAGTCATTTTCCTCCACAAGGGAGGACAGATCCATCAGTCTTACAATCCTAATATGCAAAGCTATAGAACAAATTATCATAGAAATGATAAATAAGGACATTGATAACCTACAGATGCTGGACCTATCACTTTGTGAAGGTAAGGTTATACCTACTTAATCTGGTAGACTTCTTTCAGAGGGCTATCAAGGCAATGAATCAGGAGAAAACAGTGCCTACTCTGCATCTTGACCTAGCTAAAGCATTAGACACAGTACTCCAGTCAGGCATTGTTGACAAGCTCTATGAGAAAGACATAAATCCCTACATAAGTTACTAAGGTTACTAAGTTGCCTTCCTATTCATATGCCCCCCCATAAAGATGCCCATGATACCCAAGACCTACTGTGAATGGTTTGGAGTGCATAGCTAGGCTTGTAAGGGCCCTAGTGGTCATTAGCCTAGTAACAACCTTTGAAATTATGAAGTAGCTGGGACCTGCCCTTGATAAATCTGAAATGGTTTAGGTCAAGAGACTGTAAGCTAGCTATAGCCTTGATTATTAATTCCATTATGATCCTTTCCATAGACTTTAATATAAGACGGGTCAGATGTATGGGTCTATAATTACCTGGCTCCATTGAAGCCTTACCTTTGTGCAAAAACATGACTGTTTCTATCCTCTATTCACTGAGCATGAAGTCTGTTTTGACACTGCTATTGAATAACTTCTGTAGGAGGTCAGACAAGTCAGTAAGCAGCCTAGGATATCATCTGGTCCCACAGACATAGTGTTTTTAGCTTTATAGAATGCCTTGAGAGCTTGTTCTTGGGAAATTTAAAAGGGGGTATAGATATGTGATCTGAGAATATTGGAGGGGAGAAAAGGGATGAAGTTTGAGCTAAATTTGTCCTCTAGTAGATTGGCTATGGGTCTAAGTACGTGTTATCATTTACTATTAGCTCAGCATAGTGCTGATGATTGTTTCTGATATTTTTAACATAATTAAAGAAGGTTTACCTTTCACCCTAATGGCTATTATTATCTCATGTTTGCCTTTGGTTGATTTGGTCAGGGTGCAGAGTTACTTGTTAAGTTTAGCAAGAAAGCTATTAACATCTTGAGAGTTAAATTTATTTTTGCATGCAATTAAGTTTTTTGTTTGCTTGTTTGTTTAGAGCATGTTTATATTAGGGATTACCTGAGGTGTATTCTTAAATTTGACATTGTATTTATTTCTGTAGGGGACAGACGCAGCTATGCAGCTATTTACATATGCATAGAATTTGGCGGTAAAGAAGTCTGCATTAGCGGTGGCATAGCCGGCCTTAGGCATAGGTCAACTAGGTGGCCACCTATGGTGCCACTCTAGCAGGGGCACTTTTCCCATATTTATTTAGTGTAGGTAGACCAGGATGGGGGCACCAGGTAAAGTGGTGGGGGGTACCATGGAGCCCTTTTGCCTAGGGCACTAGTTGACCTAAGGCCACTCCTGAGCAGTGGGGTCAAGATGGAAGTGGCTTTTGAATTTAGCCAGGTCATCACTCAGTTGTAGTAGATTAGCCTTTGTATAATTTCTGATTACTGAGGTATTGGGAGATGCTTCAGGCTTCAATCTTATGGTGAATGGAATTAACTTGTGTTTTGATCTGATCAGGAAGGAAACTGCAATTAGTGAGGAGAAAGCTGCCCTATATTAAGGGCCAAGTCCAGGATTTAATTGCCCCTGGTTGGAGTGTGGACTAACTGTTTCAGGGAGTTTCTATTGATTCATAGGTTCATAGTAGTCCAGAATCCCTGGCAGTACATGTTTGAGGTTGTATAAATATCCCAGCTTATGGAGAAGTTGTTGAAGTGTTTGGCTTAATACATATGAAGTCCAAAAGAGGGACAACAACGGGTCCTGTAGTTAGCTATAATATGATACAGGGTTTTGTTAAAAATAAGTTGTACATGGAGGAGTTCAATGTTATTATCTTGTTTAACAAGGCAGGAGATAAGTGTTAAGTCATTTTGCAGCTTCATCTATTGTGGTGGCCATAGATTACTTTCCATGGCTTTGAACCAGACCTCTGTGATGATGCATATATAAATGTTTTCCAGGGTAAAGACTGTTTTAAAGGAGCTGAGTTTATTTTTAAGTCTCCTAGATTTGAGCAGCAGTACCTTTAATATTATTCAGCTTCTGTTTAGTTATACTGGAATGTTTAGAAGACTGACATTGCCTAAAAAAGTCACCATGGTGTGAAAAGGAATTAGCCAATAAAGGAAAGGCTTCAGGGTAGAGGTGTAGACCATCACTGGAAAAAAGTTGGGACTTTCTACCATCTCCTTTCAGGTTGATATATATCTATATCTATGTATATATATATATATATATATATATATATATATATATATACATACATATGTGTGTGTGTGTGTGTGTGTGTGTGTGTGTGTGTGTGTGTGTGTGTGTGTGTGTGATTTATACATATATGCTACCCCTTAGAATTGTACCAGAAGCTAAGTCCATTCTTGAAATCAATCTTTTTTTCCTATTGCAGAATCATTCTTTTTGATGGTAGAATGCTGCTTAAGGCTAGGCTCATATCAGCTTTATAGACATATTCTGAGAGCTCCAACATGCCTTCTCTCTTTGTATAGTCAAGGGAGGTATTTCCCAAGTCATTTGCAGCCATGTGCACTATGACTGTATCATATGTGTACTTGTGGTGCATGGACTTTATTGCCAGCATGATGTGATGTTACCTGGCAACTGACCATTACCCTCTTTTTGCATAGCTTGGAGAGCGGTGCTTCGATGTATCTCACTACTCAGTCACCTAAGACTACAGAATTGGTTGAGTGGAGATTTAAGTTTAATGGTGGGTGCTGCTTGAGTCTGTGAGGTCGATGAGGGTATTTTTTTTCATAGGTTGCATTTAGGAGGCCAGAACATCATGATGGTAGAAGATAATGAAAATAACGTTTTGGTAATCCTTTGTTACTCTGCATTAACATGACTAGTCCTCTATGAGTAATTTATAATTAGTTTTATAATGTAAATATTTGTAAATACATCATAGGATCATAGAAGATTACCAGGCTAATGGCTCTGGGGCCCTTATAAGCCTAGCCAAGAGTTTATCCCCAGAAAAGAAACCACAATCAGCACCTGTTGCCCCTGTCAGTGGAACCCCTGGGACAAATCTGTGGTTACCCATCCACTCATCAAGGTTGCGCTTGAAGATAGTCAGCGACATATTTTGCTTGACGTGTAGGGGAGTCTATTCCAGACACAGGGCGGCCTCTGGGAGAGAAACCTGTCTCTCCAGCAGGTTTTGTTAATGTCACATAATAGATTTTAGCCTTGTGATAGGGTACTATGCGAGGAGTTAGACTTACGGATATGGAGCATCTTTAGTAGAGTAGTGTCTGAGATTGCCTTGTAGGTGAGACACAGGTCACCTCTGAGAAATCTGTATAATACAGAGTAGAGTGATAGTGATTTGAGCCTGTCCACATAGGACAGGTGTTGGAGGCCATAGATTCTCTTTGTGAGGTATTTTTTGTGGCCTTTCCAGTTGGTACAGGTGTTTGGAGAGGTGCATACCAAATGGGGTGTTGTTCTCAATTATTGGCCTAATGAAGGAAGAGTACAGAGAGGTAATAATCTCCTTTTTTCTGGATTTAATCCTTTTACTTATGAGATGAACCAAGTAAAAGGCTTTTCTGACCACTGCCGCTACATGATGGTCAAATGTGAGATTGCTGTCAACTTGTGAACCTAGGTCTCTCACCACAGGTTGTGTGTTTAGGGAGTTGCCGCAAATGTGGTAATAAATAGGGGTCATGTTTTGCTGAATGGTATGATAATACATTTTTTTGCCTTTAACTTAAGGCCATGACTTTGGCACCAGTCATTTGTTGCTGTGAGACCCTCTTGAAGTATGTTAACATAATTTGGGGAAGACAATGACAGCACCCAACTTACAGTCATCCACAAACTTGGCCAGCCACAGGCCTTTTGTGTTTTCCTGGACCTCAAAGAAGTAGATGCTAAAGAATAGGGGTTCCAGGACAGATCCCTAGGGGACACCACTAGTGACAGGTCTGCTATCGAAGGTAGTGGCACCTATTTTGACCTTGTGGGTCCTATGAGTGAGCCAGTTAGCCACCCACCTGATGAGATAGGGATTTACACCAAGTTCTGTTAGCTTTTCAATGATGACTGAGTGGGGGATTGTGTCAAAGGCTTAGCCAAGTCAAGGTAAGCTTTATATACTGACTTTCCCTCATCCAGTGCCTTGGTGACAGTCTCAAAAAAGTCAACCAGGTTCAACAGGAAAGATCTGCCTTTGACGAATCTGAACTGGGTGGGGGTCAAGTGCTTGGAGATTGCCTATGTCCTTGTTTATGAGGCCCATAATAATACGCTCCACAGCCTTACAGATCAGACTTGTCAAGCTAATGGGGTGATAGTTACCAGGGTCAGTAATGCCAGAATCTTTGTGCAAAGGGATAACCATGGCAGTTCTCTAATCTGCTGGAATGAAGCATGTACTTAGGCTATGGATGAATAGGGTGTTCAATGGTGAGGCTAGTTCTTGATGGAGATGTTGCAGAATACAGTCTGGGATATTATCAGGTCCATAGAAGCTGTGTTCTTTGCCTTGGATAGGGCCTTTAACACTTGCTCTATGGAGATGTGAGGTGCAGGGCAAGTATCGGGGAGGTTGAATGGGCCTTTAAGGGGGGACAGGGGGGTGAAGTTTGCACTAACCTATCTGCTAGCAGGTTGGCTAAGTCAAGAGGATCAGTGTAAGTGGCACCATTAAGAACTAATTCTGAGCAAACCTGGACATTGCCATGGAGGTTTCTGGTGTAACTGAAAAAGGCTTTGTGGGTAGCCTTTGTTTCGGAGGCTAGCTTCGATTCATAACTGGCTTTGGAGGATTTCACTCCTGATCTAATTTGCTTGTTGAGGCTAAGGAGGGAGTTTTTCCAATTAGGAATTTGTGCCTTTTTACCCTTGGACAACAGTTTCTTCCTTTTATTGTAAAGCCTGTTTATAGAGGATGTCCACCACACAGGTTTGTGTTTCCTTGAGGAACAGGTTTTAGTTCTGTTGGGTATAGCTGAGTCCATGCAGTTGTACAGGTGCTTGTATGCTGCACTGGCATACTGTTCAGCATATCTGAGGGGGTGGTGGTGTGAAGCTACTGATACCTTACCTTAGAAGGTTGTAGTCAATTTCTGAGAAGTTTTTTAGTCTGGTTACAGCTGGGGGGGGGGGGTTGGACAGGATAGACACTTCAAATGAGAAAGACCGATGGTCTGATCTCACCAACAAAGAACTTACTATGGGAGTGGTGCAGCAGTCACCCATGTTGGTGAGAACCAAGTCTAGAATGCCATCTCCCCTTTTAGGGGATGAGGCAAGCTGGTCTAGCACATTAGAATCAATGAAATCAAGGAATTGTTGGGTGAGTGCATTAGAGCAGGAATAGTTAATCCAGTTTATGGTGGGGTAGTTGAAGTCACCAAGGATCAGGGTGTTAGAGGGTACCTTGATGGACTCAAGTAGGTCCAGATAGGAGGAGTGGGTGTCCTGAGTCATGGAGGGGGGTCTATAGCTGGCTATAACTTGGATGAGTGTCTTTCCAATTGTCAATTTCAGCTGGAGAAGTTCTAGTGCATCATGCTGGCAAGCCAGTCTGGAGGTGTGCTTGTCTTTAATAAAAATAAAAACTCATTTTGGGGTCAGAATGTGTGGAATGAGGTATAGCCTGGTAAGGCAGGGATGCTCTCAGCAGCCTTGAACCAAGTTTCACTGACTGCACAGATGTTAGCATTTTCCAGTGCTAGGAGCACCTCCAGCGAGTGCCTTTTCAGGTTAAGACTCCTTGTGTTAACCAGCATGACCTTCAATCTGCTTTTTGACAGAGCTTTTATGTTGGAAGATTTGTCTGTAGGACATTGCCTAAAAAAGGCGCAATGGGGGAGGCAAGAGCCTTGGCCAGAATCCTGAATCCCAGGAGTGATAAGTGGAGGCCATCTCTAGCAAAGCATCGAGGTCTGTCAACCATGTCATCCCAGGCAGACAGATACTGGATCCCCTTGGAATGACACCAAAAACTAAGCCAATTGTTGAAGTCAATTATTTTTTGTTGGTATTGTGGTATAATTTTTGGTGAAGGTAGGATGCTGCTTAGGGCTAGGGTCATACCTGCCTGGGACACATACTCTGACAGCTCAGTCATGTCTCTCTTCATATAGTCCAGGAGGTACATCTCAAGTCATTCACCAACATGAACAATGAGACTTAAGTGCGTGCATGATGTAGTGGATTCTGGCACCTGACAGACAACTGACCGTGATCTTCTCCTTGTCAAGCCTGGTAAGGGGGACATCGGTGCGTCTCGCAATTGAGTCGCCAATGACAAGTATGTTTGGTTTAATGTTGTGCTTTATGGGCTATATAAGTTTATTGTTATGCCTTATGGGATGTGTTTGTGTGACACTGGTGCATTGTCTGCCTTCTGTGATGTGTTTGGTGTTGTGTGTGGAATGTCTGTGAGTGTGTTTTAGAGGTCTCTGCTGTTTAGGTAAGTTTTTATTGAGGACCTCTGTAAATGTGGGCATGTGCTGTGCTTGGCTATGTGATATGGGTGGTGTGGTGTTTGTGCTGGCAATCTCCTCTTTGTCAGGGCTACTGACTGATGCTCAAGAGAGCATGGATTCCAGTTTACTGATATAGATGCTTCTCTCACAAGTAGAAGAATTATGTACTAGGAGAAGATGGCTATCAGTGAACATGTGGCAGTTGCTACCATGTCACAATATGCCTATGTCGACCAGGCTGGCTGGAGAAACTGATGCGAATTATCCAGGCATAGTGTTCTGAAACTTGGATGGACTTGGGGAGAGAGGGTTTTGATAAGGGTTTGTCCACAACAGTGTAGACCACAAAAACATTGTTAAATGTAAAATAACTGGTCTGAAGCTCAAGTGCTAAAACCAAAACTAAGACGGTTAGAATAACAGACAAATTTAATCAGGCTACTAACAAGCAGTAATAAATGCAGCAGAATAAAACCACTTCACCACTTAACAGTAAAGAGGAAGAACACAATAAATAAATTAAGTGTAATTTTTGTGTGTGTGTGTGTGTGTGGATAGGGAAGGAACAGAAGATAATTCAAGATTAAGAAATGAAGAAACTAAGGTGGTTGGCCTTCTCAAATGCTCTGTCTATATACAGTAGAATGAGCTGATGAGATGGGACTGGGAGGAGTGCCCAAATTCAAAGAAGCAAGGGGGTAGTCCTACCCAAATAATCACCCTGTACTCAGTACAGTAAGCAAATTAATGGACTCCAAGGAGTGTCCAAAATCAAATTTACAGCAGGGGCGAGAGTTTCCAAAGACACTAAATTTAAGAACACACCAACACTAGGGTGGAAAAAATGCAGACACCAAGAAAAGCAATCTCAAGCAAATTAATAAATGCAGCACAGTTTCACAAACATGATAGTGGGAGGGTGGAAAAATGCAGACACCAAGAAAAGCAATCTCAAGCAAATTAATAAATGCAACAGTTATGTTAACTAAAACAAAATGCAGATACCAAGAAACGCAATCACAAGCAAATTAATAAATGCAGCACAGTTTTCTTGGCTATCATTGATAACAGATTAAGTGCCAAAAAATACACTTATAGGCTTTCTATATCCAGATGTCTTTTGAATCAGTCACAGTTAGGCAACAAAGAGAAGCTAAAATACTAATACTGTCTCACAGAATTATAACTCCTTATACAGTAGTATAAAGGAAAACTTAAGAGCCTCAGATATCACAAAAAGCTGTGCTCACACCTTTGAAGGCTGGCTTCAAAAGAAGGTAGACAACATCTGCTATGAAACCAGCTGCTGTGAAACCAGCTTAACAGGATCTAGACAGTGACCAGAAATATCAAGCAAATAAATAACAGCTTATGTATTCTTGATTTTAGCTTTGATTGTGTCATTTTGTCTCCTATTTATAATAACTATAGATTTGCACAGTAAAAATTTTATGGATATTAAAATTTTGGCCATATCTGAATGCCTCAAGTCTCATTTTCACTGGTATCCTGGCTATATATCTAAATTCCCTCCATTTAATTTACATTGAGGCAATTCCACCACTAAACAACCTGGAAACTCTACATCTGTTTTTTTTTTGTTTTTTTTTGCAGATGGCTGCACCATTTTAATCCAGGATCCTATAGTGGATGTAAACAATTGTCCCTCCTTGTTACAGGAATTTGCACAGGTGTCAGGGCTAGATTTAAACAAGAATAAAACTATGCAGTTTTCAGCAATCCTAGCACTTAGCTCTTTTCAATGTTTGGCTCTAGTCCTATCTTAAATATCTAATCATTACATTGTACTCACCCCAGTGCAGAGTGGTTGCCTTCAACCTAACCCCATTCAAAGTGATTTTGTGAGTCCATGCATGGCAGAAGTTTTGTCTCTCTCTACTAAGAAGACTATCTCTTATCAAGATGTATGTTTCTCTCTTGCTCTTGCCGTTTCATATTTTTTTGTCATCTCACCCACTCCCCCAACATGAACTGCTCTGGAAAACTTTGTGTCTATTGAACTAGTTTATCTGGATGAAGAAATGGAGCAGACTTAAAGCAACAATAAGGTGCATCCCTGCAAGAGATTTTTGCCTGAGAATCTCAAAGAAAGAGATTTCTCACCTACATAGTCACTGCAGCTCAGCTTCTGGGATATGACAAGGGTAATCTCCTCATCTGGGCAATCCTGGAAATGAAGATACTGGAAGCATAATCACCTTGGGTAATAGGTCTGTATGGCAGATCCATCCTTAACACATGACAGGGCAATACTACAGTATATGAAGAGCACACGTGGTGCTTTAGAAGGATGTTGATAACCTACCTTTCTACTATGATGCTATAAACTTGTCACATTTTACTGAGAAGCATGGTTAAGCTTAATAAGGCACCTTGGGTTGATAACTTTATATTCTACTATGATACTATATGCCCTCAAATGCCTCAAGAGGGTCTACAGGATGGCTATACCCCATGGGGATTTCTAAGACTAAAGGCAGAGGGATGGCCTTGGTTGAGCATATATAGGTAGTCACTCTAATATGAATGACTAAGGACATTAGATGGTTGGAATACATGCTGCAAGAAAAGAATGGGGTAAGGATTTTCTCATATTTTACTTGTATGGCAGAAAGATTGGGCTTTGAGAGCATCGATCATTGGCAATACCCTAAGGTTACAGTATGACATCCTCTGTTCGGGTTTCCAATAAAGGGCTTCCTTTCCTTTCATACTTTTAGCCAGTATGCTAAGGACTGAGCTAGCAGGATGACCTCGCACTGACTGTGTCATGAAGTCAAAGGAGATATTTTCAGAAACCATTAGTAAACTACCCAGTGAGGTAGGACAGACTGGCCAGGACTCATTCAAAGTGATTTTGCTAAGACAGAAGATGTACAGGTAAGTAAATGAGAAGGTATTTTTTTCTTTATGGATGAGTATTGGTCCTCTGCACACAGGACGTCTGAAGAAGTCACTACAGTTTCATACATATCATATGACTCTGTCTGAATAGAACTTTTATACAAATTCTGGAACTACAGGGTCATTCACGAGCTGTGGGGCTAAGTTACCTAGATGACCACTAAGATGACTTGGCTTTCCATTCCATTTTCTTTACTTTAGATCATCACCTTCTACAGTGGAGGGGCAACCAGGCTAAAGAATGGTTAGTACAGCTATCAGCTTGAGTGAGAGCCTTCATTTCATTTAATAGAAAACCCCAGATGTGTTAAAACTCTCAGACCTACAGACATGGCTTCTTAGGGTGAGCAGCACTCTAAACAAGGTGTGTTTCATCTAGGCAGGGTCAAACAATGATTTCTGCATACAAATCCTAGAAGATGCTGGAATCCCATGGGGTGAGTACTGGCTTAGATGTTACCACCAGCTATGTAAAGAATACACAATGAGTGGCAGATATATTGGTAACTTGTAGGTAGATTTTGCCTCTTACCTTTATTATAAGCATCTGCTGATTTATGCTGAAACATTCAGTGTCACTGCCATTTATAACTGTGTCAGTGGTGCAAAAAGTAGCAGACTTGCTTTGGGTGAAGGCTGTGAGTTCTATCCCTACACCAGGTAGATTGATAGCTGACACTGGAATGCAGTATAGGGGGTGCTGCACTCCTGAATGTGCTGTCCTTCAGATGACATGCTATACCAAGACCCCCATCTCTTTGAGTTGGTGGCAGCTCAATTGGATGTAAAAGATCTCACAGCAGCCATCAAAAAGATTAGGCAAAGTTTCCTGATGCAATGGACACATTTCCCCCAGTAGTGTAAATACTACCTCGAGTCTCCCCTGTAAAGATGCTTATAGCCTGGCAGGACTAACCTGGTCAACAAAGGATAAATAAATAAAATAAATACATTTAAGGATTTGTGTTTGCTTGTAAACCTTGTCTTAATATTGTGTGGGCCATTATTTCTTTGTATGTATGTTTGTATGCTTGTATGTTCTTTATTGCTATTCATTATCTGACATTCCCACATTGTTGATGTTCATTTGTTGGCTGCTATTTCCATTTAAATAAAGTTTAAAAAAGCTAAAATAATTTTATGCTACTGTTAGTGCAATCTGAGTCTACATTCAGCTGACTCACTTAGTCATTAGACCTATCTTACTGTTATCAATTATTATTTAATGAAAAATTTAACAAATGGGCATTAGTTACAAACATAATTGAATTTCATATATTAATCAAGATTTGTCCATAAAAATCCTTTAAAACATATAAAGCTCCATACCAGGAAAACATAATTTTAATTTGTAAGGGAAGGAAATCATACACCTATCTACTGTTTATGTTATTATTCTGTATAATTTGTAAAAATATTTCTTCTATCTATCCATATTTAAGTTGTCTGATTGTAGTTTGTGTTGATGACAACTATAATTCACATAATTATTATTTATTAATATATTGGTATTTCATTAAACATATGTCTAGTAAATGATGAAGCCTTAAAGAAGGAATCGCAAATCTTCCGAAAGCTTGGAAAAGAGCTTAAGACACATCTTGTCTTATCAAGGTAAGGAACCATTTTGAATAGAATAACATCAGTAATGACAAAAGCAAAATGTCTGACCTTGTTATACTTTGTGCAAGCTCTGAGCTTGCAGACCAGTATATGTTGAAGTTACAGTGAAATAATCTCCTTTTTTGTCGGACACAGTTAATTTTGCTAATTTTTTTATTTTATTTGAATTGTTCAGCAGGGTAACACAATGATACAAGATGGACCATTTCCTGACATAGCCTGGTTTAAACATAGAACGTAGTTTAAGTAGCAATGTGATTACACTGATCATATTTTTATATAAACAGTTACATACATTTAAAATGTTTAGTAAGTTTTCAGAGGCAGTTACACCTAAGGCTTGAATGATAAATGTTATTTTATCATAAGACAACTATATAAAGTGGTACAAAATCACACCAGGAGATTAATGGGATGAGAAGCAAACAATAATAAATAAGACTGGCTCTTAATTATGAAAGAATGTAAGTTAATGGTTAAGTTATTTAGGTGAGAGAAGGCTCAAATTTGAGCATACAAGGAAAATCTGTAAGGTGAAATAAGGAAGAAGGGTTTGAAATGGTGAACAAATATTACAGTTTATTAACTGAGCAACACAATATTTAGATTGTTCAGTCACATGGTAGGAAATTGTTTAAAAATCTGTATGCAACCCACAATGAAGGAAGTGTGTGCCAAGTTTTAGATTTTAGAGCAGATTATTCACTTTCACTGCACTGTGGTTTATTGTGAGGTTTTATTAGTTAACCAGTGCATCACAGGTATGTGAATGAAGACTGTAGCAGCAGTACTGGGATGACTGTGTCAATCTGACTGCAAGGTGGAGGTAGGAGTAAATTGTTAGTAGTTTGCAAATGAAGTGACAAAGGCAGCCTTTTTGTTTAATAGGTAATCAAGTTGACTTTTGTGGTATGGATGAATGATGCTTATAGTAAGCAGCTAAGTAAATAAACAGAAATGTCATGCAAAAAGGTAATCTAGCCAGCTCCATTACTGTAGTGGGATAATGCCCTTACTACAACCAAGCTTGTGTGTTTTTGATTTGTCAACTTATTAATACCAGCTACAATTATGATTAAGTCATATCTTGCCTTATGGGAACATAGGAGCACAGAAATAATACTAGACAAGTGATCACAGGGACCGTAACATGGCTATGCACGTACATCTTTAAGTAGCTACACTTAGAACTTCTTGCCACCTTTGTCAAGCACATAATATTTCTTACCTGCCAAATGGAACAGAGCCTTACACGACGTCTGGTGTAAATTTGTGTTATCAGTCAGCTAGCATTAAAGGTAGCCAAAGCAGTACTTTGTTCGACCTGTATTAGTAACTTATCCCAAAGGGATGGAATAAATTCTGTGAGGAACCTGTCCCTCCAGTAATTGTAGTTCATGTTTTGCTGTGTGTCTACTGCATGTGTTTGTTGAAGCACAGGTTTTGCAAAGAAATTGGAGGTCAAATAGGATTGGATCTTTAATTGCATAAAAATCACATTGGAGCAGTCAGTAAGCTACTGAGAAGAAGGAGAGTTTTGCTAATCTTCCAGGAGAGCTGAAGGACTTAGACCTTTAATTTTTTTGTAAATCTTTGGGGTCTTTCCAGTCATGTGAATTTAATCTATGCATGGCATTTGGATGCATGTGAATTTGCAGTCCTTTAAACATGTTAAGGCTACTGATATAATAGAAGCAGACACAAAGGTACAGTCCCAGGACCTCTCAACAGATCCTGTTAAAGCAGAAAACCTTGGAAACATATCCATTAGTTTCGGCCATTTTGATGTTCTTGCTTACTGCTTTCATACCAGTATTCACTAGTTTGCGGTCTTAGCCATGGATATGTCAGTTCATTAATGACAAATTGGTCAAAGGTCAAGTTTAATAAATCAAATGGATGAACATTAAAACAAAACAAAAAATACACCAGCAGAAAAAGCCCCCCAGAATGCACATGCAGTGGGTTGATTCCTTGTACTCTTAACTGGTATAACTATCTATTTGGCCACCAGACCTCAGAGACAGTTGTGAGAGAATTCATAAATATTGCTACAAGGTGTACACAATGCCTCAGTAATACACAATAATACTTAATATCTCAAGGTAACTTTCTGAATTCACAGACAGTCGTAACACAATGCTTTTACTATCTATTCATTCAATACACAACTCCCTCAGTCTTGCACACACAACTTTAGGAGCACACTTCATGGCAGCCTTCTCAAAATATTTTTGACATTTAGCCATTTTGATTATTTGCAGCAAATTTTTGATGACATTATAACCAGATATACACATATACACATACACACACACACACACACACACTATATATATATATATATATATATATATATATATATATATATATATATATATACTCAAATTAATTGTTCATCTGGGTTGAGGACCAACAGCAGTCCAGTTAAGTGAATTTCTCAAAGTAAGACACAGTCGGCAAATGTAGACTGGGAGAATAAAACACAAGACTGCATCATGAGTCTCATTAGAATTTCTTAGTCTTATCTGTCTGTGCTAAATTGGTATTAAAATAGATGTCCTCACTCAGGGGATACTGCTTTGACAAGAGAAACCCAGACAATAACACCAACAGGGAAGAAGAAGTAGTCTCAAATTGCATGATCATTATTCAGTATCACCCTCATGTCTGGAATAAACCCCTCTGCAGATAAAGTTAAGATACATTGTATTCCTTCTAACTACATACATTCACCCCAGGCTTGACTGGCTTAGCCCTCCGTGAGAGGGGAGGGATAGTCTAGGATGAAATGGCAAAGGTGCAGTGGTCACAAGACTAAGTAACCTCGAACTTCCTATGGTCATATGATGCTTATGATTATCCTCCTTCCTTGGGCAAGATTCAGCACCTTTTGTTGCATTAAAGAATGAACACAGAATGATGGATGCAGATGTCAGGACAGGTCATATGCTATCTTGTAAGTCCATCCCAATGGGCAATGTGTACATGGTGTCCACTGAGGTTGTGTATCATCACCTGTGAGGACCCTGTGTCTGTATCTTACAAATTAGGAGTAGCTGGCCTATCAGTGCCCTTCACATTATCTACCTGCCCAAGTTTTCTTTTTCTGTCAGGAGTTGTCAGCAGAAACTGGGTCTGTATCTTCTGGTTGTGACCTCCCTTTATTTTGTAGCTTTCTAGTCTTCTTTGCTAACTTAAAGCCTCAGGAGTAACTCTTCCAATGTATATTGTGGTGGGTTAGCATTTACTGGCCTTCTAAAATATGCACTTTTCTCTTGTACATTACTTGCTCTTCAATTCCACATGTGTATCCAACCTCAGAAAGTAGGTGCACCAACATTATTAATGTCAATACTCTGTATAGGTGACTTTACACAATTATGTAATGTTGTTTAGTCAGTGGTTTTGTGCCTTTAAGTAGCTGACTGAATGTTTTAGTCAATTCTCCAATACATATCAGTTACACTCATCTGCTTGCATGGCCTTTGAAATGCTTTGCGTTTATTTCATATTCTTTTATCCCTGTATCATCCAGACATGTTAGCTAACATAGCTAAAGCCAAAAGGTCTGGTTGCATCATTCTCTGCACAACTATGTGGTGTCATGAAGTCAAATAATGTAAGTCTAGCATCGACTGCTTTACTCTACAAAGACCATCTTACTTGGCTTCTAACAAATTTAAAAATCCCATATTCTTCTGATAGAGAATCATTTTACTTTGACATAAAAATCAGCTGTACAAAATTATGTCATGTGACTTCTGTCTGAATTCCTCCCATCAGACTGATGCAATGACTGATGAAGAACTACATTGGTTTAACCTCACATCAAAACTGATCACATTCTATTGGGTAATTTAGCACCGGTGAGAATCTAACTATGACTCCAGGAATCACACCACTATTCAGCTCTGTTGGTTAACACAGTTCATAACTCTCACAACATGTATTGGGAAACCCCACAGGATGTGACAACATACTAAATGAGATACTTTCCAACAATCCAGAGAATATCATGCATGCTATTGTGATACCTGAAGTAATTAAACACCATCTCCCTGCATTCGTAGAATGGGCTTACATCAAAGTCAGTAAAACTGCAATAACATGATTTCAAGTGAATAATCAAATGATTCACACCTAGCATCCTTAACTATATTCTTTGCATAGTTGGTTGGTCTCCACTACATAGCTTCCTCATAAATAAGCTGTTAAATACTTCAGCATGAGGTTCTTATATGAACTAATCAGGTTTGTGCCCATGCATAAAAAAAGTGAGTGAGAGACATTTATCCTTCCTGTTATTTTTTTCCTACCATCAAAGAATGATGACTAAAAGAGACCACTTATGGATATCTTCCATAGAGTATCACTGGTGTTTTTTTAGATTGTCAACATAGGGCATCTGCTTTAGGACTGTGATTCTTTTAGTGAGGTATTTTTGCAGCCTTTTCAGGTGTTGCAGATGTCTTGAGAGGTACATACCAAATGGGGCGTTGTGTTCTATAATGGGTCTAATGAGGGATTAGTACAGTGAGACAATGACCTCCTTTTTTCTGGATGAAAAGCCCTTAGTGATGAGGTGTGCCACACAGAAGGATTTCCTGACTGTTGTGGCAATGTGGTTATCGAAGATGAGACCACTGTCCACCTGTGTCCCTAAGTCTCTTATCACACTTTAGGTGTTTAGTGTACTTCCACCTATGTGGTAATTCATGGGTACATGTTTTTTCCCAAAGGGGAAAAGCATTGATCCCTACACAAACACACAGACACACACACACACACACACACACACACACACACACACACACACACACACACACACACACACACACAGTTGCCACGTCTGGGATTAGAACTCCTACCTAACTAGTACATCACACTACAGCATTACACAGTTATAGAACATGCCATGGAGATAGGAAATTTACCCCAGGGATCACGTCAGTCGCCCTGCTAGACAGGGGTCCAGGGAAGTAAATATTGTGGGAAGAAATAGCCGGGGAATTGTTATGGCTAGGCTTGTATAGCCCCTAGGGCTGATAGCCTAGTACCAACCTATGAACCTATGAACCTATTGTTAATGTCGTAATAAGATGAAAAGTGTATCTTACATAGCAAAATATTCTCTTACCAAACGTAATAGATAAAACATGCAAATAACCTCCCAAAATTCTTGGTGTCACTCAATCAGCTTCTTCACCCCCGATATTCCACACTTTTAGCCCTTAATTTCCATCTTCACGATAATAAGGTTGGTGTCCATTTTGTTTGCATCTTTCGTGATTTAGTTCACAAACTCAGAGGCAACAGCTCCATAAATTATATGAAGCATGCGCACTAATACAGCTCTGTACATTTTCCCATAAATGGCAGATCTTTTCATGGAAATATCTGTATAGGCTGTTATTTTCTCTTGAAAGAGTGTCTGTGTTTTGCACTGCATCTAGTCTGCTCTGTTGAAAGTGTAAGTCCAGTGAAGCTCTTTGTACACGGTCCCATATATTTTGGGATTGCTCATCATGTAGGAGATATTGGAGTGGCACATATGATAGATTAAGAACAAAATTTTGTTTATATTAATCTTTCTTTAAAGTTCTTGTCCAAAATCTTCTTCACTAGATTGTCTTCTGCTTTCATGCACATGTACCCAAAACACTGTAATCTGTTCTCTTTGACCTTATCTGCAATTGGACAACTTGAGCTTCTGCTCTGATGTACTGATTTCATCATCTGTCTCACAGTGTGCATTCTCCCACCCATCTCCGGCAATTCATCTCCACCACCTCTACCTTCCTCAACTGCTCTGACTTCACTGCCCAAGTTTCTGTATTACACCACAGTAATGGTGGCATCACTGTTTTCTGCACCTTACTTTTCAGCTTCTTTGGCATGCTTCTGCCATACACTACCCTTGACACTCCATGGCAGTTGGCTGCAGCCCCTCTCATTCTAGCTTCACACCACAGTAATGGTGGCATCACTGTTTTTCGCACCTTACTTTTCAGCTTCTTTGGCATGCTTCTGCCATACACTACCCTTGACACTCTGTGGCAGTTGGCTGCAGCCCCTCTCATTCTACCTTCACACCACAGTAATGGTGGCATCACTGTTTTTTGCACCTTATGTTTCAGCTTCTTTGGCATGCTTCTGTCATACACTAACCTTGACACTCTGTGGCAGTTGGCTGCAGCACCTCTCATTCTAGCTTCACACCACAGTAATGGTGGCATCACTATTTTCTGTACCTTACTTTTCAGCTTCTTTGGTATGCTTCTGCCATACACTACCCTTGACACTCTGTGGCAGTTGGCTGCAACCCCTCTCATTCTACCTTCACACCACAGTAATGGTGGCATCACTGTTTTCTGCACCTTATATTTCAGCTTCTTTGGCATGCTTCTGCCATACACTACCCTTGACACTCCATGGCAGTTGGCTGCAGCCCCTCTCATTCTAGCTTCACACCACAGTAATGGTGGCATCACTGTTTTCTGTTTGACTCATAATTGTCTAAAGTCCCAATATTTCTAGATCTGTAATTATTTTCTTTTGTTAGAAATTGCTTGCAGTTTCCTAATTGCAGACAATATCATGGATTTTGACACTATAATCACTGAGATGAAAAGTTCACCATAATTCAGAAGGCAAAACTATTTTGTTTCAGTATATAATTTAGCAATATTTCCCATGTCCATGCTATGATTGTTGTCTATACGTTTTGAACTGGTAGACATTGCAACAATGTGTGCAAGACTCCAGGTGAAGGAGCTGGACAGGATGAACCACTGCATGTACAGTGAGCCCTCTGTCAATGCAAGTATTGTGAGACCAGTTACCTTGCTGTAAGAAAAGCAACAGTTTTTTTTTCATAGAAATTTGTAGATAGCTTCAATAATGCATTTTTTTATAATGCTCTGACAAGGGTATATCTTCTTGCAAGCAAGATACTCTTCCCATTCCTGAAAGGACTGGCTAAGATTCCAGTTTCATATTTTAATTACAGCTACCAAGTGAAACACATTGAACAACTTAATTTTTTCTCTCATTAAGTATTAAGTCCAGTCTCACCCTGGCTAACATGCAAGTGCATCATTTTTAACAATTTTATCCACTTTGCATTTCTTAAGATAAGGGTAATATAAATTGCTCCAAGGTCTTCTTTTGTCAGGTTAGTTGTTAGAGTAATAAAGGATGTTATATTAAACTTCCATTGCACATCTATCAAATCTACTAGCTTCCTGATGCCTCTGTTGTCCTAGCACTTCATGTATATTCTTTTACCCCACATGAGATTAGCAATCCCTCAACAATGAGAAAGGTGCATGTCCCTGAATATATATTTTACATGTCTATGAGTGGCATCAATAACATTTTATATAATGTGACAGCTTTTTAGCATACCATTTATATGGTAACCAATTGAAATGTTGGAACCCACTAGAGCGAGCCTTAAAACACATAGACTGAATGTCCAAAATACTAAGACTGAGATATTAATTTCTCAGAACATTCCCTTTTTTCCGAGGTATGACAATCTTAGCGTTGGTGTGTGTATATATATATATATATATATATATATATAAAGTTTGTGGGGTGGGGTTTCCCCCCTGCAAAAAGGAAGTGCAAAGGAGTGAAGTAATAAGGGTTCATATTAGAAGTTCGAAGGTCCTGTTCAGCGAATACGAAAAGATCGACACGTATTGTGTGAACCACGAAAACAGCGAACGTTCAAAACTGGGAAATTTGAAATGTTGATTCGTCATAGTTGGCCCATCTGCGGTGTAGCTCCGTAAGGTAAGTGTGCGATAGTTACGGACCTTAGGGTTAGGGTGCGGGTTAAGGTAAGTGCATAGATAGGTAATGTAGGGTTAGAAGTAAGGTTTTTTAAGTGTATGTGTGTGGATTATTTATGTTGTTTGGGTATATCTCTGTAGGGTAAGTGTGCGATAGTTACGGACCTTAGGGTTAGGGTGCGGGTTAAGGTAAGTGCATAGATATAGTGTATGTATGTGGTTTATTTATTTTGTTTGGGTAGGTAGTATGTCGCGGACAGTGTTGTTGGCCAAGTATGACGATTTGTGATTTTAAATTTCATGGTTTATGGCGTCCGGTGCATTTGTGGTTCGGTAAATATGTGTCACTCTTTTCGTATTCACTGAAAAGGACCTTCGAGCTTATAATACGAACCCAGTAATAATCGAGATTTGCTCTTCTCATGCATTTTCTGCCTGTTTTGTCTTGTCAGCACTTAGCATTTCTAGTGCTGACATTTTAGTAGGAAGCCCCATTCATGCACTACTACTTCCCTTCCACCAAAAGGTTTGTTTGTAGGCCTATCCATGAGGGGTTTTGCTTATTCCTTTGTTGACTTAGTGGGACCAATGCAAAGGGAGCTGCATAAATTCTTAGGTCCAGTACACCCCAAATTCTATCTTGTTCTTTAGAGTAATGTATTTTCTTCTGTATTCTATACCTCCCATTGTCCTAGGTAAACTGCAGCATTGGTTTCTTAATTTTAGTAAGACTTTGAAATTACCTTTATATGGTATGTGCCTCAAGATATAATAAATCAAAGGCATGAAAAACATCTTTAGTACAGCATTACTACATGGTAATGACAGTCTCAGGGTGGTATTCAATAAAGCCTACATGGAGCGATTCTCCATGTAGGCATAGTGTTACGGCCCAAACACAGAACATGGCTGACAGAGCAATCCAGGACATCAGGAACACCATACCCCTCACGTAGAGCTTGCACGGCCAACCAAACTTGAAGAACACAAACGGCCAGCAAAATGGTTCCAACGCTTTATTGGTAAATCAAGGAATGGACATAAGAATGTCCAAATCAACAATAAATTCAAACCGGTTTCGGCACGAAGCCTTCCTCAGTGAGACAAATGTTTAAATAACTGTGCCAACCTTGCATGAAAAACTATTTATATATGATGGTACATGATGGGTCCACCAATCAGATCAATTGTTATAGTTCTCATTAACATAAAATGTTTCTACTTAAATCTCCACTTTATACATATATCCAAATATGTTAATGAAACCACAAATGGAATAAAATATAAAAATAATAACAATGATGTAATATAATATACACAATCCATAATTACATCAAGGATATGGGGCAAAAATAATAAAAAGAAATGTATCTTAATCTTAGATCATGTTGACATCCACATAGTATCAAAGATACCTAGTCTGCTGGATATAATTTAAGAAAAGTCATATTAAATTCAACAATACTGTACAATAATGATAAGGGGTATATATAGTATACACAAACTCCATCCACTAGGAAAAGTAATATATAAAAAACTTTGCAATTAACAACAATATATGGTAATATTTATAATATATTTAGATGAAGAAATACATCTATGAGCCAAGTGTGTTGTGTTCCAATAGGACACCAACACCAAGAAGAACTACACTTCATAAATGGTCATTAAGACCTGGAGAAAACAAGGCTCCAAGATGAATTATCCAATATTTTTCTTTAAAAGTGAGTGTATTCTCCCAACCTTGTTGATGGCTTCTGTCCCCCACTATTCGGTCAATGACAGTAAACATAAAATTGGCTGTAGGATGTTTGAGTGTGTGTTGATACAATGCAATTCTGGTTTTCTTATTCCTAATATTGCTCCTGTGTTCACCGATCCTAATCCCGAGTGAGCGTGATGTTTTCCCCACATAAAAGGCTGAACACTGACATGTAGCAAGATAAATAACCCAGCTGCTAGAGCAATTCCCAAAAATTCTTAAGTCGTACACTTTACTGGTGTTAGCACTGCTAAACTGCTTTGTTTTATTAACCTGATTACAGGACATACAGTGCCCACATGGAGAGGTGCCCACCAGTTCATTTCCACTCATGGTCAATTGTTTATATTTAGCTCCACCACTATCATGGTGTTTATAATGGGAAAAAATTGAACCAAGTGTTCTACCCCTTCTATATGAAAATTGGCACTGGTGACCCAGATGTTCCCTTAGGTAGTCATTGGCAAGTAAAATATTCCAATTATTGTCCATAATATTCCTAATGACCTGATGATTTCTCCCATAGGTGGTTACAAATCTCAAAATGCAATCCCCTTTCCTGGCTTTGTTAGTCTTATACTCCAGCAACTGTGTTCTAGATTGTCTGTCCGAGCATGTTTTAGCTGATATTATATCAAATGGACGATATCCTGTATCCAAAAATCGTTTAGTTAAGTCCATACTGGCATCCTCATAATCATCCAATGAAGAACTGATACGTTTCATTCGTAGAAACTGAGATTTTGGGATATTGCAGACAGTGTGGCATGGATGCATACTTGATGCATGTAGTAATGTGTTATATTCAGGATATTTGCGATGTATCTTAGTACCCAGTGTATTATCCGGATTTCTATAAACAGTAACATCCAGAAATTCAATTTGTGTTGGATTGCTAGTTACAATAAATTCAATACCCCAAACATTACTGTTGAGGTATTCAACGAATTCCTGGAGATATTCAGTATCTGCACGCGACACCATCCAGCAATCGTCCAGATATCTTCACCAAATGTCCATTTCTACCAAGTAAATGTTGTGTGATGTATTGTATATCAGGCATTCTTCTAGGTAGGCCATGAACAAATCCACATAAATGGGAGCAAAAGATGCTCCCATAGCGGTGCCCTGAAGTTGCCAGTAGCATTCCCCTTGGAAATATAAGATGTTTTTATTTAAAACATGTTCAGACATGCAAATAATTAGAGCATTAAAGCCAGGTGGGTATAGATTTGTTTTATCAAGCCAAAACTGGAGGGCTTGTAGTCCTGCCCAATGTGGAATGCTGGTATAAATGGATTTAACGTCCAGTGTACATAGTAACCAATCCGGTTCGATTTGTGTCTCCTGTATGATCTGCAAAAATTGCATTGTGTCTTTAATCCTAGCTCTAACATGGACTAAAAGTGGTTGCAATTGTTGTGTAAGAAACACTGATAGAGGTTCAGTCAATGAGCCATGGCCAGAAACAATCGGTCTTCCTGGTGGAGAAGTCAAAGATTTATGTATTTTTGGTAATAAATATAGTATTTGTTTACATGGGTCTTTGACCATGAGATGTTTTGCTGTATTGGATGATATAATCCCTTCCTCAACTGCATTCTGCAAAAATGCATCAATCTCCTTTTTAAATGTCGGAGTAGGATGTATGCCCATATACATGTAACATCTTGAGTCCGACAATTGTCGAAGACCCTCCTGGATATAATAATCCATGTCCAGAATAACCACAGCTCCACCTTTGTCAGCCTGAATGATAGCTATTTTATTATTATTTTTAAGTTCCATCAAGGCCTTCCTTTCTACCTCATTGATGTTATCATGTAGTATATCACTAGTATATGGTGGGAAGTGTAATTGGGTGGCACAGTGGTGCAGCGGTTAACATTGTCGCCTCACAGCAAGAGGTTCTCCAGTTCGATTCTCGGCTGGGGTGCCTTCTGTGTGGAGTTTGCATGTTCTCCCTGTGTTCGCGTGGGTTTCCTCCGGGTACTCCGGTTTCCTCCCACATTCCAAAGACATGCATCTGGAGCTCTTCTCCCCGGGCCTCCACTGAAAACAGGCTCTGTGGAACCTAGTCAGACTTTCCCGGTCAACAAATTTTAAATAAATAAAAATAAATAGAAATTCTCTGAGCACAGCCTGTTGAAATGCAGCTACATGGATATTCATAGGGGATTGAAATGTGGATTTGAGAAAACGGAATTCAGTTGATCTTTGAGAATTGCTGTTATCTTTATCTGAAAAAAATATTTTGAGGTTAAGGCAACGGCAAAACTCTAGCAGGTCAGTGACAGTCTGATATTGATCACAGAAAAAACTCGGTATGAATCCCAAGCCTTTATTTAAAATCCTTTGTTGATCCAAAGTTAGAACAGTTTTGGAAAGGTTAAGAACATTATTAAACACAGTCTCATTTATTTCAATAGCACTTGTATCAACCCATCTATTGAGTCCATATCTAGACCTTTTTGAGTGTTTATGCCCACCTCTGCGTTTGGTGTTCCTCCTAAAGGGATAGGAACATTACTTTTCTTTTTGGCCGGTGAACTCACTGATGGTGCACCTTCACTGTCGGTAAGAGAAGACTCCTCACCTGAGGTACTGGTATACATTGTGTCTTTACGTTTTAGAATAGATCTAGGCCTTTTTCTTGTCTCTGCCCTACCATTACCTGAAGACATATCCTTAAATCTAACTGACCTTTGAATTTCAAAGGGACGTCCACGACTGTAGTCTGTAACATCCCTATTGAATTTTTTAACTTTCCTTTCCTTTGTAAGTTTGTCATATAGGGTTAGCTCTTTGGATAAATTCGTTACCATGGTTTCATAATTACAGGTAGACTCAAATTTCTTACATTTGGTACTAAGATCCTTAATTTCTACTATATTGATATCAATTGCTCTTTCATAGTAGCCAGCCAGTATTTTAACCAATCTCATAGAACCTTCCTGTACTGCCTTGTTCCATTCCTCAGTCAGCCTCTGTTCAGATCTGCTGACCATCGGTTTTAACCTGATCCGAAGTCCCCTGGGAACTAATTTTTTGAATAAATAGGCTGTATAAGCCTCAGGTGCCATATATTGGCACGTAGTCCTTTGAGGGCTTTTTCCAAATTAAAGAAAGCTGACTGGCATTCATCTTGTAAAAAAAAGTTTTCATTGTTCATGTTGTTGCTTGGGATGGAATCAAGCCCAAATACTTTGATATCCTCCCGATCAGCACACAACCCTTCTAGAATATTGTCCAAATCCATGGTCTAGGAAAATATAAATAGTTAGTCACTGTGAGGTGACCTATACTAAGTTTACTGAAAATAACAAGGGATATGTATAGGTATAGTAGGGCAGAATGACAAGAAAAAGGCCTCACTATATTGTTGGACCAAGGCCAAAGCACCTAGTACAAGGTTAGGTATATAAAATATTTAAACCGTAGTTACCAATGAACTAAATACCAGTACCTCCAATCTACAGAACCATATATAATATCATATACTCAACAGAGTTTATAACTGCCTATAGTTATAAAAAGTCTGTGAGAACCAAAAAAATCCAAAACAAAATGGATAGGTTATGGAGATGAAGTGGTAAGAGGGACAATATAAATATACCCAATATAGTTTGTTGAAAATAACAACAACTAGTAAACATATAATGTCCTTATGGATGTTTCGTACACAAGTATAGAAATAGTATGTATTGATATTTATAATATCAAAGTAGGATACACTCTATATTACTATCCACCATGCAGCCTACAACAATAATACTGTTGTTAGAAATGTACCTGTACCAAAAAGTGTTATATATACTAAAAAAGTGAAAGGGTGATGGTTTGTCGAAAAAATAATAAAAATGTTGCAAAAGCAAACCACCATATAGTAAAGTATATCTCAATTTGGTATCAAATTTGGTATAGTAGGTTTAATAGGTTTGAACCAAACCCAGTCAAACCTTGATACCTAGCCAAGAACTGAAAACAACAGTACATTTATCATTGCTTTCACCATGAAGGTCCAAATCACAAGTCATATTGTGGGAACATATAGATATGCCTAAGTATTATAATATCTGTGTTGCATATAATAGTCTAATTAACATTAGAATCGTCTTTGATGCTAAACAACATACATATACTAACCATTGATTTGCTATATCATCCCTAGCAATATCATATGTATATATATATATATATATATATATACACAACCATAGGACCCCACATATATAGAAGCACAGTGTCGTGCCAAAAAACTTAGTTGACTCAGATATTATACATCATGGCAAAACCATATAAAATCAAGTTCAAATAGTCCCCTTAAATATATTTAAAGCAGTGTTCTTAAATACTGTATAGCTTATATGGTGTACAACATCGAAATGCTCATATGTATTATAACATAGTATCATAAATACATCACAGAAGGTCCAAATGGTCCCCTTAAATATATTTAAGGCAATGTTCTTAAATGCTATGTAGCTTATATGGTATAAAACATTGAAATACTCATATGTATTATATCATAGAATCATGCATAAAACATCGAATGTCCCATAGATCCTAATAAACAATTGTGATGTTCATCATAAATCATCGCAAATAATCAGTGGTTTAAATGTCCAGGACCCCAAGAACACAGAAAAAATAGTGTTGAACTGTACATACATCCACAATGTCCCAATAGGCCAGATACGTTACTCACAAGCTGAAGTCCCTTCACAAATTGTGTCGCGATTCATGTAATAAAACATCCATAAAGTATAAATAGATTCTCTTTCCTCTTGGTCCAATGTAAATCGAATTATATACAGTTCCAAAAAAACGTCGCTGTAGGCCCATCACGCTACTGACGAGCTGAAGCCCTTGCATAAAAAGTAATCACAAATCCCAAAGCATAAATGTCCCAAAGATAACGAATAAATCTGCTTATTCTTGGCCCAGTAAATATCGGATAATGTATAGTTCCCAAAAGAACAGTATCTTGACTTGTATAGACCACGCGTTCAATAAAACAAAAACACGCTGCTTACTTCGGATATAGTGTACACGTATCCACTGAGCTCACTGCCCCAATATCCATACGAAAAACATATGCCAGATAAAGTGTCGATATCCAAAATAACTGCATACACCAACGTCGGCAAAGACAGAAAAATATATAGAGGTTATAAGTGAGGAGCCTTCTCCCACCGACAGCAAGGAACCGTTGCTCACAGAGAGATCAACCAAGACATCAGGAACACCATACCCCTCACGTAGAGCTTGCACGGCCAACCAAACTTGAAGAACACAAACAGCCAGCAAAATGGTTCCAACGCTTTATTGGTAAATCAAGGAATGGACATAAGAATGTCCAAATCAACAATAAATTCAAACCGGTATCGGCATGAAGCCTTCCTCAGTGAGACAAATGTTTAAATAACTGTGCCAACCTTGCATGAAAAACTATTTATATATGATGGTACATGATGTGTCCACCAATCAGATCAATTGTTATAGTTCTCATTAACACAAAATGTTTCTACTTAAATCTCCACTTTATACATATATCCAAATATGTTAATGAAACCACAAATGGAATAAAATATAAAAATAATAACAATGCTGTAATATAATATACACAATCCATAATTACGTCAAGGATATGGGGCAAAAATAATAAAAAGAAATGTATCTTAATCTTAGATCATGTTGACATCCACATAGTATCAAAGATACCTAGTTATGGACATTCTTATGTCCATTCCTTGATTTACCAATAAAGCGTTGGAACCATTTTGCTGGCCGTTTGTGTTCTTCAAGTTTGGTTGGCCGTGCAAGCTCTACGTGAGGGGTATGGTGTTCCTGATGTCTTGGTTGATCTCTCTGTGAGCAACGGTTCCTTGCTGTCAGTGGGAGAAGGCTCCTCACTTATAACCTCTATATATTTTTCTGTCTTTGCCAACGTTGGTGTATGCAGTTATTTTGGATATCGACACTTTATCTGGCATATGTTTTTCGTATGGATATTGGGGCAGTGAGATCAGTGGATACGTGTACACTATATCCGAAGTAAGCAGCGTTTTTTTGTTTTATTGAACGCGTGGTCTATACAAGTCAAGATACTGTTCTTTTAGGAACTATACATTATCCGATATTTACTGGGCCAAGAATAAGCAGATTTATTCGTTATCTTTGGGACATTTATGCTTTGGGATTTGTGATTACTTTTTATGCAAGGGCTTCAGCTCATCAGTAGCGTGATGGGCCTACAGCGACGTTTTTTTGGAACTGTATATAATTCAATTTACATTGGACCAAGAGGAAAGAGAATCTATTTATACTTTATGGATGTTTTATTACATGAATCGCGACACAATTTGTGAAGGGACTTCAGCTTGTGAGTAACGTATCTGGCCTATTGGGACATTGTGGATGTATGTACAGTTCAACACTATTTTTTCTGTGTTCTTGGGGTCCTGGACATTTAAACCACTGATTATTTGCGATGATTTATGATGAACATCACAATTGTTTATTAGGATCTATGGGACATTCGATGTTTTATGCATGATTCTATGATATAATACATACGAGTATTCCAATGTTTTATACCATATAAGCTACATAGCATTTAAGAACATTGCCTTAAATATATTTAAGGGGACCATTTGGACCTTCTGTGATGTATTTATGATACTATGTTATAATACATATGAGCATTTCGATGTTGTACACCATATAAGCTATACAGTATTTAAGAACACTGCTTTAAATATATTTAAGGGGACTATTTGAACTTGATTTTATATGGTTTTGCCATGATGTATAATATCTGAGTCAACTAAGTTTTTTGGCACGACACTGTGCTTCTATATATGTGGGGTCCTATGGTTGTGTATATATATATATATATATATATATATATATATATATATATACATATGATATTGCTAGGGATGATATAGCAAATCAATGGTTAGTATATGTATGTTGTTTAACATCAAAGACGATTCTAATGTTAATTAGACTATTATATGCAACACAGATATTATAATACTTAGGCATATCTATATGTTCCCACAATATGACTTGTGATTTGGACCTTCATGGTGAAAGCAATGATAAATGTACTGTTGTTTTCAGTTCTTGGCTAGGTATCAAGGTTTGACTGGGTTTGGTTCAAACCTATTAAACCTACTATACCAAATTTGATACCAAATTGAGATATACTTTACTATATGGTGGTTTGCTTTTGCAACATTTTTATTATTTTTTCGACAAACCATCACCCTTTCACTTTTTTAGTATATATAACACTTTTTGGTACAGGTACATTTGTAACAAAAGTATTATTGTTGTAGGCTGCATGGTGGATAGTAATATAGAGTGTATCCTACTTTGATATTATAAATATCAATACATACTATTTCTATACTTGTGTACGAAACATCCATAAGGACATTATATGTTTACTAGTTGTTGTTATTTTCAACAAACTATATTGGGTATATTTATATTGTCTCTCTTACCACTTCATCTCCATAACCTATCCATTTTGTTTTGGATTTTTTTGGTTCTCACAGACTTTTTATAACTATAGGCAGTTATAAACTCTGTTGAGTATATGATATTATATATGGTTCTGTAGATTGGAGGTACTGGTATTTAGTTCATTGGTAACTATGGTTTAAATATTTTATATACCTAACCTTGTACTAGGTGCTTTGGCCTTGGTCCAACAATATAGTGAGGCCTTTTTCTTGTCATTCTGCCCTACTATACCTATACATATCCCTTGTTATTTTCAGTAAACTTAGTATAGGTCACCTCGCGGTGACTATTTATATTTTTCTTAGACCATGGATTTGGACAATATTCTAGAAGGGTTGTGTGCTGATCGGGAGGATATCAAAGTATTTGGGCTTGATTCCATCCCAAGCAACAACATGAACAATGAAAACTCTTTTTTACAAGATGAATGCCAGTCAGCTTTCTTTAATTTGGAAAAAGCCCTCAAAGGACTACGTGCCAATATATTGCACCTGAGGCTTATACAGCCTATTTATTCAAAAAATTAGTTCCCAGGGGACTTCGGATCAGGTTAAAACCGATGGTCAGCAGATCTGAACAGAGGCTGACTGAGGAATGGAACGAGGCAGTACAGGAAGGTTCTATGAGATTGGTTAAAATACTGGCTGGCTACTATGAAAGAGCAATTGATATCAATATAGTAGAAATTAAGGATCTTAGTACCAAATGTAAGAAATTTGAGTCTACCTGTAATTATGAAACCATGGTGACGAATTTATCCAAAGAGCTAACCCTATATGACAAACTTACAAAGGAAAGGAAAGTTAAAAAATTCAATAGGGATGTTACAGACTACAGTCGTGGACGTCCCTTTGAAATTCAAAGGTCAGCTAGATTTAAGGATATGTCTTCAGGTAATGGTAGGGCAGAGACAAGAAAAAGGCCTAGATCTATTCTAAAACGTAAAGACACAATGTATACCAGTACCTCAGGTGAGGAGTCTTCTCTTACCGACAGTGAAGGTGCACCATCAGTGAGTTCACCGGCCAAAAAGAAAAGTAATGTTCCTATCCCTTTAGGAGGAACACCAAACGCAGAGGTGGGAGTAAACACTCAAAAAGGTCTAGATATGGACTCAATAGATGGGTTGATACAAGTGCTATTGAAATAAATGAGACTGTGTTTAATAATGTTCTTAACCTTTCCAAAACTGTTCTAACTTTGGATCAACAAAGGATTTTAAATAAAGGCTTGGGATTCATACCGAGTTTTTTCTGTGATCAATATCAGACTGTCACTGACCTGCTAGAGTTTTGCCGTTGCCTTAACCTCAAAATATTTTTTTCAGATAAAGATAACAGCAATTCTCAAAGATCAACTGAATTCCGTTTTCTCAAATCCACATTTCAACCCCCTATGAATACCCATGTAGCTGCATTTCAACAGGCTGTGCTCAGAGAATTACAGTTCCCACCATATACTAGTGATATACTACATGATAACATCAATGAGGTAGAAAGGAAGGCCTTGATGGAACTTAAAAATAATAATAAAATAGCTATCATTCAGGCTGAGAAAGGTGGAGCTGTGGTTATTCTGGACATGGATTATTATATCCAGGAGGGTCTTCGACAATTGTCGGACTCAAGATGTTACATGTATATGGGCATAGATCCTACTCCGACATTTAAAAAGGAGATTGATGCATTTTTGCAGAATGCAGTTGAGGAAGGGATTATATCATCCAATACAGCAAAACATCTCATGGTCAAAGACCCATGTAAACAAATACTATATTTATTACCAAAAATACATAAATCTTTGACTTCTCCACCAGGAAGACCGATTGTTTCTGGCCATGGCTCATTGACTGAACCTCTATCAGTGTTTCTTACACAACAATTGCAACCACTTTTAGTCCATGTTAGAGCTAGGATTAAAGACACAACACAATTTTTGCAGATCATACAGGAGACACAAATCGAACCAGATTGGTTACTATGTACACTGGACGTTAAATCCCTTTATACCAGCATTCCACATTGGGCAGGACTACAAGCCCTCCAGTTTTGGCTTGATAAAACAAATCTATACCCACCTGGCTTTAATACTCTAATTATTTGCATGTCTGAACATGTTTTAAATAAAAACATCTTATATTTCCAAGGGGAATGCTACTGGCAACTTCAGGGCACCGCTATGGGAGCATCTTTTGCTCCCATTTATGTGGGGTTAGTTCATGGCCTACCTAGATGAATGCCTGATATACAATACATCTCACAACATTTACATGGTAGAAATGGACATTTGGCGAAGATATCTGGACGATTGCTGGATGGTGCGGCGTGCAGATACTGAATATCTCCAGGAATTCGTTGAATACCTCAACAGTAATGTTTGGGGTATTGAATTTACTGTAACTAGCAATCCAACACAAATTGAATTTCTGGATGTTACTGTTTATAGAAATCCGGATAATACACTGGGTACCAAGATACATCGCAAATATCCTGAATATAACACATTACTACATGCATCAAGTATGCATCCACGCCACACAGTCCACAATATCCCAAAATCTCAGTTTCTACGAATGAAACGTATCAGTTCTTCGTTGGATGATTATGAGGATGCCAGTATGGACTTAACTAAATGATTTTTGGATAGAGAATATCATCCATTTGATATAATATCAGCTACAACATGCTCGGACAGACAATCTAGAACACAGTTGCTGGAGTATAAGACTAACAAAGCCAGGAAAGGGGATTGCATTTTGAGATTTGTAACCACCTATGGGAGAAATCATCAGGTCATTAGGAATATTATGGACAATAATTGGAATATTTTACTTGCCAATGACTACCTAAGGGAACAACTGGGTCACCAGTGCCAATTTTCATATAGAGGGGGTAGAACACTTGGTTCAATTTTTTCCCATTATAAACATCATGATAGTGATAGAGCTAAATATAAACAATTGACCATGAGTGGAAATGAACTGGTGGGCACCTCTTCATGTGGGCACTGTATGTCCTGTAATCAGGTTAATAAAACAAAACAGTTTAGCAGTGCTAACACCAGTAAAGTGTACTACTTAAGAATTTTTGGGAATTGCTCTAGCAGCTGGGTTATTTATCTTGCTACATGTCAGTGTTCAGCCTTTTATGTGGGGAAAACATCACGCTCACTCAGGATTAGGATCGGTGAACACAGGAGCAATATTAGGAATAAGAAAACCACAAATGCATTGTATCAACACACACTCAAACATCCTACAGCCAATTTTATGTTTACTGTCATTGACTGAATAGTGGGGGACAGAAGCCATCAACAAGGTTGGGAGAATACACTCACTTTTAAAGAAAAATATTGGATAATTCATCTTGGAGCCTTGTTTTCTCCAGGTCTTAATGACCATTTATGAAGTATAGTTCTTCTTGGTGTTGGTGTCCTATTGGAACACAACACACTTGGCTCATAGATGTATTTCTTCATCTAAATATACTATAAATATTACCATATATTGTTGTTAATTGCAAAGTTTTTTATATATTACTTTTGCTAGTGGATGGAGTATGTGTATACTATATATACCCCTTATCATTATTGTACAGTATTGTTGAATTTAATATGACTTTTCTTAAATTATATCCAGCAGACTAGGTATCTTTGATACTATGTGGATGTCAACATGATCTAAGATTAAGATACATTTCTTTTTATTATTTTTGCCCCATATCCTTGATGTAATTATGGATTGTGTATATTATATACATCATTGTTATTATTTTTATATTTTATTCCATTTGTGGTTTCATTAACATATTTGGATATATGTATAAAGTGGAGATTTAAGTAGAAACATTTTATGTTAATGAGAACTATAACAATTGATCTGATTGGTGGACCCATCATGTACCATCATATATAAATAGTTTTTCATGCAAGGTTGGCACAGTTATTTAAACATTTGTCTCACTGAGGAAGGCTTCGTGCCGAAACCGGTTTGAATTTATTGTTGATTTGGACATTCTTATGTCCATTCCTTGATTAACCAATAAAGCGTTGGAACCATTTTGCTGGCCGTTTGTGTTCTTCAAGAGCAATCTAGGAAACAGGGCTGGTGAAAACCATGCAAATGAGGCTGATTTGCAATCCATTAGGCACAAAGGCACCTGTGTAGGTGCCATGTTGGTGGAAGAAATGTACGTGGCTACAAACCGTGTACAGGACTGCAAAATTCACACAGGGGCTGTAAAAGACTAGGAAAAAGGGTGAATATGGTACCATAGGCATGCAAAACATTGGCCAGTGAGTCCTGAAAGCAATGCAGATCAATAAAATATTATAATTATATATATATATATATATATATATATATTATGTTTGCATGGTGCTGCACAATATACAAACATGCCATTATGGGAAAAAAGTGTAAAAAGTGAAAAGTACACATTTCCCAATATATTGCATTGTAGTGCCCAGTGTGCAGAGTATTACAATGGCAGGTGTCAGTGGCTGCTATGGAAGCGGGCCCTGGAGTAGTGAAGTATCCAGGGTATACTCAATTAGCTGTATGTAAATGAGCTGGGGTTACTGAATAGCATAAAGGGCTACAGTGTCCACAGATACAACCCTTGGTCAGGCCAGAACTGTGTAGGTAGTGGTAGAACAGGTAGCTGACATCAAAAGGGGGTGTGTCACACTATGTTAAAGTGGATTGGAGCTTAGCAGTGCCTGTTTGCGCTCAGCTAAGCACAGCTAAATGGGGGGGGGGGGGTTTGATGCTGCTGAACATGTTTTAGCTATTTTAAGAAAAGCTGAGCGTGCCCATGGTTGGAGGAGTATCAAAACTGCTAAGCACTGTTTACACTAGTGCTACAGGTTTGTGTGGCACACTGCACTGCTTAGCAAGTGAAAGAATTAGAAAAAAAAAAAGAAAAATAGCCTGGGAAAGCCAATCAGGTAGAAATGACTCATAAGCCCTGTTCAACTGACAGTGGCCCATTCAAACCCCAGTGCTATACCTATCAGGTGGAATGCAGCATAATAAGGTAATCACACAGGCTACAACTGCAGCACATCATTATAAAGTTTGCATACACACACTACAATTTGATTTTCCCACATACTCTGCACCATTGCAGTACACTCTTGGGAATTTTAACTGACAAAATGCTAGGGGCTGCTGCTGCTTTTCTACGTCTGTATGTGCTTGAGGCTGAGGTCAGTGAAGATGATGATGCTGACAGTAGGCCCAGACTGAGAAGGAGAAGAGTGTTCAGGCCCAGGGTGATCTTCCATGGGCTACATGAGCTGGATATTGTAGATCACTACACGGTGGACAGGGACATACTACAAGAACTCACCGAGCTCTGCCGCCCTCAACTCAGACCCAGAGCCAACAAGGGGGAACCCGCCCCAGTGGAAACAAAGGTATGTGTAGCCCTTAGAATATTAGCTACAGGTACTTTTTAAAGGCCAGCTGGGGATATAATGGGGATCTCACAGGCATCTGCATCCAGGGTACTCCACCAGTTCCTCGATGCCATGCAAGCACATGCCAGTGAGCACATTTATTTACCCCACATCCATGAGGAGAGGGTCAGGTTTATTCATCTCTTCCACCATGTAGCACACTGCCCTGATGTACTGGGTGCCACAGACTGCACTCATGTGCACATAAAAGCACCACCCGGTAAAGAGGGTAGGGTCTAGATCAACCACAAGGGGTATCACTCCATCAACTGCCAGGTCATGTGCAATGCCCAGGGCATTATCATGAATGTGTGTGCTGGCAGTCCTGGCAACTCTCATGAGTCCCACAGCTGGTACACTTCACAACTGTACCAGACATTTGCCAGGGAGGACATCCCATATGGCCATCTACTGGGGGATGCTGGCCAGGCACTGGAACCATGGATGATGACACTCATCAGAAATGCACACATATTGCTAAAGAATGCCATAATGAGACACACACACAAACTAAGAACATCACATAGCATGTGTTTGGGTTGCTCAAGTCACAGTTCTGCTGCCTTAATATATCTGGTGGAGCCATGCAGTACTCTCCAGCCACATGTGCACACATGTTCACAGTATGTGCCATGTTACACAATATAATTATGTGGAAACAGTTGTGCAGGAACACAGGGAAGGGACACACAGCCCCCACCAGTGCCAAGGTCCCCACAGCCACAGGGGGACTTGGAGGAGGAACATATTGAGTCTATCCTTGTAGGCAGATGTAGGCATGCCCAGTATGCCCTGGCCTTGGCAAAGAAGCAATGCATAGCACATGCACTGACAACGTAGGGTCCTAGGGACTGACACCTCACTCCGACTCGCATGCATAGTAAAAAGGATGCCAGACACACCACACAACCTGTACCCTACTATGTATTGGCTGTGTATGGCATGCATCAGACAGAGACAGCCCTGAAACATTATCTCAACCACTGATGACGCAAGGTAAGTCACTCTTCTTTACAAAAAAATAATGGGGTAGTAGACTGTGTTAGCATATGCATGGACCTGCTGCATGTATGCAAGGGAATAGAGTGGTATACCGGGATAGCTGCAGACAACTGACAGCTGTGTGGGACAACAGGAACACTTTGCCCGATACTGGCCAGCCCATAATATGCAGTAGGCCCCAAGCCAGCAAACCCCAATGCACTATGTGAGGAAATGACATACAGTGAGGTCACAGCACAGATGCTTGACTGTCAATACTAGAGTCCCCTACCCCCAGCACACCCATGTCCCCATACAACTGCAGTCACAGTATGTTTGCAAGGTAATAGCAGCAGACCACACAATCCCTGTGCTGTCCCAACCAACCTGGTGACATGTACCATTTCCCCAACATGCAGGGGTCAAAGTGACATGTTTGTCTGTGGTTGATAGTGTCAGGAAGTAAACTGCACTGTCTGGTGGCTGTCATGGCTTAGTGGGTAAGTACATTACCATGGTTGATGGGGGACATGGTTCGAGACTGGCTGCACCTATTGTTTTGCATTTGAGCTACACCTATGGTAAGAGTTCTACAGACTGTTCATATGTCAGTATTTGTTACTGCAAGAAAGCTGGACAAAGACATACACAATGGAGGGATAGGGTGCCACAGATATGGACAGTACACATCCCTGAGTAATGTAGATGGTGGCTAGTAGAACAGCAGGTTGTAACAAGTCAACATAGCACCAGGATATAAAGGCTGTCATGTAACTGTGTCAGTACTTACACCTAGCTAGTGGGCACCATCCATACCTCACAAATGCCCAGAGTTTAATAGAATGCCCACATTTATGGTTCATATATCTGTTCTGTTTGTCATAACATTTGCAGTTTTCTGGCAAACTACTGGCAAATCACTAAAGGTTTCTGTGAGAAACTAATAACAGAGAGTTGAGATGCAGACTTCATACCCATTGGAAAACGCATGCTAATACAAAACCATTCCACCAACTGTCTAGGTTTATAAGAGCAATATTAAAATCCTGTCCCCATGTTTGGGCCTGTGTCCCACTGTTATATATGGCCCTGTCCACATTAATGACTGTAAGAGTTTGACAGGTATGGGCAACATGTAGCCTTATAAGAACAGTACAACACAAACTGTCTGAAGACCAGAGCAGATGTATGGGGCACTATGCTGGACAACCTGCAAAACAGGTACAATCAGAGGTGTGAAGTCCGTAACCCTGTGTGTGGTGTTACATCTTTTACCCCATTCACAGCATACCTACAACTACATAGAGCAGCAACTTTGGACAAAGCCAGGAACTGGAGCAGGGCAGGACAAAGGCCCATATATAAGTGGAAGGAGGAACTACTGATCAGACTAACATAGAAAGTCCAGAGTACAACAGATCATTTAGTAGCATAGGTTCCCAGCAGTATATGGAGTCGGTAACTCAAATGTCTGTCAGCATTTCCTCACATCATTCTATAATGATCTAGCACTGACATACCAAGAAATCACAGTGCTATGTAAAATGAACCAGACATATTATACAAAACTCTGTTCAGTCCAGTACACACTGTACACACCCTAGATATGGGTCAGATATTACAAACAGCACACAGCTAGGAAATCACTCAGGCAGTATATCAAGGAGGTGCTGGACTGTTCCACCAGCTCCAGCAGACAATTGGCTGTAGCACAAAAAATCATGGACTGGAGTACCGGTAGGTCTGGCCTGGAGTCCCATTGTAATTAATGATGGTCATACTGGGCATGCTTCTACACTTAGCTAATTTCAGCCCATAACTGAGCCCATATCTGACTATAGAACTGTGATGTCCATATATCTCTGTGCATACAGAGAGCTATGTATACCTCAACTGTCTCTCCCTATCCCCATCAGACACGATTACCCTTATCTATCTGCATGTGGCACATATAAGATATATCTGGATCGGTTGACTTTAATATAGACACACACACACACACACACACACACATATATATATATATATATATATATATATATATATATATATATATATATATATATATATATATATCATATATAGAGAGGCAGACGGGGGGGGACCCAGAAAGGCATAGTGTGATACACCAATTGTAACTAGTGGTGTGTGCAAATAGTATGGTGAGTTCTAGTAAATAATAGTAGGTAGGGGTTCTAATCTCACATTGGCCACCTTGTGTGTGTGTCTTTGTGTGTGTCTGTGTATATATTCCACATACAGCAGAATACATATACCCAACAGGCCTATGTCTGTGCAATGGTCACTCATTTTATGGCCAGTAACTGGTGTCCTCTGCAACAGTGGCCTCCCTGTAAGCAGCTACTGATGTCATCCACCCCATCGGCAGTGGCAGACACTACTGAAATGCATAAGCTCTGTGTCGCATGTGATAACTATGTAGCATTATAGTGTATATAGCTAGATAAGTATTGGTTCTAATCCCAGCAATGGCTAGTCAGTGAGTGTGTGTGTGTGTGTGTGTGTGTGTGTGTGTGTGTGTGTGTGTGTGTGTGTGTGTGTGTGTGTGTGTGTGTGTGAGGCATATCCCCTGTAGCAGTGTGGCTGTCTTGCTTGTGTTTGTGCGCAATGGTTATACCATTTTAAGGGCCTGTGAATACCCCACCCCAGTGGCAACCTTTACAGAACCTGCAGATGTCCTCCATCTGAATAGTGGTGTCCAACACTAAAATAAATATAAGCTCTGTGGTGCATGTAATATGTAAAGAGCACTACAGTATGTACAATTAGACAGGTAGGCATTGCACTCTCACCAAGGGCAGTTCATAACTGTGTGTGTGTACGTATATCTACTTGCTGGGATAGTACTGCCTGTCATCATAGAGAAAGTCACAGACCTGTGTACCATAGGCAGCAGTTTGCCTTTTGTAGGTAATGCCCATGAGCAGCTGATTGTCTGTGCACCAATCTGTGGCTTAGACTTACTAACTGCATTCAGAACAGCTGGGTTACATTTTCATTAACCAAAGTCATGGCAACACAGTGCTGTATTTGAGGCCTTCATGTAGGCCTTGACCCTTTGTTCTGGCCTGTGAGAAGGACATTATTAAGGTGTGAGGACTACAGCATCACAGAGGGTAGGTTATAATACTGTCCATTGTTTGGATTTATGTGGTATGTCCACAGTTTTGTATGCTATGTTTGGCCATTGTGAACAGACTTTCTGATTATGTGGCAGTTTACTGTTTAACAATGTGGGTTGAGGTCAGTGAGGAGACAGACAAATGTGAGTGTCATATGTCATTTGTATCAGATTATGCATCATGTTGCTGTAGCTGCTGGTCTATCAGCTGTGCATGTTTGTGGGGGAAGACTTTGACACATGTGCCTGTCACTTGACTACCCCCCAACTCTTTATGTATGGGTGTTTTGTGGATTCCCTGTTCTAGGTGTTTGGGGGTATGGTAGGTCTGTAGCAGGTAGCTGAACATACTGATGCCTATGTTTCAGGCTGCAGCTGCTGCATTCTGCCCAGGATCCATACTGGGGATGGCAAACACATTGTGGAACAGCAAGATGTATATATCAGTGAGGGAACAGTGTCAGCTCTGTTGTCACAGCATAGCCAGGGTGAGGGCACCCATTACAGTCTAGGTGAGGCATGTGCCTCTGGTATATAGGTTCATAGGTAAGTATTAGGCAATCTGCCCATGGGCATTTATAAGCCTAGCCACAGAGTGATGGCTTTCGCCTCCCCATTAGATTAGTAACCTGGGCCTCTGTCAATAGGGCTCCTGAAGTGATCCCAGGGTAGAACTTACGATTACCCATTCACTCATCAAGATTTCTCTTGAAGAGGGTCAGAGAGGAGCTCTATCGAATATGGATTGGGATTCTATTCCAGAGTGAGGGGAGTCGCTGGGACAGGAATCTACCCCTCCAGCATGTCCTGTTTATTGTTGTACATAGGTTCAAGTCGCTAGAATGAGTGATTCTGAGGGATCTCGTTTTTTTTAGGTGAAGCATGTCCATTAGTTCAGGGTTTGACATGGCCCTATAGGTCAGGCATAGGTCACCTCTGAGCAGATGGTAAGCAACTGAAAACAGCTGGAGCTTTTTTAGTTGTGCTTCATAGGGTAATTGTTTAAAGCCCTTAATCCTCTTAGTGAGGTACTTCTGTGGTCTTTCTAGTTGTTGCAGGTGTCTAGTGAGGTACATCCCAAGTGGGGCATTGTACTCTATTATGGGCCTAATGAGTGAGGAGTAAAGGGGCACAATCACATCCTTGGATCTGGATGAGAAACCCTTTGTGATCAGGTGTGCCACATAGAAGGATTTCCTGACAGTTTTGGCTATGTGGTTATCAAAGTAGAGCATGCTATCTACTTGGGTACCCAGGTCCCTAATTACTTCTTCTGTACTTAGTGGATTCCCATCTATGTGGTAGTTTGTAAGTACTTTGTTTTTCCCAAATGGGATTACTATGCATTTTTTGGCATTTAGCTTGAGGCCATGACTTTGACACCAGGTGGTTGTCTCTGTGAGACCCTTTTGCAGGATGTTTGTGTCAGCTGGAGAGTCAATTATTGCACCCAATTTTCAGTCGTCTGCGAACTTGGTTAGCCACAGTCCCTCCGCCTTTGCCTGTACTTCGGAAAAATATGTACCGAACAGGAGAGGTCTCAGGACTGAGCCCTGTGGGACTCCACTTGTGACTGGTTTAGAGTCAGACATGGTGCCTGCCACTCTTACCGTGTGGGTTCTGTCTATGAGCCAAGACATAGGGGTTAATATTTAAGCTGGTGAGTTTGTCTATGATTCCTGAGTGTGGGATGGTGTCGAACACCTTAGCAAGGTCCAGATATGCTGTGTGGACCACCTTCCCTTCATCTATGGCCTTGGTGACTGTTTCGAAGAAGTCAACCAAGTTCAGGAGGCAAGATCTGCCTTTAACAAAGCCGAACTGGGTGGGGTCCAGTGTCTGGAGGTTCCCAATGTCCTTGTTAATGAGCTCCATGATAATGCGTTCCATGGCTTTGCAGACGAAGCTAGTCAAGCTTATAGGGTGATAGTTCCCAGGGTCAGTTGTGGCACCACCTTTGTGGAGTGGTACGACTGTTGCTGTATGCCATTCTTTGGGTACATAGCCTGTAGAGAGGCTGGGTTTGAATAGTTATTTGAGATGGGGGGTTAGTTCATTTTGAAGCTCATGTAAGACACAACCTGGGATAGCATCTGGTCCCATTGATGCTGTGTTTTTGGCCTTTGCAAGGGCTGTCTTTACTTATGTGTCTGAGATATCTGGAGCGCCACATTCTTGTGGGATGGGTGCTAGCCCCTTTGGTGGAGGGGGGGTGAAGTTTGCACTGAACAAGTGTATATGTTAATTAACAGTGCTATCCAGGCAGTGGTAGGTGATATTTAGGACACCTATACGTATTTGTGAAGTGTGTCCCAACCTACAGGCCTTTGAGGTGCTAATATGGGTGGCAGTGACTGCAGTAGCAGAAAAAAGTTCTGCTTAAAAATTGCACCACTCAGTCATTTAATTGTTCCAACCATGTACTTGACATGCAAACACTGGAATGGAAGCCAGGACTGTGGGTGTAAAAATGTTAAGCATGCTAGGAATGTAACAGATTGGGCTGCAGAGTCAGTACTATAGCAGGTATATTTCCAAGACATATGTGCATGCATACAGTCTGTTACACAGAATTGGCATGAACATGTGTGATCGGATGTGTATGATGTGTTACACTGAACTGTCATGATTTCATAATCTGAATATCTACTGACTTGGCAGTACATCGGCACATAGCATAGGTTGTTTGACAAGTGTGCCAAATGTAGGTGGCACAACTGTGGACATTCTGCAAAAGTCTGCAATTGTTATCTCAACCTGATATCGTAGGCCTCACTTACATCCATCAACATTTATTTGTCTGTGTACTGGTTTGGTGTCTGTATTGCAGTCCCAAGTATGTTGTCATTTTTCCCATTATATGCACAAGCAGTGTCACTGACAATAAAGATATGTTTATAGAAACACCTGCTAGTCTTCATAGCTGAGTGGCTTAGTGGACTAATGCAGTTTACTGTACTTGATAGGGTCCTGGGATTAAAACTTGGCAGGGGTTGAATATTTTTGTGATGTGCATCACTGATGAAGAGGATAAGTTTGTAGAAACAACTGCAAGTCTTCAAAGCAGAGTGGCCTAGTAGGCTAATATACTGTGTTGTAGTTGACAGGGTCCTGGGTTCAATACTTGCTGGTGTGATCAATTTGCTGATGTGCAGAACAGTGTCAGACAGACAGAAGGTGATTAAAATAGTTGTAATCAGCTTTACATGAGTTTGTGTGATGCAACGTGATGCCAAGCAGTGCTTATTCCAACTTAAACCTGCGCTATTTCCAAAAAAAGAAAAGAAAAAAGGAGAGATAGGAAATTGGTGAAATGGGAGCAAGCAAGGGGAAAAACAATGTGAAAGGCAGGTAGGAATGTTAGGACAGGTGTAGGAAAGGACCATAGCTCTCAATTCCTTCTACAACAACAGCTGGGCATGTTGTGTACAATTTGGAATTTGGAACCTCACATCCTAGAGGGAGGGCTGTGTGTGAGATAACTTTGTTGATTAATTGCTGTGATGATTAATTGATGGCAGTGTAGGTATGGGCAAAATGGAGAGCTATGTATAGGTTGATATTTTTTTGCGGGACAGATGCCCTTTTTTTAAGGAGAGAGTGGGATGTTGAGGAAGGGATATAGGTATGTGTGGGGAGGTAAGTTGGGTAGGAAAGGTAGCATTTGCAAACAGACAAGGCAGCAGACAGGGGCAGTGTATGACACATGAGGGGGTAAACATATTGGATGGGGAGGGTGTTTTGGAATCAGAGCTCCAAATACCCCCAGAAGGCAGCAGTGGGACTGAGCTCTCCACCCATGGGCAATAACCACTGCTCCTTCATGGCCCCAAAGGTGGCTGTGCTGGGGGCTTGATGCCAGGGCTGGCCTGCCACTCCAGGTGTGCCAGTCTGCCCTCGATCTAGCACAGTCGATCATCCAAATCATGCTGGATAACCCTGTGCACCATTCCTGGAAATAGTTGTTGGTTGACCAGTCCCTCTCCACACCCATGCCAAAGGGAGGACGGCCTCCGTCCCCTGAGGTGGTTCCACCTGTGGGTGGTGCAGAACCAGCAGAGGGGACAGCTCCAGTTTGGTTCCCTGACATGCTGTGACCCGGTGCCATGGTCAGATAAGGTGGGATAGGTGGATCCGCTGGAACCGAGCTACCCAGTCATGCTATGGTGTTGAGGTTTGTCAAACAGAACATTTCAATATTAGTTATAACAACATGCATGAGTGTTCCAATTAACCCAGCACAACAGAATTGCATAGCATACTGAACACAGGCATAAATGGAATAACAGTCAGTATTGTAACAGCATGCCAGTAACTGTTATGGCAAATGGCCAACAATATTGGTATTTCAGCAAGGTATGTTAGTATACAACCATTGTAATCTATAACCAATAATACAACACAAGGCCCAACATTAGGTTTATAGAACAAGATATGTGAAAATGGAACCATATCTGTAGTATAAGAACAATCATTTGTGATGCAGATAAGGGGTGGGTTGAGAAAAAGGCATTCCATTACCGAGTATATAGGCTATATTTTTCACAACAGTACTGCTCAATATTCTACAGGTTTGCCCTTACTTTATGTCTACAAGTGCCATACAGCTTCTGTAGCATGTACATACCTCTCAAGGTATCCAGATGGGATGGTATGGGCCAAGCTGTAACACCTACAGATACATAACTACAGGGCACTATTACATGTCAGGGGAACATACATGACTAAAAAGGTGTACTCTGTACTGATGTTGTGTGAATGTGCTACTAGCATACTTCAACTGGGTTTATATCTGTGTCCAAGGTTTTTGGCAGCAGTGATCACTATCCATGACAGCGTGACACTTGAGAGACATGTATCGTGCACAGTACAGAGAGTTTATACTTATCCTGCCATCATTGGCAGGCATGGGTTTAGCCCATCAGCAGACATTTGCAGATGCACCAGGCATACAGCCGTACCAACAATGGACCATTTAGTCTGTCATTAACTTGGAATAATAATGTACTTCATGATGTTTTATTTAATGGAGTCTTATCACCTTGTTGAGCAATGCTGTTTATGCACTCGTACATCTGGACACAGACATTAGTATACCCTCTTCATACAGCTACTACAGACATTTATTTATCTGTAAGTCCTGTGGGGAGAATATCTGTTAACAATACATAATTGTGTCTATAAGTAATCAGTACACTTGTCTGTTACTATAAATATGTCTTAGTACCTGTTCCTGGTTTCAAACCCCAGTCTGTGTGTGGCAAAATGAACAACATATATATATTGCTTATCACACTGAACTACCGGGTCACTGCTGCATGCTGATTGAGTGAAATGTACCTAAAGCACTGATCTGGTAATAAAGGTAGAGTATCACACAAGACTGCAGTGACAGTTGAATATACATGCATGTGATTCATGCATGACAGAGATAGTAGATGAACTGTGTATTAATACTTGGAATGTAGGTGTACACAATTAATCCCTAGTGGATGGGAATATGTGTGATCTGTACAGACCATATCAGGGTGCTTGGTTGCCTACCTGACCCATATACATTTGCAGATGGTATATTTGCAGTCTACAGCTATTACAATTTCATACTTGCATACATCAGCATACCTACATTCTGGAATACATATAGCTGAAATGCAAAGGTTAACACGAGACAATCCTGGGAGAAACACACTATAATACCTTAGACAGTACTACTCTAGGTTTAGATCTTAGTGCAGAACAAATATCATATTGCATTATATCTTGTAGTACAGGTCCACATCTGCACTTTAGCATAACTGTTCCTTATTGGCCAACCTCCAGTCACTTCATGGTGTTATACCCACATTTACTTCACAGCACCTGTAATATTTGATTTCTTTCATAACAGCCCAGAATGCACACAACAATTGGCAGAACACAGATTTATTGAGGGTGACATGACACAGTGATTGGTATACGTCTGACAATCTTTATTGTTCTATACTTTAAATAATGCAGGCATTGAAAGACAGCTGTTATTCCACAATCTATGCAGTACTAACTTTATTTCCTCACAATTCTGACTGCAGTTGTACTGTATTTTCTTTAATTTAGGAATGCAGTTAATTTATTCCCTTCACATTTTCAATGCCAGTGTACTTTATTACTAGAACATGTGTTATTAATAAAGTATAGACATGTTATTCTCAAACATTGTTAATGCAGTGTTAACTTTCTTTCCTTAACATAAGCATGTTTCATTCTTTCATCTATATTTAACTGTACTTGGCAATACTCACTTACATCAGTCCAGCTCAATGAACACATTCATTGCAGTACACTCACAACAGAATATACCTACTGGCAGTTACTACTGTACTCATTCTTAATTAGATTACTATATATTGCAAGATAGTATCTGTACTCACCACACTCTCAGTGCATCCAGGTTACAAGCCCTCTCCTCTGCAGCTGTGGGGGGAAAACACACTATTATGCATAAACATCTGTCAGATATTCGTACTAGAATTTGACTAAATCAATTGTTCCTATACTTACAAACTTCTGTGGCATTGCGGTCCCGTGTGTGTTGGATACATTGGGCCAAGAGACGCCCCTATGCTTCAGGTCATCATAATGATGATGCACCTGCTCACTAGTGCAAGGGATGCCAGTTGCAGTGATGAGGTCATGTGCCAGCCAGTCCCAGGCCTCTGATTTTTATTCAGACCCCTGGTACTGGCCATGCAGCAGCTGGTCATCATGGTCTTTCACAAGGAGTCCAACCATGACTCTGGACTCCAACATGGCCCAGTGCTGTACCCGGAAGTGGGCACACTCTCCAACTCCAGCCATAGCTCTTGCAGTGATCAAACTCCAACAATGTCTGTCTGTATTCCCACTTACTCCACTTAAATAAGGCTGTCTTCCTGCCTTTTACTGCCATTGACCATTTTTAAAGATGCTGAGCTCAACTTAGCACTGCCCAAACCTTTTGAGCTTAGCTGAGTAGTGCTTAGACAGGGAATGCTTAGCAATGCTTAGCAGTGCACAAGCCTGCTTAGCTGCGCTGAGGACTGCTTAAACTGGGATTGCTTAGCAGTGCCCAAACCAGCTAAGTAAAGCTGCACTTTGCTAAGTACAGCTAAACCAGATCCTGTTTAAGCATTGCTTGGCTTGGCTTAGCAATGCTTAGCAGAGCTTAGCTATGGGCAAACCAGAATTTTGCAAAACAAAAAAAAAATTATTGAAAGTAATTGTTCATTAATGATACTTTATTATTATTATGTGTATCTATTTTACTTTATATCTCCTAAACATATGCATTTCACTACGTTATCTTGGTGTGTAACTTTAATGTATTGGACATTTGTGTGTTACTGGGGCTTTTATCCTTGGGTCTCCAGTGGGCTAACTCAATTAACAAATGTCAATGTATACATGATAAAAAAAAATTATAACATTTCCCTATTGCATGTAAAAAGCTGAATGGCTTGTATTCTAACCATGTACCTACTGCACACGAGGCCATGACTCTAACCATTCAGCTATCGAATGTATGGTGATTATAGCTATACATTTGTATAAAGCTCCGTGCCACACAAACCTGCTTAGTAATACTTAAATGTGACCTTTCTTAAGTAATTAAATGTATTTGGTTTCTATTTTTAGATGTCTGGCATGTATCTATTGTTAAGTGCCGCGCCGTGTAAACACACACAAAAATTATTTAAATGAGTTTCACTTTATTATTTAAGTGCCATCCAGCACTTTAACAGTGCAGGGGGTGTGTTACTAATCTGCAGACACTGCAACACACCCCCTACACTGATTTTGTACCATGTTACATGGCTCTCTCTCAGTAGCGTGCCTTCATTAATATGCATAGTGTGCTGCCAAGAGAGAGCTGGAGATAAACCCATAGTACACTCCATATAGGACTTACACTATTCCTGCAGGGAGTTTATTGAATGTGGGGGTTGGTTTCCCTCAAATACATAAAAGAATATGTTTTCCATAAGAAGTTCATACTGAGTTGCATAATTTTCTTGGGGTATGAAAGTATATAAATACATAAGTAGCAAGGTGGAAATGAACACCAGATAAAGCAGATATCAAATACATTTTTCAAAATGTTTTTTGCTTCTAATTTTCCTGGAAGCAATTCTCTCTTGGCTATATTTAGCTTAAGGCCTAAGACAGAGGCAACATATTAATGTATCCTTTTGTACATTTGCAGGTAATTTTTTGAGTCTCTTGTTAATATCAAGAAATATTTTGCAAATAGCATGATTTTAGCTTATGTGTCTCTACATCACCACTCTTTCCCCTGTCTTGATTTTTTGCTACTCTTCTTAATGGTTTAATCTCCAAAAGAAACAGTGCCAGGAACACCCTGCATGGTACTGCTAAATAATCTGAACATTTTGGACATCCTACCATTTGTTGGGCGGCACAGTAGTGCAGCGGTTAACGTTGTCGCCTCACAGCAAGAGGTTCTCCGGTTCGATTCTCGGCTGGGGTGCCTTCTGTGTGGAGTTTGCATGTTCTCCCTGTGTTCGCATGAGTTTCCTCCGGGTACTCTGGTTTCCTCCCACATTCCAAAGACATACATCTGGAGCGTTTCTCCCCGGGCCTCTGCTGAAAACAGGCTCTGTGGAACCTAGTCGGACATTCCCGGTCAACAAATGTTAAATAAATAAATAAATTGTTAGCACTTTGTCTGGCAGATTATTGTATGATTTTTGGAAGTCATTCAGTATGCCAACTTTGTCTAATGCTTTCCATAGGTAAGTCCTACATACAGAGTCTAAAGCTTTCTCAAAATCTACAGCAGTGGCTATAGCTAGGTTGTGGTCTATCTGTCAGGCTTGAAATAAAGTTACAGAACTCTTAAATGATCTATGCTGTTTCTCCCTGCCATATATCCTTTATTTTCTAGAGAAATATTTTATTTATTTAACATTTGTTTATCTGGAAATTCCAACTAGGACAGAGCCAATTTTCAGCAGAGGCCCGGGGAGAAATAGTCCAGATGCATGTCTTTGGAATACTCCCATTTCATCTGTTTGTTAGCACAATAATTTACCATTTTTATATTTAAGTTTAATAAAGTGATTTTATGACAATTCCTTACTTTAAACATTTTTATCAGGTTTGGGAAAAATTCAGAATGACTTAGCTGGTGGAGGACTAAATGCCCGCTCCCTTTTCATATATTTCTCTGATGATGTCACGTAATGGTTTCAAAGTCTTGCTGAAAAGTTGAACAATTCCTGGTGCTAGGCCATCTGAACCTGATGTTTTCCCCTTGAAGGTACTGTTAATAGTTCTATCAGTTTCACCTTCTGTTATTTTTCTCTCTGACTTCTCTTCTTGCTCACTACTTAGTTTGATTAGGTTTGCATCATTCATCAATTCTTTAACCTTATATCTCCAATCCAATGATTGTTTCATTCTCCCCCAAAAACAATTGTTCATAAAAGGTTTTGAATTCCCTAGTAATGCTGCTCTGATCCCTATCTAGTCCACTGTTGCCTAGATTGACTTATGCAATTTACATCTATTTATTCCTTTGCTTAAAATTCCATGCTAAAATTATGCTGGTCTGCTCCCCTGGTCTCAGCTTCTTGTAGCTTTTTTTAAGAACTCATTTGTTAGCATTTGTTTATAGAGATGCAAAAATGAATGAGCTATTTATAAGCATTGAAAACTATCAGGTTTTTAAATAAAATCTTATGATATTGTGACTATCGGTTCTGTATTTCATTATTGTTTTCTGTAATTTGAGTTTGTTTCTTCATTTTAAGAAGGCAGATAGCTGCCTTACATAAATCTTAGAAATTACTGTTTGCAAGGCACCCACAATAGTGAAGGTAAAATTAGCCCCAGTGAATTGTCCCTCACAAAATTTCTAAAGCCTTCAGTAACCCTATTCTTTGCTTTTTCATCTATAATTATACAGCTACCCTCCTTATCCTTCCTGGTTTCTTTTAGATTCTATCTTAGTCTTCCATGGACCATTACAATGGCTCATGTTTTGAAGATTTAGCCACCCTTTTGATTAATGTCCTTTCTATAGGTTTGTAATACACCTAACATTTTTATAAGCAATTTTAAATTCTTTTAAAAATATTTCAGTACAACAAACTAAATAACAAAACAAAAAAAGGAGAAAACTTTGGAGCAAGATCCCGCTGGTTATTGTTGTTGTTTGTCTTTCGGCTTTTTCCCGGTAAGGGGTCACCACAGCGGAACTCCGGTCCGCTAATGATTGGCAGTAGATTTCTTATGAAATGCTAAGGTGCCAGCTCAATGCTCAACCTTCAACGAAGGCACGCCCATTTATGCACGCATGTCTTTCCAATGCTACCCAACCGTGGGGAGGACATGCAGACTCCACACAGAAGGCACTCCTAAGCCAAGCCGAGAATCGAATGGGAGAACCTCTTGCTGTGAGGTAACAATGCTACCGCCATACAACCATGGCATATTAGCAAGATCCCGCTGGCATATAGCAAGATCCTGCTGGTATATATCCTTTTTTACAAAAACATTAAACACTTTTATCCATAAGTAAATTGGACTTCATCAGAGCAAACAATTAAACTGAATACCCAGTTTATATACCCTAAACCAACCCATAAATAACAAAAAAGCACTTAGGTAATTGAATAATTACTTAGTTAAGGTCAGTTGAAACTTTCATAATCATGGCCCTTATTAAAACAAAGCTAAAGCTCACAGTAAAATAACATCCAATAAATATGCACCTCTGGCAACCATAAATGACATAAGTGCACTTTGATACATATGCAGCAATAAAAATACAGAAGAACAAAAAAAAAGTGCCACCACTAAAAGTCTGTTCTTCATCTTTGATATTTAAAAATAGTGGATGCCTATTACAACCACAAATATTAACCCCCACATCATGTTGAAACACAGCCCTAGCCCCCACACTCTCAAGACCAAGTTTTTCCTTTTAAAAACAAGGTCAAGAGAAAAAAAATAAGAAGCTTTTAGTTTTAAAATACTACTTATAGAGACATTCTCATTAGGATCTGGGGCTTGCATGGCATTGGTCTTCAACTGCCACCTTAACTCTAAAACTTTTAAATAATCATCACAAAGATGTCCCCTCCACTTCCCCAGGTCAACTTGGTCAATCACGATGAACTTAAATCTGTGAGTAGGATTGTCCCTTAAATGCTTATATAAAGCATTCCTATCATCCTCTTTCTTAATGTCATATATGTGCTGGTAAATTCTTTTCCTCAAACTCAGCTTAGTTTTGCCAACATAAAATGCAAAACAACCTCTGTATAGGGCCAAGTAAACTACCCCTTTGCTCCAACAACTAAATCTTTGGTGCAAAAGGATTTGCCCATAACCTTTCACACAAGTCTCCCTCTCAAACAAATAAGGACATTGGCTACAAATGCCACACTTGGACATCCTACCCTCATGGTTTGAGGACCCAGGTCTCTCCAAAATCATTTTAAAACTAAGATCCGTTTTATATACAATAGTAGGTTTTAGTCCAACAATGTCTATATCTTCCTTTTCCAACCAGAAAATGGTCCAATTCCTTTCAACTATAGATCCAAGACCATAAAAAAATGCAGGTACAAGTTAAAACAGGGGCCGTATTAAAGGACTTCTTCCCCTCTCTCTTGTCACTCATACTAGCAGCAGAAATGGCAACAGCAAGCCCTTGCCTCATACCCAATAAGGGTAGAAAATGACTCATTCTTCTCTTGAAATCAACTTACTCAGATATATTAGATAAGAAAGCATCATGCTAACCCCTTCTTTTGAACATTTCCTTTAGCTTCCCCATTTCAGAATAGTAATCAACCTCATTAGATATCATATAGACCAATCTTACATATTGGCCTTTCACCAGAGATTTTTTTCTGGTGTAAGGGATGCATGCCTTCAAAATAAAGAAAATAATTTGAGTAGGTAGGCTTGCAAAAAATGGTGGGATCAAAGCCCCTTTTATCATAATTATTTCTCAAGCCGATATCCAGATATTGTACAGAATCCTCCTGCATATCCATGGTAAACTTTAAAAAAAATCAGTAGTACCATGCAAAAAGTAAAAAAATTCATATAATCTTGGTATCGCTCCAAAAAAAAATCATGTCATCCAAAAAGTGCCCATATAAAAGCCAACTCCTCTTAAATTCTGAATTCAAGATACAATTGGTTTCCCAGTATGAAAGGACTGCATTAGCAAATATGGGAGTACATGCTGCTCCCGTGGCTACCCTAGTCTTCTGCCTAACAAGTTGATTCTCAAAAATCAAAATGTTATTTTCTAGTATAATTTCCATAAAATCTCTTAAAACTTCAATTTTAGCTGAACAAGGCCATATAATGCCTAAGGTACTCATAAAAAACATTCTACCCCTACTTGGTGAGGGATCACTGAAAAAATCTGTAATGATTTTGGTCACAACAATAATCTCCTCACAAAAAAGATCATCTGGAATCCTAGATAAAAAGTCCCAAGAGTCCTTAAACAAGACAGGGTTAGCCTCAAAGACTTTCTTGGTATAAAAAGCAATGTATTTGGCTATTCAACATGTTTTAGATGCCTTGGCATCAACAATAGGGTGCATGGGGGGTCAGAGGCATTCTTGTGAACTTTGGGGGTACAAAAAATGGTAAGGGGGTTTGGATTTTGGGCAAACAAAATTCTATGGATCACTAACATTGGGGTATAACTTTATTACTTTATTTTATCTCTTGCCTGTTAATACACAGACTAGCTGTAAAAATCTGCCACCTCAGTCTAAAATGATTATTTTCAGAAGTGATTAGCCTTTAGACTAACAGACTATAATGGCTAGTGCTGGAACAGAAAACAAATAATAACGTCTTGCAGCCTGTACATCATTAGTGGCTCAATACACTGATGAATACCTATGTATTAATTTTTCTTCATGACATCTTCTTTTTAGTTCAGAATCCATCATTAAATAAACATCATGATTCAAAAACTTAGGTGACAGAAAAGCAATACATTGTGAAATGGTAGTACAGGTATCAGACCATAAGAAATACACACTGCATAATGTACCTGAGGTAAGCAAAGATCTATAGCAAATTTTCTATCCTAGTTCTCCCATTGGGAAACCATTGCATTTAAGATAAACTCATCCTACAGCAACTTCAGCATGTAATTTGAGGACAGCTGCTATTGTTGTCACCATGATATCCTGTCCTCCTTCAGATGTAATAATGATGCAGTCGGGAAGAAGGGAGGAGTGGGAATAAGGGGGTATCAGTTTTAAATTCTAAGACTCATAAGTGAGGGTCCCAAAATAGTGAGCATGAATGTGCAAAAACCGCAACCATATCTACTAATTCCTATAACATTGTATCTCAGTGTATTCCCTTTTTTCTCTGATATAGCAATCTCAAAGTAAGTAAATGTAAGTAGTAAACTTAGGAATGATGGGGGATGGGTCTTGGCATCTGCAAAAATCAACTAAGAAGAAGAGTAATTATCAACACTCAATTAATTCATTCATTCATTTGTTTTTTTAACTCTATAGCTCATTACTGTGACTCTCATATTTACAATGGTGATGGAGTTATGTTGTACCATTGCCAGACTTCATTTGTTTTTCTTGATGACTGACATATAAAAACACAGATGAATCCTATGATGATTTAACTGAATATGCCATGTGTGTGATGCATTCGGTCACAGATATAGTTGTTTTGTTCCTGTAAAACAAGACTATATTAGTTTGGATAAAACTGGTGCTGAAGACCATTTCCTTGCAATTTTACCTAAAACTACTCCTACAAGCATGAATGAATAAATTCTAACAAGTCTTAGCAACTGAACTTCGATAGAATTAAAAAAGTTAATTATATAAATATTTATTGCCCATTTGAAGGCAAAACACATCTTGCACATCTCATATTTAGCAGTATGAACTTTTTGCAACATTTTAAATATTCAGTTCCAAATACAAATTTTAAAAAAAATATATTAATTTTACAGTCCTTGCAAGAATTTTCTTTTTGGAATTTATCAACTATAGATTTGAATCTTGTATGAGGCAAATGTGATTGATAGAAATAATACTTCTTCACAAAGGCAAACATTATGAAAGAAAAATAAAAGCATCATAATGCTTGATTTATTTTAATAGTTTTATATTCAAAGTGGTCTATGCAAGAATGCAATAAAATGTATTAATTTTAAGCTATTTATATTTTCGTTCTGTAAAAGGATCATGTGCTTGATAGGTGTGGTGATTGGGAGAATAATCTTGAATTAGAGAGATTTATTGGCAGCTATTGTTAGATGTGACTAAGAGTCCCATTATTAATGACATAGTGTCTCTCACAGGTCTATTATCAAAAAGAACGGCAAAATTATAAAATATGTTTTAGGTGTGAATTGTGTTTTCTATATAAAATATGTATTTTACATTTTATACCTCATATTTCAAATATATATATATATATATATATATATATATATATATATATATATAAGTTTACCTTCAAAATGTTGACCGTCACATTGTCGAAACCACTTCAACAAACTGAACTGCGACTTCTCAAAATCTCAAACACCGATATTCTGAACTGCAAAATCACGCCCCTTTTTTAACCGAAGTTAGCACTTGCATTTTGGTGTGGAGCAATTGGAAATGTCGACATTCATTTTTTTTTTTTTTGGGTGGGGGGGGCTTTCTGACATTTTAGCAGTATGGATTTTGCAGAAACATTTTGATGACGTGCACGTTCGACTATGCGCTTTCAACATTTTGAAGATAAACTATATATATATATATAATTGTTTCTACATAATTTTATTTGGAAAAGGCAATGGGGCATAATAACAATGTTCCACTCAAACCTTTGTTGAGGTCCAAACGGCTGAAATGAGGGCTTGTTTTTATAGTTTGTTTTTTAGTTCATATTCATTTTTTATATATTTTCGATTTTCATCTGTTTATGGAGTTTACATATGTATACTTTGTATTTCTGTTGATTACATATGTATGCACAAGATTTAGTTATGGATTTTAGTTTTTTATTTTTGCTTGATTGTGTATTTCAATATGGTGTTTTCAGCAATGTACTCTTAACCATAGGCAAGACTGCTCTGCAATTTGTAGCATGTTACAGGCCACCCTCTCAAACTCAGGAACCTCACATGGCCTTCCTGAAAACATTGGAGGGGATAAATGTATCTCCAAACACCATCATACTAGGTGACTTCAACTACCCTAATATAGACTGGGAACACTACTCAAGCCCGAACACTCTAACCCAAAGATTCCTGGAGTTCATAAACTCAAATGCCATGGAACAACTAGTCACCATCCCCACAAGAGGTGAAAACATACTTGATCTCATCATCACGAACATGGGATCAAAATGTTCAACACCGAAGTATACCCCTCACTGGTGAGATCAGATCATAAACTAATCTCGCTGGAGGTCCTCATCCCGCCCCACCTGAAACAAAAAGACCACAGTGAAAAACTTCTCAAAAGCCGATTTCACACTTCTAAAAACTAGTGTGGTCTCCTTTAAGGCCCCTGAGCCAGTGGTAAACATTACTCAAACCGCTGAATCACTTACAAATGCCTTCTACCAGCACCTACAGGACTGCATGGATCAGGCAATCCCAAACAAAACTAAGACTCTCTGTACCAAAGGCAAGCGTCCAGTCTGGTGGACCCCAGCCATAAACAAGCTCTACAACAAAAGGAGGAAGCTACTACAAGATAGAGCAAAATCCTTGAAAGGTAAGACACCTTTGATCATTATAAGAAAAAACTAAGAGCTCTCATAAAATCATCCAAGGCAAATTTTGAGAGAAAAATCGCCAAGGACTCTAAAGACAATCATAAGGCCTTCTTTAGCTATGTTAGAAACCTAGGAGGAAACTCCCAGATATGCTCAGAATTAGTTCAAAATGATTTGAAAATTACTGAACCTACACACATTGCTAACATACTGGCTGACAGGTTCAGTGCAAACTTCTCCCCTCCCCAAAAGGAGAGATATCTATTCCAGAGGATTGTAGCCCCCAAACATCTCCAATGCCCAGGTGAGAACTGCCCTCACTAAGGCAAAAACACAGCATCCATGGGACGGATGGTGTCCCGGCTGTGTGCTTCATGAACTCAACGAGGAATTAAACCCACAGTTAGGACAGCTGTTTAATCTTAGCCTCACCTCAGGATACGTACCCAAGGAGTGGCGACGGCAACTGTGGTCCCACTTCATAAGGGCGGTGCCTCCACAGACCCTGGAAATTACCGCCCCATTAGCTTGACAAGCCTTATCTGCAAAGCCATGGAGAGGATCATAATGGAACTCATAAATAAAGACATAGGGAACTTGCAGACTTTGGATCCAACCCAGTTTGGCTTTGTCAAAGGCAGATCCTGCCTCTTAAACTTGGTTGACTTTTTCGAGACAGTCACCAAGGCCATTGATGAGGAAAGGCAGTCCATACAGCCTACCTCGACCTGGCAAAGGCCTTCGACACAATACCCCACTCAGGTATCATCGAAAAACTCATCAGCTTGAATGTAAACCCATACATCACAAGATGGGTTGCAAACTGGCTAAGCGACAGAACCCACAGGGTCAGAGTTGCTGGAGCCATGTCAGACTCAAAGCCTGTCACAAGTGGTGTCCCACAGGGCTCAGTCCTGGGTCCACTCTTGTTCGGCATCTACTTTTCTGAAGTACAAGCAAACACAGGAGGGTTATGGCTGACAAAGTTTGCAGATGACTGCAAACTGGGCCATAGTCGAAAACACATCTGACACAGATATCCTCCAGAAGGGCCTCACAGAAATGGATAACTGGTGCCAGAGCCATGGCCTGAAGTTAAACGTCAAAAAATGCATAGTCATACCCTTCGGGAAAAACAAGGTTACCCCTAGCTACCATAAAGGTGGCAGTCCACTGAGCACAGAAAAGTCATCAGGGATCTGGGGACCCAAGTTGACAGTAGTCTTTCGTTTGACACTCATGTTGCTAAAGTAGTTAGGAAAACCTTCTATATCGCCCACCTGATCATGAAGGGATTCACATCTAGATCAAGGGAGGTCATCGTCCCCCTGTACTCATCACTCATTAGACCTATGATTGAGTACAATGCCCGTTCGAATGTATCTGACCAGACACCTGATGCAGCTTGAAAGGCCCCAAAAGTTCCTCACCAAAAGGATAAAGGGTCTCAAAAATATGTCTTATGCTGCCCGACTGAAAGAACTCCAGCTTTATTCAGTCTCATACCGCTTGCTCAGAGGTGACCTGTGCCTGACATATAAGGCCATGTCAAACCCAGATTTGATGAATATGCTTCACCTCAAAAATCTAGATCCCTCAGAACCACAAGGGCGGGAGACTTAAACCTTGACACGGTTATAAATAGAATGTGCTGGAGGGACAGATTCATCACCCAGAGACTCCCTATGCTGTGGAACAAAATCCCGGTACATGTGAGGCAGAGCACCTCGCTGGCCTTGTTCAAGAGGAATCTTGACCAATGGATGGGAGATCGCAGATATACCCCAGGGATTACTTCAGTGTCACTGCTTGACAGAGGCACAGAAAAATGATAGGCATAGTTTTTATTCAAACTAAAGGGGTGGCGAAAGCCACATAACTATGGGCTAGGCTTATAAATGCCCTTGGGCAGATAGCCTAGTATGAACCTATGAACCTATGAACCTATAACGATACTTGTTCTGATAGGCTACCAATTTAATTGGTGTGATATTACTTAAGTATATATACTTCTGTGTTTCTCATTTTAACTGTCTTATGAAGCGGTGTGTTGTTGCCATGAAAGCACTTACGTTTTATATTAAATTTTGCTACCCATTTTTAACTACTTGTCTAGTGAGCTCATCTGTTGACTACAGCATTCTCAACTGCCAGTTTTTTGGGGTATATTTTTCAGTTTGTTTGATGGTGTTAGCCATTCGGGTTCACTGGATTTGTTTGTAAGAGTTACAGCATGGCAGAGAATGCATTGAACTTGGAGAATTTGCCTGTGAATAACAGGCTGCATGATTTTTTTACATATACAACATAACTCGCTTCGTTCAGGTGAGTTGCAATTAGCAACTGAATAAGAGGTCCCATGTCCAGTTGATGGTAAGACTTGAGAGGTTAAAAGGAATTTGGAGAACAACCTTAATATATTTAAGAGGTTGCAACGCCAGTGTTTTCACTTGGAGACATGTTTGGACTATCAAGTCATCCCTAGAGGTCTCCGTGTGTTGAACATGCCGACATATAGGAACACATATCCTGATCTACTAGCACGCTGGCAAAGGATCAATCTTGAAACTGGGCAAGCCTACTTGAATCTCCTGATTGATTTTTTACACCAATGGAGATTGAGTTAAGTCAGCTGATATGTAAGCAGCAACAGGAGTTGGGTCAGTGCTTGTGTGTTGATGCCTCGGACGTTTTTCTTAATGAGGTAATTGAGAAAGTGGATGCCTATGAGAAATGGCTGCTTACTACTAAGAAAAAGAAATTAGCCGTGACATTACTGATTTTTGCAATCAACACGTTTTTGCTTGGCCTAGATCACAACATACTATGGACAAGCAATCTAATAATAATAATAATAGAAACATGGCTCAATCAATTCAACATAAGCCATTATCTTCAACCCAACCTTCAAATTTAATTGAAGGAACCAATGGAGATGCAACTAGTATCATTACCCCCAATGGGGAACAGCATGTGGGCATGGCTTCACCTGAGCATACAGGTTCTGTATATTCTACACTGGCCATGGAGGTTCCAGGGGCTAGTACGACCACAGTGTCAGCTGCATCTACAGATCCGGGGCCAATTGTACATAGAAACATTTTACCTGAGCAGAACAAGCAGGATTTTCCTGGGTTACCCCTCCCTTTCTGGACAGGGAGGAAACATTCGTTCGCACAAGATGTGCAGAAAGGTCAGAAATGCAAGGAGCCGCCGTCCATCCACCAGAATTGTTCATTGAAGAAAATGTGGGGAATGGAAGCAATGACTTAGTTTGGAATATATCTCATTACAAACTAACACAGTATGAACACTCAGTCCTTTGTAAAGGGCTGACATTTATACGCACAGCTAAGGTAGACTTTATTGACAGTATGGTCAACCTTCGTTTGTTTTTGCGCTATTTGTCTTTACATATATTTTTCCATGAGCAACACTCAATAGATAAGACTTTAATGACTGGGTTTAATGCTTATAGAAAACCCAGTGTTTTTACACCTCTATTTCCACCAGCCTTTAATGTATTTTTATCTACATGTGAAAAACAAATGTATGCAGCTATGGGAAGATCTAATGTGAATAGTAGGAACAATCTATCGAGGCTAGAGCAACAAGCATTAGATGATTTAGTTAAAAATCAATTGATTGTTATTTGTCCGGCCGATAAAGGTGGCCCCATTGTGGTACTTGATTCTGATTATTATTATGACAAGATGAATGAGATGTTATCTGACATTGATGTGTGTGTACAAGTTGATGTAGCTATAGTATGTTTAATGAAAACACAGATAGATAATAGTCTATCTGAATGTTTTAAATTAGGTATACTTACAAAAGAACTTTTGGATTATTTCCTTACTGAGCATCCACTAATACCCCAGCTATATGGCCAACCTAAGATCCATAAGCACCCCACCCTACCAGTGTTTAGACCCATTGTAGTGGGTGGTGTCTGGCTAACTGAGACCATGTCTATATATTTGGATAGACAACTATGGGTAGTACTTGAGAAGAGTGATGTTATACATAAGGACACTGAGCATGCTTTGAGGGACCTCTATAAGACAACTCATAACACAAATGCATCTACTATACATTTATTAGCAACATTAGATGTGGTGTCACTCTTTACATGCATTCTTAATCAGGAAGGGATCAGTACGGTTAGAGCAGCCTTATGTAGGAGTGGTTTATATGAGATCAGGCACATAGATTTTCTATGTCTTCTGCTGGAGACGGTCCTTGAACATAACATTTTTATGTTTCAGGATAGGTGCTTCTGGCAGCAATCTGGGGTGGCCAAGGGGACCAGTTGTGCTAATCCATATGCCAATTTGTTTATGTCCAAATAGGAGCATCAGTATGTGGTGAATAAATGGAGCCATCATATCATCATTTATTGACGTTTTGTCGATGACATGCTTATTGCCTGGAATGGTGATAGATTGGAATTGGATAAATTTGTCCATTATCTTAATAGTAGTAGTAATTTTTTGAAATTCACAATGTCTTGTTTGCAAGAGAGTATTGATTTCTTGGATGTCAAGATCAAGAGGGAGGGTGCATAGGAAAGATTGTTATAGATCGTCCTATTTACATAGGCAGAGTATGCATCCTCATCATGTATTTGGCACTATTGTCCAAGGACAGGCAATGAGGGACTCTAGATTATTTAGTGACCCACTAGACCTGGAGAGAAGTCTATTTGACTTGAAGATTGAGTTCACCTCCAGGGGGTATAGCCGAAGTGAAGTTGATCGAGCCTGTGCCAAAGTGATTAGTGAACGAGAGGGCAGGGCTTGTCCGTATTTTTCAGACACCTTATGTTCCATCCTCTGTGAATAATGAGTGCCCTCTGATAGTTTTGACATATGCTCAGGGCATAGTAAATGTGAAGGATATTATTAAAATGAATTGGCATATATTGCAGGTAGATAATAGGTTTTTTGACCTCTTGAAGAATGGCCCAAGGTTTGTATATAAGAACAAATGCAACTTGAAACAACAGTTGTGCTATCCTAGGTACAGTACTCTGTCACACCCACATTTTGTGGGTACTTCCAAGTGTAATAGCTGTAGCTTTTGCCAATATATAGATGAGTCCAGGTTCTTTAGACATCCAGTGACTGGCCATCTATGGTGGATTAAGGCATCTGCCGACTGCAACACTAGACATGTGGTATATCTTGCCCATTGCCAACACTGCTTTCACTTCTATGTAGGAAAGACCAATAGAAGTTTAAAGGAGAGAATTAGAGCTCACATTTATTGTATTCGTAAGGGCCATGATTTTAGTGCATTGGCCAAACATGTGTTGAATACAGATCCCAATCACACTTTTGTGTTTCAAGTACTCCATGTATTACATCCTAATATACAGGGAGGTAACATAGTGAATCGCATGGAAGTAATAGAGTTAGAATGGATTTTGAGGCTAGGGGCTCACCAGGCAATGGGGCTTAATGACAATGCTCCACTCAAACCGTCGTTGAGGTCCAAACGGCTGAAATGGGGGCTTGTTTTTATAGTTTGTTTCTTAGTTCATATTTATTTTTTGATATATTTTTGATTTTCATCTGTTTAGAGTTTACACATGTATACTTTGTATTTCTGTTGATTACATATGTATGCACAAGATTTAGTTATAGATTTTATTTTTTTATTTTTGCTTGATTGTGTATTTCAATATGGTGTTTACAACAATTTACTCTTGACGATACTTGTTCTGATAGGCTATCAATTTAATTGGTGTGATATTACTTAAGTATATATAATTCTGTGTTTCTCATTTTAACTGTCTAAAGAAGCGTCGTGTTGTTCCCGTGAAAGCGCTTACGTTTTATATTAAATTTTGCTACGCATTTTTAACTACTTGTCTAGTGACTTCGTCTATTGACTACAGCATTCTCAAATGCCAGTTTTGTGGGGTATATTTTTCAGTTTATTTGGAATTTTTTTTAATGTTTTTATACTGAATGGTACTAAGAATTGACTATACTAAGGTACTTTAAATATGAAATATGGTCACATGATTTTGAATATTAAAAGGACATTCAGTGAAGTGCATACTTGTTCTGAAGAAGTCATACAAATGGGTAACAAAAGCATTTAACTTGTTAGTATAATGGATTGTTCTAGCAACTGTTTTTTTTTTTTTTTGCTTAGTGAGATTTTTTTGTGTAATTTGAACCTCACTAGTTAGTTTATTTTTTTTCTTTTTGGTACATGTTGATAAATATAAATCTTGCCTTGATAAATTTGAGCATGACATTAAGAAATGCAAATTTACTAAATATTCCATAAACTTATATAATTATAAAAAGGAGAACATGTTTAATAGAAAACTTAAAATTAATGCTAGATTTGTGCTGGATCACTCTATTATGGTTGATTACCAACATAAACAAGGCATTTCTGATAAGAGATCCATTTTAAATTCCAGTGATTCCTCCCTTTCTAATATTGGAACCACCGTGGTGGAGACCTCAATAACTGACATGGACAATAATTCTGGTCATAATACACAGCATATAAAATTCAAGGTTACAGGCCTAATCAAAGTAACATCCTGGTCCAGTCTAATATCTCCTTACAAGACACAAGTCATTTAGGAGGATACATTGAAACATAAACATAGACATAAGGGAGTTTCTGAATGATCTAAATGGGACAATATAACTGATTTGAATAATGTGAAATCACTAGTAGTAAATATTACTTCAAAAATTAATTGATGCTGAAATTGATGGTCTGAATAAAGGGTTGACATATCTTCCTTATGCTAATGTTTCTGAATTTAAGATAGTGAAAGAAATTTTAAAAAATTCTAGAATTTTGATTTTAAAAAATTGTCTCATGGTAGAGATGGGGAGAAATCAATTAATACAGTTGAAGTAATGTCCTCCCATTTTCATGATACCAAATTTAACCTACCTTATTATCCTAAGGAATGCAGTTTTCAAACAATGGTGCTAAAGGAATTACATTGTTCAAAGCATATATATTTTTTATGTACACAGACAGTATTTAATCAATTTCATTAAAAAATACAATAAGGTAAGAAGGTTATGATATTAAGTGTTGATAAAGGTGAGACTGTAGTAACTAAGGAGAAAAATAATTACTACTCAGAGGAATTGGGCAATTATCTAAGCCCATTTTATTGCAAATTGCAATTAGATCCAACTAGTAGGTATTATTTCTAAGAACTTACATATAGAATTAACAGTAAAAGACTCATCTCTTCAGGTATTGAATATTCTTCCACAATGTGTTTATTCCACTAGGAACACTTATTGTTTCAGGGCAAGGTTCATTCACAGAGCCCATTTCTTAGTTCTTAGATGCTTGTTTAATGCCTATTTTACCACACATAAAATCAAGGCTACAGGACACAAAAGAATTTCTGACGGTTGTTTATGATGTACTAATTCCTAAGTGAAGTCTGTTATATAAATTTGATGTTAATTCTCTGTGTACTTCTATCTTGATGGTAGATTGCACACATTGAAGTATTGGCTTGAAGAGTTAAATTTTTACAACTTTGAGTTTTGTAATTTTTTTTGGTAGAGTTAATTAGATTGTTTTTTAAAGGAATGATTTTCACTATAAGCTGATATTAATGCACAGTAAATGTTAAACATCAATGTCAACATTCAGCAGAGGCTGTTAGGTTTGAGAGGGGGAGACAAGGGACAGGTGCAATTCCAGATGGAAGATAGGTAGTCTCTTAGTTAGGTTTTGAAAGTAGCAGGATTCTGAGTAGTCATGATGGCTATTGGTAGGGCATTCCATGTTTTGGCTACTGAACAACAGTATAGGAGCTGGTCATCTGGCAGGTTTGGTTTTTGTAGTACTAAAAGGTACTGATTCTCAGATCTGAGAGGTCTGTTTGAATGGTAGAAACTAAAAATTGGACTAAGAGCAGGGCAGTCTGAAGGTTTAAAGATTATTTTGTGTGTCGTTCTTGTTGCAGGTAAGAGAGGTAGTGAGGTAGTTCAAGCCAGTTCAGTGAGTGAGGAGTGGTACAGTGCTGGGTATAGTGTTTTGAGTTAGTGGCAAATTTGGAGATTTTGCTGTAGCAAGACTCAACTTTAGCTTTTATAGAGGACTGAAGGTTAGTTAGTAAGCAATGGAGCACCATATAAAGCAGAGGGTAATAGGTAAGTGGTAGCTAGAATTTGTTTGTGGTGAAGCTGAGGAAGAATTTCTGCTTATAGAGGATTCCTAGCATTTGGTGTATTTTCCTGATGCTATGGTGTATGGGTAGGTCAAATTTCATGTGTTTGTCTATTATTACTCCTAATATTTTTGTATGTGAAACAACCTCAGTTGTGGCATTACTTTGAGAATTATAGTGAATTGGGCTTTGTTTAAGGAGGTTGTCTTTCTAGGAGTGAATAGCATGAGATTGGTTTTGCTTGGTTTAAGGGATAAGAAATTGTTACACATCCAGGTCTCCATGGAGGTGAAGGTCAATGCAATTGTTTGTTGTAGCTCAGAAATGGAATTGGCAGAGCTTATAATACTCAAGTCATCTGCGTATTGAATGAGTGATCATTGACCAAGTGAAGAATGACAATTATTGAGAAAAATGCTGAATAAGAGGGGTCAAAGTATGGAACTTTAGGAAGCACCCATAGAGTTGTTAAGATAAGGAGAGAAGGAATTTTGCCATTTAACAGCCTGTTGTCTGTCTTCTAAGTAGCTTGAGAACCAGTTAAGAGAGGAAGGGGAAAGGCCAGTCTTAGACAGTTGGATTAGAAGTAAAGGGTGGGAGACAGTATCAAATGCTTTTGAGAGGTCTAGGAACAGGGAGGAGACAATTTTACCAATGTCTCAGGCTCTATTTATTGTTTTCATAAAAGATATGAAGGCAGTTGTAGTACTACAACCTGGCCTGAATCCATGTTGTGTGGGAGACAAGATTTGATTGTTAATCAGATAGTTTAGGATTTGAATATGTATGCATTTTTCCAAGATCTTTGAGATGGATGAGAGAATGGCTATTTGTCTGAAGTTTGAAATGTCAGTATTATTGCTACCTTTATGAAGAGGAAGAATAAATGCTTTTTTCCAAATTTCTTGGATATAAGATTCTTGAATGGATCTACTTAGGAGAATGGCAATAGGGTGGGCAATAGCTTCAGCTGCTAGTTTTTAGGAATTGTGTAGGTAGGTTATTAGGAGTGCTAGAGCAAGTTTTGAGCTTCAGAAATAATCCTTTTACTGTGGCTGTAGAAATGGGTTTAAAAGTGAACATAGGTGTAGAATGGGCAGAGGGACTGTGAAGAGAGTGGGAGGGTGAAGTGGAGAGAGAGCAAAAGGATAATTTTGAGGCAGTTGCAGGGTTTGGGCTGATATGGGCTTGGGGTAAAGTAGCAGTGATATGTGTTATAGTATTGATAAATTGAGAACTGAAGAGAGTGGCAATTGCTTGAGGTGTTTTGTCAGGCTGTGGACATGGGTTGCTTTTTGTGCCTAGATTTAGTAGTGATGTAATAGAGTTCCATAATTTTGTGGGGTTAACCTGTGGTTATTCTGAAGTTTTAGGTAATTATTTTTTATTGGCTTTGATAACTATTTTTAACCTGTTTTTATAGTTGTCTAAATTTCAGCAGGTCTTGTGGGTTTTTATTTGCTAGCCATTTTTTTTCCAGATTTTGTTTCTAGCTTTCATAAAATCTTTAGAGATCTTGGTCAACCATGGAGCATGGTTAGCTTTGATTCACTTAAGATGAAGAGGAGCAATGCTATTTAGTATATGTAGAAATGATGAGTTGAAGTAGTTAACTGCATCATCTAGTTTTTAGCATGTACCAGTTAATCTTTTTAGAGTGTCTATGAAAATCAGTGGGTTGAATTTTGTAAGGTTCCTTTCTTGTTTATACTAATGTGTTTTATGAAAGAAGTGGGTGGTTTGGTGAACAAAGGCAGCAAGGTAGTCACTGAGGGTGTTAGGGAGAGTGCTAGCAGAAAATATTTTATTGGGGTTCATAGTTCATAGGTTCATAGGTTGGTACTAGGCTATCAGCCCTAGGGCCTATACAAGCCTAGCCATAACAATTCCCTGGCTATTTCTTCCCACATCATTTACTTTCCTGGACCCCTGTCTAGCAGGGTGACTGACGTGATCCCTGGGGTGAATTTCCTTTCTCCCATCCAAACGTCAAGGTTCCTCTTGAAGAGGTCCAAAGAGGCACTCTGCTTGACATGTATGGGCAATCTATTCCAGAGTCTGGGGAGTCTCTGGGTCAGGAACCTATCCCTCCAGCATGTTTTGTTTATTGTGATGACAAGGTTTAGATCCCTGGAGCGTGTAGCTCTGAGGGATTGGGGTTTCTTTAAGTGTAGCATGTCCAACAGCTCTGGGTTTGACATGGCCTTGTATGTTAAGCAGAGATCGCCTCTGAGTAGACGATATGCGACAGAGTATAGCTGGAGTTTTTTAAGGCGGTCAGCGTAGGGCATCTGCTTTAGGCCTGTAATTCTTTTAGTGAGGTATTTCTGAGGCCTTTCCAGTTGTTGCAGATGTCTTGAGAGGTACATACCAAATGGGGTGTTGTATTCTATAATGGGTCTAATGAGGGATGAGTACAGTGGGACACTGACCTCCTTTTTTCTGGATGAAAAGCCCTTCGTGATGAGGTGTGCCACATAGAAGGATTTCCTGACTGTTGTGGCGATGTGGTTATCTAAGGTGAGACCACTGTCCACCTGTGTCCCTAAGTCTCTTATCACACTTTCTGTGTTTAGTGTACTGCCACCTATATGGTAATTCATGGATACATGTTTTTTCCCAAAGGGGATAACAATACATTTCTTGGCATTGAGCTTGAGCCCATGGCTCTGGCACCAAGCATCTGTTTATGTAAGGCCCTTTTGTAGAGTATCCACATCATTTGGGGATTCAATAATGGCTCCCAGTTTGCAGTCCTCTGCAAACTTTGTTAGCCAGAGTCCCTTAGTGTTGACCTGTACTTCAGAGAAGTAGATGCCAAACAAGAGCGGCCCCAGGACTGAACCCTGAGGTACTCCACTTGTCACTTGTCTGGAGCTGGATTTGGAGTCGGCTACTTTTACAGTGTGGGTTCTATCAGTAAGCCATTTAGCAACCCATTGGGTGACATAGGGATTAATACCCAACTTAGTAAGTTTATCTATGATTCCAGAATGGGGGGTGGTGTCAAAGGCCTTGGCAAGGTCTAGATAGGCTGTGTGGACCACCTTACCCTTGTCCATGGCTCTGGAGACTGATTCAAAGAAGTCAATCAGATTCAGGAGACAAGATCGGCCCTTCAGAAACCCAAACTGGGTGGGGTCCAGTGTTTGAAGGTTGCCAATGTCTTTGTTTATAAGTTCCATGATAATACGCTCCATGGCCTTGCAGATAAGGCTTGTCAGACTGATGGGACGGTAGTTTCCGGGATCCAAGGTGGATCCCCCCTTGTGGATTGGGATAACTGTAGCTCTGCGCCACTCAGTTGGCACGAAACCTGAGGTGAGGCTATGATTAAACATGACACTTAGGTGAGGTGCCAGTTCATATTGTAGTTCATGTAGTACACAGCCCGGGATGTCATCTGGTCCCATGGATGCTGTATTCTTGGCTTTAGAGAGTGCGTTTTGTACCTGTGTGGCCGTTATTACTGGAATTTGGCAATCTTCCGGTATTGAGATGGGCCATTTAGGGGGTGAGAGGGGAGTGAAGTTGGCACTGAATCGATCTGCCAGGATATTGGCAATATCCTTTGGATCAGTATATTTATTGCCATTCTGTTTTAGCTCAGAGCAGATCTGAGCATTGCCATTTAGATTCTTGACATAGTTATAGAATGATTTGTGGTTGTCTTTTGAATCTTTGGCAATTTTATTTTCATAACTAGCTTTGGAGGATTTTATGAGGCATCTCAGTTTCTTACTGAGGCTAGTAAGGGAGTTTTTTGCATCCTGGGATTTTCCTCTTTTCTGCAAAAGTTTCTTCCTTTTGTTGTAAAGTTTGTTTATGGCAGGGGACCACCAGATTGGCTTCCTTTTTTTGGATGAGAGCATTTTGGTTCTATTTGGGATGGCACGATTCATGCATGAGTGGATGTGCTCGTACAGTGCCTTAGTGTAGGATTCAGCAGTTGAACTTTCAGTTCCGTCTGCATGGGTGTCATGAAGTTTGTCACTTCTGACTTGAGTAGCATGAAGTTGGCTTTGGAGAAGTTTTTATGGTGGTTTCTTTACTGGGGGTGGGGTGGGATGTGGATGTTAAGGGTGATTAGCTTATGGTCAGACCTGACTAACGAGGGGTGACCATAGGTATGGAGCATTGATTTGCCATGTTGGTAATGACCAGGTCTAGGATATTGGAGCCCCTGGTGGGACTATGGATTAGTTGATCCAGGGCATTGGAATTTATGAATTCCAAGAACCGTTGCGCAAAGGTGTTGGGACATGAGTAGTTTTCCCAGTTAATGGCAGGGTAGTTAAAATCACCCAGTATTAGGGTGTTTGGTTCTATCTTAATATTTGCCAGTATGTTTAAAAAGGTGTAGTGAGAATCTTGGGGTATGGTGGGGGATCTGTAGCAAGCTACAATTTGGATTGCAGTCTTACCTAGTATTAGTTGCACTTGGAGAATTTCAGACAAATTGTGTTGGCCAACTAGCCTGGTGGTGTGAATATCCTTGGTGAATATTGACACTCCTCCACCTTTAGTGTTTCGGTCCTGGTTTGGTGGCCGAAAAAGTGTGGTAAGAGTTGTAGCCTGGTATTGCAGGGGTGCTCTCTGGAGCCTTGAACCAGGTCTCAGTTACTGCACAGATATCGATGTTCTCCATTTTTAGGAGTGCCTCGAGAGAGTGCATTTTGAGGTTTAGACTTCTAGCATTGAGTAGCATTACCTTCAGATTTTGCATGCTTGTACCTGTTACGGTGGTCAGAGACCAGAATCCAGTCTAAAATGGAGCCACAGTCATTGTTTCTATTATGTCTAGCTGGAGAAGTCATAACCTGAGAAAAATGAAATAGATTGATGTTTGAAGATGGAATGTTAGCACAGAGGTCTAGCTAATTGATATTTATGTAGCCCAGGACAATGGTTTAATTTTTAATATTGCTGGAAATCCAAGCTAAGATTTCCTCTAGTAATGGTATGTTGTTATCAGGAGAGAACTATTGTGCATAATTTTTTGTGTCATTCATTTTTAGGAAGGAAATAAGAATTTTTGCATTGGCAAACTGTGAAGTGGAATTTGTATAGGGAATTATTTTTTTAGGTGTTTGGAGCAAGTAGTACAACACTTCCTCCCTTTTTGGGGTCTACCTGTTCTTAAGGTTGTGAAGCGTGGAGGGAGAAATTCATAGTCCATGATGTAAAGTTTTAGCCAGGTTTCCTTAAAAGCAGTTATGTCAGGTTGATTATGGGTAATCCAAGAGTGAAAGTCTAGGATTTTATTATGAATGCATTGAAGGTTTACAGTGACCATATATAATGATTTTGGATTGCTTGTTTGAGGTTGTGTAAGGGTAGTGATTGATGTGGGCCCAGGACTGGGATGGATATCCCCACATAAAGGTAAGGTAGTTAATCTGAAGGAGTAATGCAGTAGCTGTTGCTGTCTGCTGGGTTTGGTAAAGCATGTTAGTAGGTAGTTGGTAGAAGTGTGAGGCAGTAAGAAATGGCTACTTTTTTACTTTGGGAATATTTTTATTTTGTATAAGAGTATGGGTAGATACTAGGAGATATATCTAAGTAACTATCAGAAAGTTTAGATAAGGGAGATGTGGCTGTAGTGTGTTTGGAGGGTAAGGAATTGGGTTAAGAGTGGCGAGGCATAGTAGGTAAAGGAAGAGTGTGAAGAAATGTGAGAATGATAGTATAAGAGTGCTGGCTGGCGTCATGGTAGTAAGGTTTTAAAAGGTGAAGGTTTGAAGAGGAGTAAGTGGTAGAAGTGGAGATAGGATATAGACAAATATACTGGTACATTGGGTGGAGAGAAAGAGTAGAAAGTAGGATAGGCTAAGATTACATAGAGTATGGAGAGATTAATGAGGTGAGCTTGGAAGGATAGAAAAAGGGTATGAAAGTTATAGGAAATTATTTAGATAAATAAAGATATGTAAAATATAGTACTAAAGGTATAGTGGCTGATTAACAGGTCACGACCAGAAGGGCGAAAGGTGTGGGGGAGAGAATAGTGATCTTAAACTGTATAGGTGGGATCAGTAGATGAAGAAGTGTAGTTATCATATTTGAATGGCTGTAGTGAAGTAGTTGGAGGAGTTAAGTAGAAATAAATGTAGGAGTAGTGGGTGTGGGTGAGATTTGGGGATAGGGTAGGGGAGTGGAGTGAGCCCATGCATAGCGACGGTGAACAAGTGGGCCGGACCTGGCGAAAGACCCAGAAGCTAATAAATACTATCAGCCATCAAAACCTTAGGTCAGTATCTAAACTGAGTGAATCAGGACCCTTCTTAGCTTTAACCCAATTCATTTAAGATAAACTTGTCCTCAGCAAAGTATGCTTAAATTCAAAGAATTTTTATAAGGTTAAACGAATACACACTTAAAGCATAGTAGCCCATAGTATGGGACTGTGTGAAAAGTTATGTAGTAAATAGAAGGAGGGTGATCTAACATTAATGTCCTTGTAAGTGTGCACACCACTCAGCAATGAATTATAGTGCATATAAAAGCCAATTACTCTTTGAAAGGATGTACTTTGCTTTATGATAGCATGATACAATTGTATCCATATTTCAACAATAGAGGTGAGTTTTCTTTGCACAGCACAAGATTTAGGGTGGAGAAATTAGTCTTGCACAGTTGGAAAATTAAGTGACAGCAAATTAAAAAGGCAGAGTAGACAGGAATTAGTGGGGTACAACAGAGAAAGCAGGAGCTGTGCCAGTGATAAGAATAGCTGATAAATAAATCACTGCAGTAGTTCAGGGCTGATATTGGACCAATCTAGTTAAACAAAATAATTTATACTGTAAAACGAGAAGGTCCAGTATGAAACCAAGCCAGGTGTAGATAAGCATTGCACTGTAATGAGCAGGAGAACAGATAACAGCAGCTTAGTAGACATAGCATCAGAAAACCAAGTTATCACAGCTATCTGAGTTCAAAGTTTAGATCTCGTATAATGAGTGAATGTTAGACTGCTTGAAGCAGTTAAATCAGGTTAGGCTACAGTACTCAACACAATCAGTAGTGTTGCCAAAAACGGTCTTCCAACTGCATCAATCAGACTTGCAATTAGCACCATGACTCAAACTTAGAGCTGTCTGTTAAAATGGAGAGTATATCAAGTCAAATAATGCCATAAAACAGTAAAATACAACTTATGTGGTAAGCACACTTAAGAGAAGAATGTGACAGGGTTCGCACAATGCTAATGCAGACAAGATGATATTTAAAAATGGAGCCCGCTGAGTTCTACTGGTATTTGTAGAGTCACAACAGACTTAAGGAAGGGGAGAAGTTAATAGACTTACCCTTGTCTTACTGGAAAATATGATTATTAGTAAAGTATTGGGTGGTAAATTCAGGGGACCTGGCAAAAGACCCAGAAACTACTAAAGATTATTAGCCAGCAAAGACCTCAGGTGAGTGGCTAAACTGCATGAATCAGGGCTCTTTCTTTGCCTTAACCCAAATTAATAATAATACTAATAAATGTGATACTAATAAATCTGATATATAAATTTAGTATGGAATTTAGTATGGAAAATAATTTAAATTCCATTGATTTTTTTTAATGTAAGAGTTAATATAGTCTGGATGGTTCCCTTAAGACTTCCATTTTTCATAAACCATTTTCAAAAAATACCTTTTTTACCCAAGGATATTTGTTATCTACCACATATTATTAAAAATATACCTAAATCCCAATATGTGCAGATAAAAAGAATTTGTAGTAGTGAGATGAATATTATAAATATAATAGGAATCTGATACACTCAGATTTAGACACAGAGGTTAGTCTTTTCAGACATAAATAATGCAGGGTCAGAGGTTGATGTAATTTCAAGTTCTTCCCCATTGACATATAAAGACAAATAAAGGTATGCACAGGACATAATTAAGTTTACTAACACATTTCGGACAAATTCTTATTTATTTGTTAAGGTAATCAACTAACATTGGCATATATAAGTGTCAGATAATGTTTTAGCTAATATGTTACCAGTTCAATGAAAATTCAGCTACAGAAATAATAAGAATTTGACACAGTATTTTAATTATTATAAGATGGTACGTAATACATGTTATGTATTTCAGAGGATGTCAGGGTTGAAGGGGTGTTCTTCAAGTGGAAATTGTAGTTTATGTGTTCATATATTAAAGAACATACAGCTTTACTATAACAGTAATAAACTGTTCTATATTACAAGTTTTATTACTTGTAAGATCAGATAATTGGTATAACTGGCTCAATGATTTTGTGACAAATTTTATATCTGGCACACCTCCAAGGCTTTTAAAGAAAAAAAAAAAAACATCACATTTGAGTGCTTTAAGATGTAAAAAAAATCAGAGGAGTGTTCTCTACAGGTTTTGTTTGGATCACCCAGGTTGTGCTTTACTTTTTTTTATTTTTGTTGGTATATATATATATATATATATATATATATATATATATATATATATATATATAGATAGATAGATATGGGGAAACAGGGATAACAAAGAAAAAGAAATTTGGCTCAGCTTTTCAGGTGCTCTATTTCATCTAAATTTAAATGGCCATTATTAAATGTTTATATTTAATTTTAGCAGTAAATGTGGCATGTTATTGTTGTCCATTATAGAGAGGATATTATCTAAAGTAACATAAAATATGATTTTTTTTCTTAGGGTAAATGAAATGTTGTGCTGTCGATATCCATGACTGGATGTTTAATTAGGGTATCATTTGACTTTTCACTGCTATTTAATTGAATAGTTGTTGCGCCATCACTGTTACAGATGAAGTTATGGTGAGCAGCGAAAGTGCTTTATTAAATGAGTCTTCAGTGATGTTTAGTTAGTCAGGTCTGTTTACACACACACACACACACACACACACACACACACACACACACACACACACACACACACACACACACACACACACACACACACACACACACAGATATATATATATATATATATATATATATATATATATATATATATATATATATATATATATATATATAAATATATATATATAGGTCTACTTTGTAACAACGAAAGACCAGAAGAACAAAACGCAGAACACCGAGACAAAAACAACGAAACCCCAGAACATCGAAAAACACGTAAGTTTACAAAACACACATAACACATAAAAACACACACACACAACTGCCCCACACTACTAAACAGAACACCCTACACTAATGATAGGCAAGCCCCCCTGCACCCCCTCTACTTTAATATTCTAACTCCGAGATTGCACAAACAGACACACAAGGCAAACATACACCCACACAGTACAGTCCCTCACACACACCACAGTCACAACACACACTTACACACAGCATTTCCCCTCACAAATACACTCACACACACACACACACATACTTACCTACAGCAGAACACAAAAAGTGCTAATTCAAACTCCCGTAACATCAGGATTTTGAATTTCGCACTTTTCGGTCTTCTGCGGTTTTGTTGTTTTCGTCTCGGCATTCCGGATTTCAATCTTCTGGTCTTTTATCCAACTCAAGTAGACCATATATATATATATATATATATATATATATATATATATATATATATATATAAAACCAATGACAGCTCAACTCTCCCAATAGCGATTATCAAGAACCATTAATAAAAACAAAAAATGAAGTAACACAACTAGAGAAGAACAAGTCTTTTATTCAAAATTGTCAATACACATTTTTATGCAGCAATTATCATGGACTTTATCAAGATTCCAATCAAAATGCATTAACATCATTAAATGTGTCAGGTAATTATATTATGTAATTAAAAACAACTAATTAAAATCTTTTATAACATTCAGAAGCTTAAAATATGTTAAACAACTATGTAGAAAAACATAAAAGAGAACATTAATTAAAAATAATTAATTACTAATGTACACCTATATAATACTTCTACTTATTGATTCGCATTTATTAATTCATTTGCATCAGGAGAACTATATCCTCTAACCTTATTTATCACTTCATTTCCTTTCTTTCAGTTTGATTTCAAGATCACATACCCTGTCATCTAGTGGAACATTTTTCCAGGGCATGTAAGAATACTTATTCCATTTGTCACAGAGTTTTGTATGTCTGAGCAATGTATTAGTTAGCAGTTTCTGTCCTGCATAACTGGTTAGTAACTCTTAGCATAAGCTTCCTACTTGTTTTCCAAACATAAAATGCAGGATATGCATCACATTAGGCTACAGATACTACCCCTATTATGTTACAATTAAAATGACCATTAGCTTCAAAAGGCTGTCCAAATGTTCTTGGCAATAGTTTGTCTATTTGACATAAACCAATGGTATTTACAAATGCCATGTACATATATCTTGAACTTTAACACTTTTATTTATCTCTGATTACTTTCAAGGATTAACTTCAAATTCCAGCCCTTCATTTATGCAAATGTCAAGAATTTCCCTACACTGCTCCCCAATGACTAATTAGCTTTTAGGATTTCCAATTTGAAATAATAACTTTCTTTATAACTGAATTATCAACTGAATATTCTAATACCTTTCTAATTATTTTACTAACAATTTCTTTCAGACCACAGCAATCAATATCAATGTGTGGGGTCTATGTCATAAAACCAAATGTCCACAACCACGAACACCTAATGAGCGACACATATACGCCGAACGACGAAAAAAGTGAAGGGTCTAAATATTGAAAACCGGAATGCCGAACACAGTTTAAACAAAAACAGCATCACACAGGTAAGTATAAATACACAAAAAAGCTTCATTAATCACACTTTTGCAGGGGTCAAGCCCCCCTGCACCCCCCACACCCCCCTACTTATATATACCAACTCCGAGATCGCACTACAGTGGGGAAAAGGATATATTTCTTCTTCTCCACGATCACCCTGCTGGCCATGGAAATACATTTGTCATTCCAGTTTTCGATATTTACAGCCTTCGCGCTTTTCGTACTTTTGCATTTATGTGTCGTTAGGTGTTCATGGTTGTAGATGGTCAGTCATCTAATATAAACCCCAATGTGTGTCACCAAATTTGTTATAGTTTAGTACTGCATTTTCCTCCTTAGTTTTACCTCATTGGCATCCACTTTCAAAAGCCTGATCAGATATCCACTAGTTAAAACCATTCTTTTGACATTGTTACAAATATTCAAAACCTCATCATTTTGTGACGCTATATTGCACATTCTTACTAAACTCTTCTTAATATTTTTCAACTAAACTGAGTTGGGCCTACTAAAATGCAAAAACAGTATTGCTTCCTTTCTTGGTTCTAAATACTTATGTCCACCATTTTTTTCAGAACCATCCTTAAATAATTCTATATCTAAAAACTGAATAATTTTAGTATCTGCTTTCTGTTTAAACCTCAGAAATGTTGATGAGCCATTTAAAATACAAAAAAAAAAACCCGTAGTCTCTCCAAATAAAAAAATAAACTGTCAATAAAATAAAAATTGTTAATTACATATTTACTGAATTCTGATTTCAGTAACACACTTTCCTCCCATGATACCATAATTAAATTTGTACAGCCTATGGCCATTAAGGCCCAAATTTCTACCCTTGTTATTGCTTGTTATAACTTCAAACAAAAGTAAGCTGGTTGCTCTCCAGCACTAATTCCATTAAAAATAATATCAAATCTGCTGTTCTACTATCTATTTTTGTAATCTATTAACTATCTTCTAATTGCAGCCTTCCCTCTTTCAGGATATAATGTTTTGGCACCAACTGTTATAAACATGTCTTCTCTCCTAATCGACACACTCATCATCATGTGTAAAAAAATCAATAAAATGATTAATAAAGATATAATTTCTTTATTTAATGGATTTATAAAATACTCAAATGACATTGTCAGTGAATCCATTACTAGACCATCCTGAACTAGAATTTGATCTAAATGGTGGAACAGATAAATATGTTTGCAATTCTAGTATGCTAAAAATGTTGCTGCCATATGTTTTCTTTCTAAAAGGAAATCAAGACATTCATCACTTATTCTCCCTGAAAGACACAGTTCTAAAATAAAAATATCAATCAGTTTGTATGGTTTAAAAATATCATGTAAAGTCATTTACAAATGTGATGATATGGGCAAGTGCCAGCATAGCCAGCTGGAGTTTTGTAAAGAATGATATGTCCTTTGAATATCAAACTGATTTATACAAGATGCTTGTGTTACAAATGTATTAGAACTCTATGTCATTTGTATATCAAACTGATTTTTACAGATGTTTCTGCTGAAAATGTATTTGTGAGGTTTGCTTATGTTAAAATGTTTCAACAGTACACCTTGCTAAAATAAAAACAAATGTATATGTATTATTGTAGCTGAATTAAATGAAATAAATGAAATAATAGAATATACTGGCACAGCAGAGGTTAACTTTAAGAAAAATAAGGGAAATGTAAATGAGCTGTTAAACCATTAAAACATCACCCCACAGTGCTGAACAGGACTGGAGACAACAGGTTTGGGAAAGATCTTTTGTTCATTAGCTCAATGAAAATAGGGAGGCCACAGGTACTGCCATAAACATTTGGATGTGTATTTGGTCATCTGTGCTAAATTCCTGCCTCAGCTTTAAAGGGGAATACTGTAAGATCCTAGAGTCAGGTGACCAGATGAGATCATTATGCCAGCTCTCTTGGAAATTATATTTTAGATATTAGAAAGAGAAACCTCAGAGTATTGACTATTCTGTTTGGGAAGCCTGACTAGAAAGACCCTCACCCACAGCATCTTGCCTTGTGTTAGTAAATTAGTTAGGAACAGTAAAATTTTCTTAGATTCAATCAGGAATATAGTGAAGCTTAATTTAGAGAGTGTGTTTCTTTATTTGTATGAGTTTGCCCAACAATGATAATTTCAACATTTTCTGTGATTTGAACACTGTGGTTTACTGTAAATATATATTCAGTATTTTCATGTTCTTTTATTATTTATTATTAAATATATTTCAAACATTTATTGTGGTTTGTCCTTGAAGAGGTCCTGTGGTCTGCACTGTGGTGGCAGAACAGGTAGCTTACATCCTTCTAAGTTGGGAACTGCTGATTGAGGGCTCAGTGTCTGTTATTCTAAAAGTGTATTAATTCTGGTTTAAGCACTTGGGCTTGAGGCCAGTTATTTTACATTAAGAGGGTTCGTGTTCTGCACTCTTGTGGGAGGAGAGGCTGGACTCTGTCCTTCTGAGCTGGGAATTTCTGGTTAAAGCTTATAGTGCCTGCATATTTGAACTGCTTCTTACTGAAATTGGTACACCTCGTTTGCTGTAGCATAGACTAGATCCAGACCTGCTGACTCTAGCTTTGTTTGTATAACTTGAGCACTAATCCAGGCATTCTTTAAAGTATTCAGTTGTATTTATTACTGCTGGTAGTAACTTGATTAAAGTGTAGCTATCATTTCTAAGTCTTTTGGATTAAGCACTTGGGCTTCAGACCAGTTGTTTTATATTAGGAAGGTTTGTGGCCTGCACTGTGGTGGCAGGACAGGTAGCTTACATCCTTCTAAGTTAGGAACTGCTGATTGAGAGCTCAGTGTCTGTTATTCTAAAAGTGTATTAGTTCTGGTTTAAGCACTTGGGCTTCAGACCAGTTATTTTACGTTAAGAAGGATTGCGGTCTGCACTCTTGTGGGAGGAGAGGCTGGACTCTGCCCTTCTGAGCAGGGAATTTCTGGTTAAAGGCTTATAGTGCCTGCATATTCTAACTGTTTCTTACTGAAATTGGTACACCTTGTTTGCTGTAGCATAGACTAGATCCAGGCCTGCTGAATCTAGCTTTATTTGTATGCTTGTTGTTTGTTTATTTCCCTGAAACGCTAATTCCACCTAAAACGCGGCCTTTTAGCACTTCTGTGGATCCCTAGTGATATCTGCATTGCTTACTGTACTTATTTCCTTGTTTCACTTGAAAGAAAGTTACTGTTTGTCGTTTTGCATTTAAGTTACCTGTAACACATTGCATTTAAGTTACCTGGCACTTGCTCACTAAAGCAATTATATAAGTCAGCTCTAAAAAATTAAAAGCACTACACCCTCACAAACTCCCCTTGAGTACCTTGTTCCCCATTGGCCCTTTTTTTCAATTATAAAGGAATTCCCAATACTATGCTAGCATGTCCAAAGGTCAGTTGTTAATCTCCTCTCCAGTCCAGCAGGTGAATCTGGGAATCTTGAGGCAATGTTACAACTGCCTCATGTACACAGACAACCCTCTCCTCCTCCCAACAAATTCCAACACATGTGAGAGATGCAACCATATAGCCAAACTGGAGGCTAAGCTCTCTCAACTCAGTACTGGCGTAACCAGTCAGGAGGAGAAGGAAACCACACTCACTACAATTCCAGTCTCACATAGACCTACCACAACAACAAACCAAACACATAAACACAGAAAAACATACTCGGAGGCTCTAAATAAAAATCTGCCTAAGCAGCAGAGACCTCCAAAGCAGACACCCAAGCAACCACTACCCCAAAACAAAACACGTGCAACACATAACTCACAAAGCCAGTGTGCCGAACAGTCACAGCCCTTAAGGCTAAACAACACACCTGATACACTTGTAATAGGTGACTCTATCGTCAGGCACACTGACGTCCCGCTCACCAGGCTGAACAAGGAGAAGGTCACGGTGAGCTGCCTGTCGGGCGCTAGGATCCGCCACATAACACAAGCACTCAGGTCACTCCAAGGCAAGTACAAATATGACTCAGTCATTGTCCATGCTGGTGTGAATGACCTGAGACGTACCTCCCTGGACTACATGAAAAGAGAAATAGAGGAGCTTTCTGAGCATGTAGCCCAGGCCGGTATGACCCTGACCTTGAGTATCATCTTACCCTCACCAAGAATGATGCCACAATATGAAGACAAGATAATCAATTTCAACAATTGGCTTAAGTGTTGGTGTCATTCAAAGGGGATCCAATGCCTGTCAGCCTGGGATGACATGCTCGACAAGCCACGATGCTTCACTAGGGACGGCTTGCACCTGTCACCCCTGGGCTTTCAGATATTGGCAAAGGCTCTTGCTACCCCCATAGTGCCTTTTTTAGGCAAGGCTCAAAAGACAAACCCACCTCCATAGGTATCACAAGGGATAAGAAACTAAGAGTAATGCTACTCAACGCCAGAAGTCTAAACCTCAAGATGCATGCACTCGAAACTCTCCTTAGCATGGAGAACATTGATATCTGTGTAGTAACAGAAACCTGGTTCAAGGCTCCAGAGAGCACCCCAGCACTACCAGGTTATACCTCATACCATGATTTTCGGCCCCAAAACCTGGACCAAACCACAAAAGGAGGGGGAATATCAATATTCGTCAAAGATACCCACACCTCCAGGTTGGTGGCACAGCACGAAGCATCAGAGTCTATCCATGTGCAACTAACTGTGGGTAAAACTGCCTTCCAGTTTATAGCCTTCTACAGACCACCCTCCCAAACACAGGAACCCCACTTGGCCTTCCTGAGAATACTGGAAAATATGAAGGTCTCTCCAAACACCATTATATTGGGCGACTGCAACTACCCAAACATAGACTGGGAGCATTACTCTAGCTCCAACACCCTAGCCCAAAGGTTCCTAGAATTTATAAACTCAAATGCTATGGAACAACTTGTTGCCACTCCCACAAGAGGGGAAAACATACTGGACCTGATCATCACCAACATGGGGACACTATGCTCCAGACCAGAAGTGTATCCCTCACTGGTAAGATCAGACCATAAACTAATCTCACTGGATATTCACATCCTGACCCCACCCCCTGCCTAGAAAACCACAGTGAAAAACTTCTCTAAAGCAAATTTCACACGCCTCAAAACCGAGGCGAAATCCTTCAAAGCCCCTGGGCCTGTGGAAAATACGCCCAGACCGCAAATCCTTTATAAACACATTCTATGAACACCTTCAGGAATGCATGGATCATGCAATCCCAAATAAAACCAAGACCCAATCCTCCAAAGGCAGACGTCCTGTCTGGTGGACCCCAGCCATAAACAAACTATACAATAGAAGGAGGAAGCTACTACATGATAGAGCAAAATCCCAAAAAGGGAAGGCACCACTGATCAGTATTAGCAAAAACTACGGGCACACATAAAATCGGCTAAGGCCAGCTTCGAGAGAAAAATTGCACAGGACACTAAGGATAATCACAAGGCTTTCTTTAGTTATGTTAGGAACCTGGGTGGGAATTCCCAGATATGCTCAGAATTAGTCCAAAATGACAAAAATACACCGAGCCCACAGACATTGCCAACATCCTAGCTGACAGGTTCAGTGCAAACTTCTCCCCTCTCCCCACCAAAAGGGCAAATATCTATCCCAACAGAGTGCTGCCCCTGACATCTCAGATGCTCAGGTAAGAGCCGCCTCTCCAAAGCAAAAACACAGCATCAATGGGACCAGATGGTGTCCCGGCTGCATCCTACATGAACTCCAAGAAGAGCTAAACCCAAACATAAAACTACTGTTCAATCTTAGCCTTACTACAGGATATGTACCCAAAGAGTGGCATACAGCAACAGTGGTCCCTCTCCACAAAGGTGGTGCCTCAATGGATCCTGGAAACTATCGCCCCATAAGCCTGACTAGCTTGGTCTGCAAAGCTATGGAAAGGATCATCATGGACCTCATAAATAAAGATATTGGGGACCTACAGACACTGGATCCTACCCAGTTTGTCTTTGTTAAGGGCAGATCCTGCCTCTTAAACCTGGTCGATTTCTTTGAAACAGTCACCAAGGCCATTGACGAGGGGAAGGTGGTCCACACAGCCTACCTGGACCTCGCAAAAGCCTTCGATACGATACCCCACTCGGGCATTATAGACAAGCTCACCAGCTTAAATATAAACCCCTATGTCACTAGATGCGTTGCAAACTGGCTCAAGGACAGAACCCACATGGTTAGAATTGCTGGAGCCATGTCAGACTCCAAACCAGTTACAAGTGGCGTCCCACAAGGCTCAGTCCTGGGACCTCTCTTGTTCGGTATATATTTCTCGGCGGTACAGGCCAACACGGAAGGACTGTGGCTGACCAAGTTCGCAGATGACTGCAAACTGGGCACCATAATCAACTCTCCAGCCGACACAAGCATCCTCCAAAAGGGCCTCATAGAAACAGACAACTGGTGCCAGAGCCATGGCCTCAAGCTAAATGCCAAAAGTGTATAGTCATCCTTTGGCAAAAACAAAGTGCCCACAAATTACCACATAGGTGGTAATCCATTAAGTACAGAAGAAGTCATTAGGGACCTGGGGACCCAAGTTGATAGCAATCTCTCATTTGACAACCACGTGGCCAAAGTGGTTAGAAAAACATTTTATATAGCCCACCTAATCATGAAGGGATTCACATCTAGATCAGGGGAGGTCATCGTGCCTCTTTACTCATCCCTCATCAGGCCCATAATTGAGTACAATGCCCCTTTGGGATGTACCTTACCAGACACCTGCAGCAACTGGAAAGACCCCAAAAGTACCTCACCAAGAGGATCAAAGGGCTCAAACAGATGCCATATGCTGCCCGGTTAAAGAAACTCCAGCTCTACTTAGTGGCATACCGCCTGCTCAGAGGCGATCTGTGCCTGACATATAAAGCCATGTCCAACCCAGAATTAATGGACATGCTGCACCTCAGAAAATCCAAATCCCATCGAGCTATGCACTCGAGAGACTTGAACCTCAGCACTGAAATAAATAGGACATGCTGGAGGGACAGATTCATAACCCAGAGGCTCCCTTCACTCTGGAATAAAATCCCAGTCCAGGTTAGGCAGAGTCCCACATTGACTCTCTTCAAGAGGAATCTTGATGAGTGGATGGGAGATCGTAGGTTTACCCCGGCTATCACTTCTGTGTCACTGTTAGACAGAGGCACAGTATACTAACCTCAAAAAAAGGCATAGCAAAATTAATTTAAAATGGGTGGCGAAAGCCAAACACACTCTGGCTAGGCTTATAAATGCCCTAGGGCAGATAGCCTAGTATGAACCTATGAACCTAAGAAAGTATCTAACCTTTGAGAGCACTTATATTTATTTGTTGACACTGCATGGGCCACTCCACAAGACCTAGCCATCTTGGTGAACTACTACCATTTGTATTAGTATTAATATTACACAGTATAATTGGACACCCTTTGTTAAGGACCTTAGAGTAGTTGATTGTGGAGTGTCTGTGATAACTACCTTATAGTCTGGGTAGAAAAGGTCATAGCTAGTAAACCTGTACCAGCCTTTTACAGGTGTGTGTGTGTGTGTGTGTGTGTGTGTGTGTGTGTGTGTGTGTGTGTGTGTGTGTGTGTGTGTGTAAAAATCAAATCTCTCAGTGTGTGTGTGCCAGCTACTTGGAGCAGGGAGATGAAGCACTGGGTCAACAGAGAGGGTGCTGGAGGACTTGGCTTGGACACTTGGCTGAGGACCTAATCCTACAGCTGTTCCAGTGGGGAGTCTTATTGGGGACATGGAGAGAGAAAGATATAGAGACATCCAGACCCCAGGCTGAGTGTGCTCCCAGTGTGCTCTTAAGGGAAATTGTACTTGATACAGTGAGGTCTGCATCTGGAAATACTGAGTGTATCCATTTGTATTCTAAGTACACATCTCTCTCCAGTGTCAGTGGTGAGGATTCAAGCTCCTTGATTATTGGCCCAACATGGGGATGACACATATTGGTGGCCATCACATATTGGTAGCAGTGGTAGGCATCACAACAGCTATGTATTTTTTGTCATTTAAAAATTGCTGTTTCATAGTTTTCGGCTCTACCCCTAAATGAGTCCAGTCCTTGTGTTGATTTCTGGAAAGATGGCATGAGCTAGAAAAAAAGATTGGCAATGCTAACAACAATGATGTGTCTTTCACAAGTTTGAAAAAATATAGCAGTTGGAGAGAAAGAAGGAAACTATGCATGTGCAGTGACTAGTAATCCATCCCTAGCACTACATCTCAAAACACTCATCCCTCTAATTAGTTGTCTTGGTAATCTCTCTCTTTACCAGGGAATATGGGAGACTGCACATTCAGTTAAGTGTAGGAGATCAAAATAGACATATTTGATTGAAACCAGATCTTCTATGACTATTTCTACACAACTTCTGCCCAAAGATAGAGAAGTGGAACTTCAAGGGTAAGGAAGACATGCTGTTCAAGCCCAAGTTAGTAAACCTATAGTGAATCTAATATGAGATGATATATTTGAACATCACTAGGTTTTCTACCCTGGGTTACAAAATATCCAAGAAAAGGATATACTCCAAAAAAAAAGAAGGTGTATTGTTGAAATGTGTAACTAGTCTTAGTTAATTGTAGCATTTGATGAGATAAGGGCATACAGTGTCAAAATCCCATAGCAACAAGATTTAGTGTGCAGTTGTTATAGACACCTCATAGAGTTATCCAATCTAATCTGTAAATATGAAGACATATTTGTAGTATATCTGTACGTTATGAAAGCACTGATGTCCAAGCGGCTTTAGTTCAAAGATTAATGTCACAGTGGTTTTACTTCAGTGTTTTATATCTATTAATATAAGGCTGAATCTACTTTAAAGTTTCCTAATCATTCACATTCATATCATTAATGAAGTAGAAATCAGTGTTTGCATTTATTTTCTATTGTTTTATATTACTTTGAATCTTAGCCTGGCTAAGAAGAATCATATTAATATTAATATTAAAGCACTGAGTAACAAAGATAATACAATACCCAAGCAAAAAGATTAATTTCTCAATAGTTTCCTTTCATAATATAATGTGTTTCTTTGTCTGATTTATCTGTTGCTTCTTAAGATCCAAGTTATTTACAATTCCATCAGTTTAAACTAAGTTATTTATATAGTATACTCTGATGCATGAAAATCTATGTTTTTTAAGTGGGTTATAACCTGAAGACAGATGTGTACTAATTCTCTTTAATAAAACAAGTAATTGGTTTGTCAATATAAGCCCTGGGATTCAGAAGCATTCTTCTGCATCATGGCAAGTGATTTTGCATGACAAGTAGCCATACAGAGAGTGTTCCAAGATGCATTCAGTGTGAACGCGGAAATCCAAAAAATAGAGCAGTCCACACAGTATGCTAGAGGAAGTATAAAGAGATGGTAATGAGCAACATTTTTAAAATGAGTGCCTCTGCAAATGCAAATGAGGGTTAATAATATGCCAGCATAATTCAAAGTTGTATTCAGTCCATAACTGCAGGCACTAGCTCTAGAGTTAATGACCACAGTAAAATCCTGGATTCATCTGTGCCTAAATGTTCATGCGCTTCATAACACTTACATTTTGCACCACTACTAAATGGGTAGTGTTATCATAAAGCAGCTGGTTGAGATTTGTTGCCTACATTTACAAGCCCACTGGATATGTGAAGTATATAGCCCTGAGAATATCAAAGTGTGGCTATCTTTCTGAATAGTATCTACAGGGACTTTTCAGCAACCAATAGGAGACATGGTTGGTGCATTGCAGTAATCTGTTTCAATGATGTAGTGCACCCACTCCTCAATGCCATCCTACAGTATGGGGAGAACATATGCCATTTCTGCATACCACAGAAAAAAGAGCCAACACCATGCAGTTTTTTATGACATAACCCATCTCCCTGACATATTGAGGGTTATATATTGTATCCACATTGCAATTAAGACCCCACTTGAGTAACAGGGAAGAAGATATATTTC